>NC_088224.1:88397172-88399672 GCF_036934945.1 Oncorhynchus masou masou
ATATCGACTGTTCACTACTCCAATACACTGGTCAGGATATCGACTGTTCACTACTCCAATACACTGGTCAGGATATCGACTGTTCACTACTCCAATACACTGGTCAGGATATTCACTGTTCACTACTCCAATACACTGGTCAGGATATCGACTGTTCACTACTCCAATACACTGGTCAGGATATTCACTGTTCACTACTCCAATACACTGGTCAGGATGTTTACTGTTCACTACTCCAATACACTGGTCATGATGTTTACTGTTCACTACTCCAATACACTGGTCAGGATATTCACTGTTCACTATTCCAATACACTGGTCAGGATATTCACTGTTCACTATTCCAATACACTGGTCAGGATGTTCACTGTTCACTACTCCAATACACTGGTCAGGATATCGACTGTTCACTACACCAATACACTGGTCAGGATAATTACTGTTCACTACTCCAATACACTGGTCAGGATATCGACTGTTCACTACTCCAATACACTGGTCAGGATATTCACTGTTCACTACTCCAATACACTGGTCAGGATGTTTACTGTTCACTACTCCAATACACTGGTCATGATGTTTACTGTTCACTACTCCAATACACTGGTCAGGATATTCACTGTTCACTATTCCAATACACTGGTCAGGATATTCACTGTTCACTACTCCAATACACTGGTCAGGATATCGACTGTTCACTACTCCAATACACTGGTCAGGATATCGACTGTTCACTACTCCAATACACTGGTCAGGATATTCACTGTTCACTATTCCAATACACTGGTCATGATGTTTACTGTTCACTACTCCAATACACTGGTCAGGATATCGACTGTTCACTACTCCAATACACTGGTCATGATGTTTACTGTTCACTATCCCAATACACTGGTCATGATGTTTACTGTTCACTACTCCAATACACTGGTCAGGATATCGACTGTTCACTATTCCAATACACTGGTCAGGATATTCACTGTTCACTATTCCAATACACTGGTCAGGATATCGACTGTTCACTACTCCAATACACTGGTCAGGATGTTCACTGTTCACTACTCCAATACACTGGTCAGGATATCGACTGTTCACTACTCCAATACACTGGTCAGGATATTCACTGTTCACTATTCCAATACACTGGTCATGATGTTTACTGTTCACTACTCCAATACACTGGTCAGGATATCGACTGTTCACTACTCCAATACACTGGTCATGATGTTTACTGTTCACTATCCCAATACACTGGTCATGATGTTTACTGTTCACTACTCCAATACACTGGTCAGGATATTCACTGTTCACTACTCCAATACACTGGTCAGGACCTTCTTTGAAACCTGGCTGAATGTTATTCATGTGAAAAAAATAAAATGTTGTTCTTCAGTTTCATGCACATTCTTTGCACAACTGGCAGTGCAGTTTAATTCCTATAGCAGTAATTCTCCAGGAAGTGTCTCCTTGACTGACTCTTTCTGGGAGAACACCTCTTAAACTACCGCTTATAAACCCTCCTTAATAATACAGCACACCTCTTAAACTACCGCTTATACGCCGCAGGCTAGAGAGAGAGAGAGAAAAGAGCCATTCAATTCTACAACCACCTAACAGGAAAATATTCCCAAACCCTCCATAACAAAGTCATCCCCTACAGAGAGATTAACCTGGAGAAGAGTCCCCTAAGCAAGCTGGTCCTCTGTTCACAAACACAAACACAGAGCCCCAGGAGACAAACACAATTAGACCCATCCAAATCATGAGAAAACAAAAAGATAATGACTTGACACATTGGAAAGAATTAACAACATAACAGAGCAAACTGGAATGCTATTTGGCCCTAAACAGAGAATACACAGTGGCAGAACACCTGACCACTGTGACTGACCAAAAACTAGGGAAAGCTTTGACTATGTACAGACTCAGTGAGCATAGCCTTGCTATTGAGAAAGGCCGCCGTAGACAGACCTGGCTCTCAAGGGAAGACAGGCAATGTGCACACTGCCCACAAAATGAGGTGGAAACTGAGCTGCACTTCCTAACCTCCTGTCCAATGTATGATGATATTAGAGACACATATTTCCCTCAGATTAAACAGACCCACAAAGAATTTAAAAACAAATAAAATGTTGATAAACTCACATATCTACATTTGTGACCTGTTGCCACAAGAAAAGGTCAAGCAGTAAGAACAAACACCATTGTAAATACAACCCATATTCATGTTTATTTATTTTCACTTTTCCACTTTCAGTATTTGCACAATTGTTACAACACCGTATATATTTCCATGCCCATAAAGCCCTTTGAATTGAATTGAAAGTGAGAGACAGAGAGGAGAGAGAACGAGAGAGAGAGAGAGAAACAGAGAGAGAGAGAGAAACAGAGAGAGAGAGAAACAGAGAGAGAGAGAGTGAAACAGAGAGAGAGAGAGTGAAACAGAGAGAGAGAAAGAGGGAAGCAGAGAGAGAGAGAGAAACAGAGAGAGAGAGAGAGA
>NC_088224.1:88404672-88419672 GCF_036934945.1 Oncorhynchus masou masou
CCCCTTCCCAGTCTCCACATCCCTGAGTGGACATGTTAACATCCCTGACTGACCATGTTAACATCCCTGAGTGGCCATGTTAACATCCCTGGCTGACCATGTTAACATCCCTGAGTGGCAATGTTAACATCCCTGACTGACCATGTTAACATCCCTGACTGACCATGTTAACATCCCTGACTGACCATGTTAACATCCCTGACTGACCATGTTAACATCCCTGGCTGACCATGTTAACATCCCTGGCTGACCATGTTAACATCCCTGAGCGGCCATGTTAACATCCCTGACTGACCATGTTAACATCCCTGGCTGACCATGTTAACATCCCTGACTGACCATGTTAACATCCCTGACTGACCATGTTAACATCCCTGGCTGACCATGTTAACATCCCTGACTGACCATGTTAACATCCCTGGCTGACCATGTTAACATCCCTGGCTGACCATGTTAACATCCCTGACTGACCATGTTAACATCCCTGACTGACCATGTTAACATCCCTGACTGACCATGTTAACATCCCTGAGGGGACATGTTAACATCCCTGACTGACCATGTTAACATCCCTGACTGACCATGTTAACATCCCTGAGTGGCCATGTTAACATCCCTGGCTGACCCATGTTAACATCCCTGAGTGACAATGTTAACATCCCTGACTGACCATGTTAACATCCCTGACTGACCATGTTAACATCCCTGACTGACCATGTTAACATCCCTGACTGACCATGTTAACATCCCTGGCTGACCATGTTAACATCCCTGGCTGACCATGTTAACATCCCTGAGCGGCCATGTTAACATCCCTGACTGACCATGTTAACATCCCTGACTGACCATGTTAACATCCCTGACTGACCATGTTAACATCCCTGGCTGACCATGTTAACATCCCTGGCTGACCATGTTAACATCCCTGACTGACCATGTTAACATCCCTGGCTGACCATGTTAACATCCCTGGCTGACCATGTTAACATCCCTGGCTGACCATGTTAACATCCCTGAGCTGTGCCATGTTAACATCCCTGACTGACCATGTTAACATCCCTGACTGACCATGTTAACATCCCTGACTGACCATGTTAACATCCCTGACTGACCATGTTAACATCCCTGGCTGACCATGTTAACATCCCTGAGGGGACTTATTAACATCCCTGAGGGGACATGTTAACATCCGTGACTGACCATGTTAACATCCCTGGCTGACCATGTAAACATCCCTGACTGACCATGTTAACATCCCTGACTGACCATGAAAGTACAGTAATCAAGGTGCTTCAATAGAATAAAATCAAATATAATCAAATAGCATATCAGTGGAAAACACACACACACACACACACACACACACACACACACACACACACACACACACACACACACACACACACACACACACACACACACACACACACACACACACACACACACACACACACACTCACACTCACACACACACACACACACACACACACACACACACACACACACACACACACACACACACACACACACTGCTATCCACTAGGACAACCCACTGAGTGACTACACACACACACACCTCTCTCACACAGACACACTCACACACTTCACACACACAAACACACACACACACACACACACACACACACACTCTCTCTCACACACACACACACACGCACGCACGCACACACAATACACGCATGCACACACACACGCACACACACGCACACACACGCTGTCACGTTCCCTTGGTTTTGCTCTCTAATAAATGCATCTACTCCATCCTCCAGCTCACTTCCCTGGTTTTCATCAACCCTAATAAATGGCATCCCTCCCTGCTCTCTCCCTCTCATCCCTCTCTCCTTCCTTCCCCTCCCTATTTCTCTATTTCCCTCCTCCTTTCATCAACCCTTTATATCCCATGCTCCCTGCTGGACCATTCCCTCCTGCTCCCTCTCTCTCGCTCTCTCCATCTCCTCTCCTTTTCTCTCCTCTCATCCCCTCTCTCTTCCCCCCTCCCCTCCCTCATTCTCTCTCTCTCCCTCCCTCTCCCTCATTCTATATCCCTCCTCTTCTCTCCCTGCTCCCTCCCTCCCTCTCTCCTTCTCTCCTCCCTTTCTCTCCCTGCTCCCTCTCTCTCCCTCATTCTCTCCCTCCCCATTCCTCTCCCTCCCCTCATCTCTCTCTGCATCCCTCCCTCTCCTCCATCCTCTCCCTCCTGCTCCCTCCCCCCCTCCCTCCTCTTCCCTCATCATTCTCTCCCTCCTCCCCCTCCTCATTCTCTCCCCTTCCCCTCTCCCTCCCATTCTCTTCCATCTCCTTCTCCCATCTCTCTTCCCTAGCCTCTCTCCCTCCTCTCCCTCCCATGTTTCTCTCTTCCCTAGCCACTCTCCCTTCTCCATGTTTCTCTCTTCCCTATCCTCCCCTCTCAATCTCTCCCCTAGCCTCATCCCCCCCTCCCTCATTCTCTCCTGCTCCCTAGCCCCTCCCCTCAATCATTCTCTCCCTCCCACTCATCTCTCTTCCAACCTCTCTTCCCATCTCTCGAGCCGGTCTTTCTCCCCATGTCTCTCTTCCTATCCTCTCTCAATCTCTCCCCTTCCCTCCCATCAAGTGCACTCTATCTTCTGCCAAGTCTGAGAGACAAACTGAATTCCTGTATCGTCACTCACTGGATTGTGGGAATGAGGAGGAATGGCAATTATCCTTTTCAACATGATTGGCCACCACTCTACTGGGCCCACACACTCGCACACACAAACACACAGGATGGATTGCCACTCTAACTCTCCCACACCCTGAGTTTTCAGCAGTTGATCACTGTGATGCCTATCAACAGGCCTTGCATAAACCCTACTGTTCCCCAAATACACAACTACCATGGAGAAGAACCAGCAGGAATGTCAGATGAGGTTTCGTAATGATGGAGTTTGTTTACCTCTCTCTCCCAGAGTATTTTTCACACACGCACACACACACACACACACACACACACACACACACATGTTTCACACACACACACACACACACACGCACGCACGCACGCACGCACGCACACACACACACACACACACACACACACACACACACACACACACACACACACACACACACACACACACACACACACACACACACACAGGTGGTAGTGATATGTAGAGGATTGTCCACTAAGTGGAGAAGGGATAGTGTTGCTGCTATCCACTAGGACAACCCACTGAGTGACAACAGACAGACAGGGCTATTTTCTAGACATCTTTCAACTCAGCAAAACAACCTCCGAGCAATCACCCTGTAGCTTAAACAGATAACCCATCATTCTTCCTACAGAATATAATATAAAAAAAATATAATAAAATAAACAGAACAGACAAAAATATTATAAAATATAATGGAATAAAATAGAATAGAATAAAATCAAATATAATCAAATAGAATATAGAATGGAATAAAATAGAATAGAATAAAATCAAATATAATCAAATATAATATAGAATAGAATAGAATAGAACAGCAGCCATGAAAACAGTAAAACAAACAGAATTAATTGCCACCTTCTCATCATGATTCTGAGATCAATAAGTTCCACAAATGTTGTTTAGCTTTCTTATTCTCTCTCTTTTTTTTAGGAGCCCATATTGAGAGCAGTTGCATACCACTCAGTGCTGGGACGGGTGAGTCATGTACAAGAATACCTTAAGAGGGGTAGGGAAAGGGGGAGAGAGAGGGAGGTAGGCTAGGGGGACACCAATAAGCATGGGAATCCACCCTCACACACCATGAGAGGCAAGGGGAAGGAACTGATCACACCCCTCTGTTCCTCTTATACCCACACAATCTCTCTCTTCCTCTCCCTCTCCCTATATCCCCTCGATCTTTATCCCATCTCACCTTCCTGTCCCCTCTATCTATATCCCATCCATCTGCCTATATCCCCCCTCTCTCATCTTTCCCTCACTTTCTCTTTCTACCCTCTATCTATATCCCCCTCTCCCTCTTCCCTCTACCTAAATCCCCTCTATCTCATCTCCCCCTCCCCTCTACCTATAAATCCCCTCTCTCTCATCTCCCCCTCCCCTCTACCTATATCCCATCTCTCTCATCTCCCCTCCCCTCTACCTATATCCCCTCTCTCTCATCTCCCTCTCCCCCTCTACCTAAATCTCCTCTCTCTCATCTCCCTCTCCCCTCTACCTATATCCACTCTCTCATCTCCCCCTCCCCCTCCCATCTCTCTTCCCTACCTATATCTCCCCTCTCTCTCATCTCCCTCTCCCCACTACCTATATCCCCTCTCTTCCATCTCTCTCTCTCTCCCTACCCGTATCTCTCTCTCCCTCATCTCCCCCTCTCTCAACCAATATCCCCTGTCCCTCCAACCACCTCTCTCTACCAATATCCCCTCTCTTGGCTCCCTCTCTCTCCCATGTTTCTACCAATATCCCCTCTCTTGCCTCCCTCTCTACCAATACCCTTCCCTCCTCTCTCTCTCGCTCAGTCCCCCTCCCTGGTCTCTCACCTCCATCTCTCTCCCCTCCATGGTCTCTCCCTCTCCCTCCCATGGTCTCTCCCCTCACTCTCTTCCTCACTCTCTCTCCCATGTTTCTCTCTTCCCTAGCCTCTCTCCCTCACTCTCCCTCCCATGTTTCTCTCTTCCCTAGCCTCTCTCCCTCACTCTCCCTCCCATGTTTCTCTCTTCCCTAGCCTCTCTCCCTCACTCTCCCTCCCATGTTTCTCTCTTCCCTAGCCTCTCTCCCTCCCATGTTTCTCTCTTCCCTAGCCTCTCTCCCTCACTCTCCCTCCCATGTTTCTCTCTTCCCTAGCCTCTCTCCCTCACTCTCCCTCCCATGTTTCTCTCTCCCTCCTCTCTCCCTCACTCTCCCTCCCATGTCCCTAGCCTCTCTCTTCCCTTCCCTAGCCTCTCTCCCTCACTCTCCTCCCATGTTTCTCTCTTCCCTAGCCTCCCCCTCCTCTCCCTCCCATGTTTCTCTCTTCCCCTAGCCTCTCTCCCTCACTCTCCCTCCCATGTTTCTCTCTTCCCTAGCCTCTCCCCTCACTCTCCCTCCCATGTTTCTCTCTTCCTCCCATCCCTCCCATGTTTCTCTCTTCCCTAGCCTCTCTCCCTCACTCTCCCTCCCATGTTTCTCTCCTCTCTCCCTCACTCTCCCTCCCATGTTTCTCTCTTCCCTAGCCTCTCTCCCTCACTCTCCCTCCCATGTTTCTCTTTCCCATCCCTCCCATGTTTCTCTTTCCCTAGCCTCTCTCCCTCACTCCCCTCCCATGTTTCTCTTCCCTTCCTCCCTCAGTTTCTCTCTTCCCTCTCCCTCACTCTCCCTCCCATGTTTCTCTCTTCCCTAGCCTCTCTGTAATAATGTTCCATAGCTGACACTGAGCTGGGGTTGTGGTAGTGATAATGAACGGTATAGGCCTCTGGGACTGTTCTTATTTAACAGGAGTGGACTGGCATATATGTCAGAGTTCTCTGCAATCCTTTATACTCAGTCAGTGTTTCCCTCTAATGGGCTAAAGCAGTGGTCACCATCCGTGGTCCAGGGGTTCTGAATACTGATCCAAGAGGATGCTAAACAGCACCCACCATTTTATCACAAACTTCATGTAGAGCTGCGACTTTGAAGTGAGCATAGCGTAAATTGAAGAAAGAGTAAATTAAAAGAAGAAATAATGGTGTCTATATTTAACTCCTTGTTTAATAATAATAATAATATATAAAAGAGGAAATAACCAGCAGTGTCACTGACAGTGGTAATATGATGTTTAATGCATGTCTATTTCCGGTACAGCGACCGTGAGGTAGTCAAGGTGATCCGTTTAGCATTCTATTTCTTTACTAAAATGTGCCTCTTATATAGGAAAGAATTTGACACTAACATTAGTGCAATAAGTGAAACGTTATGTTGGCAACTGCATCTTATGACAAATAGTAGATTTAGAAATAGAGCAGCTGACTTGAGTATCTGACGACTCGACTGAAGTGAGTTTAGAGACACTACTAACAGAAATTTGCACTGAGAAAATGTCTAAACAGATGAAGAACATATCTGATGTCAAAAAAATCCTAATGGATATGATTGAACTGCGCAAACGCGTGGAGGAGGCCCGAAACTGGGTTAACCCTGGAGAAAAGCTCACAAGAAAATATCCAGAAAACTGTGGGATGAACACAAAGACATCATTACGGGGCTTTGCTGAAAGATTAAGGACTTGGAGGACTTCAGTCTACATTCAAATCGCCATTTCATAAATGTATCACGAAAGCTGTGGAACAACCAGATTGAAAGAATTCCTGGAAAAACTCATACCAAAAACTAACTGCACAGGCTTCCGTATTTGAACAAGCAGAAGGAATGATGACGTCCTGATGTCATCAGAGTGCGCAGCTGAACACTGTATGCTGGCAAAACTTGATTTGTTATTTTTGACTAAAACATAACCATTATAAATACAGAACATGTTTTTGCATGGATTCGGGGCAAGGCGGTTAGCTTTTAACAGCTAGGACCGCTATTTCTTGTCCCGGAATCCCACTAAACATCGAGGTCACGAAGTTAGTCCCAGATGAGTTTTCCATTGGAGCCCTCTCTGACTGGAGAGGTAAATGAATGGTCCCAGATCAGTTTTCCTTTGGAGCCCTCTCTGACTGGAGAGGTAAATGAATGGTCCCAGATCAGTTTTCCTTTGGAGCCCTCTTTGACTGGAGAGGTAAATGAATGGTCCCAGATCAGTTTTCCTTTGGAGCCCTCTCTGACTGGAGAGGTAAATGAATGGTCCCAGATCAGTTTTCCTTTGGAGCCCTCTCTGACTGGAGAGGTAAATGAATGGTCCCAGATCAGTTTTCCATTGGAGCCCTCTCTGACTGGAGAGGTAAATTAATGGTTCCAGCGCTGTAGGAGCTGTATCTACTACGCTTTGTTTCGGGACAAACTGGATCACTAAGAATTCCAATGCGGTAATTGTTTGCCTGCCGAGGATTATAGGCTTGAGGTGGCTTCCTTGATCATGCAGGTTGCCAGCCTACATAGGAAACTGGGGAAAACTCAGAGTGGAATGTTGACCTTTTCTATGCCGGAGGCTGGACGGCATTCGCACATGTTAGATGCATCTCCGCCTTTGTCGTTTGTCATTATCCGACTGGCCGGTGTTGCCCGGAATTCGTCCTTCCTCTCCTCCCCCATCTGATAGCACAGTCAAAGGAGAACAGCAAGAGAAGCATGGCAATCAAGGATGGTCGCATGTCATGAGCCGTGGAAGCTGAAGACAACAGCCTCCCACAAAGCAGTCTACAGTCCAATGAGAGGCCCAGAGCAACAAATATAGGAGCCTGATCTTCCTGCACCTTCGTCGTTAGGGATACATGTTTCTAATCCTTCCCTTACGATTTCAAAGTCGAAATATCGATCGGGGCTTCTCCATCTGTTGGAGGCCTGCACCAGGCGCCAGGAGCTACAGGCTCAAGTTATCCTAAAACTGACCATCCTACCGATCCTCAACTACGGCGATGTCATCTACAAAATAGCCTCCAACACTCTACTCAACAAATTGAATGCAGTCTATCACAGTGCCATCCGTTTTGTCACCAAAGCCCCATATACTACCCACCACTGCGACCTGTACGCTCTCTTTGGCTGGCCCTCGCTTCATACTCGTCGCCAAACTCATTGGCTCCAGGTCATCTACAAGTCTTTGCTAGGTAAAGCCCCACCTTATCTCAGCTCACTGGTCACCATAGCAGCACCCACCTGTAGCACGCGCTCTAGCAGGTATATCTCACTGGTCACCCCCAAAGCCAATTCCTCTTTTGGCCGCCTTTCCTTCCAGTTCTCTGCTGCCAATGACTGGAACACACTGCAAAAATCACTGAAGCTGGAGACTCATATCTCCCTCACTAAATTGAGGCACCAGCTGTCAGAGCAGCTCACAGATCACTGCACCGGTACATAGCCCATCTGTAAATAGCCCATCCAACTACCTCATCCCCATACTGTATTTATTTACTTATCTTGCTCCTTTGCACCCCAGTATCTCTACTTGCACATTCATCTTCTGCACATCTATCACTCCAGTGTTTAATTGGTATATAGCCAATTGGTATATTGTCAATTGCCAACTTCCCTTATCTTACCCCATTTGCACAGACTGTATATAGACTTTTTCTAGTGTATTATTGACTGTATGTTTGTTTATTCCATGTGTAACTCTGTGTTGTTGTATGTGTTGTACTGCTTTGCTTTATCTTGGCCAGGTCGCAGTTGTAAATGAGAACTTGTTAAAGGCGAAATAAAATAAATAAACAAATCCTGCCACTCGCCCATCCATAAAGGGCTCTCCGAATCCTGTGAAGAAGTTGGAGTGGCCGGATTTCCTCGTCCTTCTCGCCAGCCGGGATTTTGGGCAGCTCCATGGTATGAAATGTGACCGTTCCTGGTGCAAAAACAATGTCTTATCCCGGAGCTTGAGTAAATGACAATACTAAGCTGCTCCTGAATGTACTAAATCAGGACATGGAAATTGACTATATCGTAATCCATGTGAGTTTTAATGACATTACGAAGGGCAGCTTTGAACAGCTGAAACTGGGTTTTAAAGAGCTGATTGACTCTCTGCTAGACACTAATAAAACACCTGTGCCCTCTCTGAATCGTGGCATTGAACTTTTAAGCAGGATTCTTCACAACTGGCAATGTGATTATTTCAGCTCAATGGATGTTTTTTTTGTTAACTTTTGTTAACAATTTCAATACATTTTGGAGACAAAACATGTTTTATAAGGAGGATGGGATCCACCTAAATAATTTCAGTTTCTCGATCCTTTCACAGCATTATAAGGCTGCATTGAGACAATGACATATCAATGACCCAGGCCCAGCTCAGTTAATCCCTACCATTGTGACGCAGGTTCCAGGATCCTTTCACAGCATTATAAGGCTGCATTGAGACAATGACTTATCAATGATCCAAACCCAGCTAAATTAATCCCTACCATTGTGTCACTGAGTTGTCAAAATGCTTCCGCAAATATACATTATCCCAGGGGCTTTAGAAGACACAATGTAAGTAACCTAATTATTGTACCTCTAACTGAACTGAATGACTCTGCTGATCCTACAGCAATTGTATGCAGTAATCATGTGCCTATGAAACAGATATATACTGTTAGCACTGAGGTTGTGTGGCCGAGGAGGAAGTCCACTGTGTGCAGCTCACCCTGCACTAACATCAATAACATGAACATGTCTACTTCTGCTAAGCTTCCCAGGAAAGCAAGGAAAACAAGTAAGCGTCCCAGAAAAGTGCTCAAAATTGCCCAAGTTAACATATGTAGCTTAACAAGCAAGGTTCATGAAATCAATAATTTGCTAGTAACAGATGACATTCATATCCTGACTACCTCTGAAACTCACTTAGATAATTTTGATGATACAGCGATATCAATACAAGGTTATAACATTTACAGAAAATCCAAAAATGCCAATGGTGGATGTGTTTCTGTTTCTATTCAGAACCACATTTCTGTAAAACTTAGAGGATCTCGTGTTAAATACAGGTTCCTCTTCCTCACCTAAAGCCCATTCTGGTGGGAAGCTGCTATAGACCATCAAGTGCTAACAGTCAGTATCTGGATGACATGTGTGAAATGCTTGATAATGTATGTGATATCAACAGAGAGGTATATTTTCTGGGTGATGTAAATATTGACTCGTTTTCATCAAGCTGTCCACTCAAGAAAAAGCTTCAAACTGTAACCAGAGCCTGCAATCTGGTTCAGGTTATCAGTCAACCTACCAGGGTAGTTACAAACAGCACAGGAATGAAATCATCAACATGTATTGATCACATCTTTACTAAGGCTGCAGAAATGTGCTTGAAAGCAGTATCCAGATCCATCGGATGTAGTGATCACAATATAGTAGCCATATCTAGGAAAACCAAAGCAAAACCAAAGCTGGGCCTAATATAGTGTATAAGAGGTCATACAATAAGTTTTGTAGTGATTCATATGTTGTTGATTGTAAATCATTTTTGTTGGTCCGTGGTGTGTAATGAGGAGCAAACGTACGCTGCAATTGACACATTTATGAAATTGCTTATTCCAGGTACTAATAAGCAACCATTAAGAAAATTACCATAAAAACAGGTAATCTCCGTGGATTGATGAGGAATTGAAAATTGCATTGTTGTGAGGGATGAGGCAAAAGGAATGGCAAATGAGTCTGGCAGCACAACCGATTGGCAAACATATTGCAAATTAAGAACTAAACAGTGACTAAACTGAATAAAAAGAAGAAAAAAAACTACACTATGAAATAACATTTTGGAAAAAAAAGGCAAAATCAGCTCCATCATTCACTGAATCAGATGGCTTGTTCATCACAAAACCCACTGATATTGACAACTACTTTCACAATATTTTTATTGGCAAGATTAGTAAACGCTGACGCTACACATCCAAGTATATTATAATTATAATTATGAAAGACAAGCTTTTGAATTCCGTAAAGTGAGTATGAAAGAGGTGAAAGAAATATTGTTGTCTATCAACAATGGTAAACCACCGGGGTCTGACAACTTGGATGGAAAATTAGTGAGGATAATAGCGGACGATATCGCCACTCCTATTTGCCATATTTTTAAGCCTACTAGAAAGTGTGTGCCCTCAGGCCTGGAGGGAAGCAAAAGTCATACTGTTACCTAAGAATAGTAAAGCCCCCTTTACTGGCTCAAATAGCCAACAAATCAGACTGTTATCAAACCTTTATAAACTTTGGGAAAAAATGGTGTTGGACCAGATACAATGCTATTTTACAGTAAACAAATTGACAACAGACTTTCAGCACACTGATAGTGAAGGACATTCAACGAGCACAGCACTTACAAAAACAACTGATGATTGGCTGAGAAACATTTATGATAAAATATTGTGGGAGCTGTTTTGTCATTGCGGCTTTTGACATAATCAATCATAGTCAACTGCTGGAAAAACATATCTGTTATGGCTTTACACCCCCTGCTATAATGTGGATAAAGAGTTACCGGTCTAACAGAACACAGAGGGTGTTCTTTAATGGAAGCCTCTCCAAAATAACCCAGGTAGAATCAGGAATTCCCCAGGGCAGCTGTCTAAGCCCCTTGCTTTTTTCAATCTTTACTAACGACATGTCACTGGCTTTGGGTAAAGCCAGTGTGTCTATGTATGTGGATGACCTAACACTATACACGTCAGCTACTACAGCAACTGAAATGACTGCAACACTTAACAAAGAACTGCAGTTAGTTTCAGAGTGGGTGGCAAGGAATAAGTTAGTCCTAAATATTTCTAAAACTAAAAGCATTGTATTTGGGACAAATCATTCACTAAACCCTAAACCTCAACTAAGTCGTGTAATAAATCATGTGGAATTGAGCAAGTTGAGGTGACTAAACTGCCTGTAGTAACCTTGGATTGTAACTGTACATATTGATACCACAGTAACTAAAATGGGGAGGAATGTGTCAATAATAAAGCGTCGCTCTACCTTAACAGCTCTATCAACAAGGCACGTCCTACAGGTCCTAGTTTCTACCCTCTTAACAGCTCTATCAACAAGACAGGTCCTACAGGTCCTAGTTTCTACCTTCTTAACAGCACTATCAACAAGGCAGGTCCTACAGGTCCTAGTTTCTACCTTCTTAACAGCTCTATCAACAAGGCAGGTCCTACAGGTCCTAGTTTCTACCTTCTTAACAGCTCTATCAACAAGGCAGGTCCTACATGTCCTAGTTTCTACCTTCTTAACAGCTCTATCAACAAGGCAGGTCCTACAGGTCCTAGTTTCTACCTTCTTAACAGCTCTATCAACAAGGCAGGTCCTACATGTCCTAGTTTCTACCTTCTTAACAGCTCTATCAACAAGGCAGGTCCTACATGTCCTAGTTTCTACCTTCTTAACAGCTCTATCAACAAGGCAGGTCCTACAGGTCCTAGTTTCTACCTTCTTAACAGCTCTATCAACAAGGCAGGTCCTACATGTCCTAGTTTCTACCTTCTTAACAGCTCTATCAACAAGGCAGGTCCTACATGTCCTAGTTTCTACCTTCTTAACAGCTCTATCAACAAGGCAGGTCCTACATGTCCTAGTTTCTACCTTCTTAACAGCTCTATCAACAAGGCAGGTCCTACAGGTCCTAGTTTCTACCTTCTTAACAGCTCTATCAACAAGGCAGGTCCTACATGTCCTAGTTTCTACCTTCTTAACAGCTCTATCAACAAGGCAGGTCCTACATGTCCTAGTTTCTACCTTCTTAACAGCTCTATCAACAAGGCAGGTCCTACAGGTCCTAGTTTCTACCTTCTTAACAGCTCTACCAACAAGGCAGGTCCTACATGTCCTAGTTTCTACCTTCTTAACAGCTCTATCAACAAGGCAGGTCCTACATGTCCTAGTTTCTACCTTCTTAACAGCTCTATCAACAAGGCAGTTCCTACAAGCCCTAGTTTTGTCACACATGGACAACTGTTCAGTTGTGCGGTCAAGTGGCACAAAGAGGGATTTAGGAAAATTGCTATTGGCTCAGAACAGAGCAGCTCGGCTGGCCCGCGGATATACACAGAGAGCTAACATTAATAATATATATGGCAATCTCTCCTGGCTCAAAGTGGAGGAAATATTGACTTCATAACTACTTGTATTTGTGAGAGGTGTTGATATGTTGAATGCACTGAGCTGTCTGTTTGAACTACTGGCACACAGCTCGGACACACATGCATACCCCACAATACATGCCACAAGAGGTCTCTTCACAGTCCCCAAGTCCAGAACAGACGAAGGGAGGCGCACAGTACGACATAGAGCCATGACTACATGGAACTCTATTCCACAACAGTAACTATATAAGCAGTACATTTCGATTATAAAAAAACAGTAATTCAAAAGGCACTCGCACATCTTTGCAATCTTTTTTTTGCAGGTGAACAAGATGAAGGAAAAAGGAAACTGCACACGGCTCTTGATAGTGTCACTGATCTTTAATAAGCTTACGCTTCACAGCCTTCGTCAGAGCTTTTGGCGAAGCTTTGAGACTCAGTGATACTATCAAGAGCAGTGTGCGGTTTCCTTCTTCTTTCATCTGATTTAAAAAACAGCAAAAAATACACCTTATGGAACAGCGGGGACTGTGAAGCAACACAAATGTACTCACAGACACATGCATACACACACTATAACATGTGCACTATACACACACGTACACATGCATTCACACACTATAACATACGCACTATACACAAACATCCACATGGATTTTGTGTTGAAAATACAGTATGTGGAGTTTGAGTAGAGTCCTGAGGGCAGAAAGTGTATTGTGAAATCTGTTGTGAATGTATTGTAATGTTTTTAAAATTGTATAACTGCCTTACTTTGCTGGACCCGAGCAAGAGTAGCTGCTGCCTTGGCAGGAACTAATAGGGATCCATAATAAACCCCAGGAAGAGTAGCTGCTGCATTGGCAGGAACTAATAGGGATACATAATAAACCCCAGGAAGAGTAGCTGCTGCATTGGCAGGAACTAATAGGGATACATAATAAACCCCAGGAAGAGTAGCTGCTGCCTTGGCAGGAACTAATAGGGATCCATAATAAACACCAGGAAGAGTAGCTGCTGCATTGGCAGGAACTAATAGGGATACATAATAAACCCCAGGAAGAGTAGCTGCTGCCTTGGCAGGAACTAATAGGGATCCATAATAAACACCAGGAAGAGTAGCTGCTGCCTTGGCAGGAACTAATGGGGATCCATAATAAACCCCAGGAAGAGTAGCTGCTGCCTTGGCAGGAACTAATGGGGATCCATAATAAACCCCAGGAAGAGTAGCTGCTGCCTTAGCAGGAACTATTAGGGATCCAAAATAAATACAGACACATCGAACATGTGGCCCGAGAGGGGACACAAGCAGGACACCAAGGGACATCATCGAACTAAAGGGACAAAGATAAAGTTCTGCAACTGGCCATCCAAGCAAAAAAAGTTTGGAGTCGGATGTATGAGAACCATCGGCTTTACATCAACGCCGCCATGAACAGAGACTTCTACAAGAAATGCAAATAATTCAAACCCATAATGGAAAAGCTATGGGAAAAACAAATCCCATACTCTTTGGTGTACCCCGCACAACTAAGAGTCAAATAGAAGGAAAGAGACATCACACTGAAATCAACTTCCCGATTCCTGGATAACCTGGACAAGGAGAACGGTGGACATGGCAAGTAATGAAATGTAGCCTATAGACTGTAGAACAGCCTCTCAACAGGCGATGTGTGACAAATAGGGCACTGGACGATTAAATTGTTTAGGCTACTGACATGATGGACTATTACACCTCACCACATCAAAGACACTAAAGAGAAAGGTATTTGTTGTTAATTAATATATTGTTAGGCTATAATCATGATACATTTGTTTAAGCTATGAACTGACAAGTGAACAAGACAACATGATGATTGGTATGATCGGGACAATTAGTTTTGAATGCTCCCCAGACGATAGACTATAAAATCCCTTTTTATTTTGTCTGAATTAACGGGGAAATTGATACAGTGCCTTCATAAAGTATTCATACAAATGGAAAGAAAGAAACTAAAAGGAACCCAATTACATTATGCTGTTGTCTTGTGCCAATCCGACACAATTATGCTATGGTCCTGTGCCAAACTGATACATTATGCTGTGGTCCTGTGCCAAACTGATACATTATGCTGTGGTCCTGTGCCAATCTGACACATTATGCTGTGGTCCTGTGCCAATCCGACACATTATGCTGTGGTCCTGTGCCAATCCGACACATTATGCTGTGGTCCTGTGCCAATCCGACACATTATGCTGTGGTCCTGTGCCAAACTGACACATTATGCTGTGGTCCTGTGCCAATCCGACACATTATGCTGTGGTCCTGTGCCAATCCGACACATTATGCTGTGGTCCTGTGCCAATCCGACACATTATGCTGTGGT
>NC_088224.1:88424672-88545950 GCF_036934945.1 Oncorhynchus masou masou
TTTGGATGTCTTCACTATTATTCTACAATGTAGAAAAAACTAATTTAAATAAAGAAAAACCCTTGAATGAGCAGGTGTGTCCAAACTACTGACGGGTATTGTGCATATATAGCTAATTCCACTCACTCCCACTGTTCACTACAGCTAATTCTGCCTGCCTGCCTGCCTACCTGCCTGCCTGCCTGCCTATCTGCCTGCCTGCCTGCCTGCCTGCCTACCTGCCTGCCTGCCTGCCTGCCTATCTGCCTGCCTGCCTGCCTGCCTGCTTACCTGCCTGCCTGCCTACCTGCCTGCCTGCCTGCCTGCCTGCCTGCCTGCCTGCCTGCCTGCCTGCCTACCTGCCTGCCTGCCTACCTGCCTGCCTACCTACCTGCCTGCCTGCCTGCCTGCCTGCCTGCCTGCCTGCCTCCCTCCCTGCCTCCCTGCCTCCCTCCCTGCCTCCCTCCCTCCCTGCCTCCCTCCCTGCCTCCCTCCCTCCCTGCCTGCCTCCCTCCCTGCCTCCCTCCCTGCCTCCCTCCCTCCCTGCCTGCCTGCCTGCCTGCCTGCCTGCCTGCCTCCCTCCCTTCCTGCCTGCCTCCCTCCCTGCCTCCCTCCCTCCCTCCCTGCCTGCCTGCCTGCCTGCCTCCTCCCTCCCTCCCTCCCTCCCTCCCTCCCTCCCTCCCTCCCTCCCTCCCTCCCCCTCCCTCCCTCCCTCCCTCCCTCCCTCCCTCCCTCCCTCCCTCCCTCCCTCCCTCCCTCCCTGCCTCCCTCCCTCCCTCCCCTCCCTGCCTGCCTCCTCCCTCCCTCCCTCCCTGCCTGCCTCCCTCCCTCCCTCCCTCCCTCCTGCCTCCCTCCCTCCCTCCCTCCCTCCCTCCCTCCCTCCCTCCCTGCCTGCCTCCCTGCCTGCCTCCCTCCCTGCCTCCCTCCCCCTCCCTCCCTGCCTGCCTCCCTCCCCCTCCCTCCCTCCCTCCCTCCCTCCCTCCCCCTCCCTGCCTCCCTCCCTCCCTGCCTCCCTCCCTCCCTCCCTCCCTCCCTGCCTCCCTGCCTGCCTCCCCCTCCTCCCTCCCTGCCTCCCTGCCTGCCTCCGTCCCTCCCTGCCTCCCCCTCCCTCCCTCCCTGCCTGCCTCCCTCCCTCCCTCCCTCCCTGCCTGCCTCCTCCCTGCCTGCCTCCCTCCCTCCCTGCCTCCCTCCCTCCCTCCATGGATCTCCCAAACTTTTACTTTTACTTCACAGGAACTTTTTCTTGGCCTGCGACGGGAACTTTGTTTCTCGCTTCAATGCACCAGAGAGCGGGACACAACAGCAGCAACCACTTACTCACACAAACCTCTTATCTGAAGGTGAGGGGAAGGACTTCACCGCCACACTCGTTCAGTCATGGTTTCTGCGCCCGGAGCGTATGCAGAGTCAGGGAATATTCCTGTCACGTAGGTGAGACCGGGGCAGATGGCATAGAACACACGCTTCTGTTACTAAGAGAAACATCAGTCAAGCAGTCTTCTAATCAGGCAAGTTCAGACAAAGTCAATGCATTATGACAGGGAGAGAACGAGAGAGGGGGGGGGGTGGGGGGAGGGGTGAGGGGGTGGGTAATGATATAAAAGATGTACATTAGAATATAAAACGGTAGTGAAGAAGTGCTGATGTTAATGTACTGGGGCAAGGACATGGTTTGAAGTGATATCTACTGTCGATGCAAGCAAGTAGGATTTGTTCAAGCAGTCCCATAATCAACCCAAGCTCAAGCAAAAACAGGGACAGGTGGCACAGTAACTACAGCACAGCAGTTGGGATTAAATACTGGAGCTTTAATGTTTAAACTCTAGGGACAAGGACAAAGTTTTTACGTGTTATCTACTGTGGACCTGAAGAGTACTCTGGTTGGAGGGATGGGGTCTCCACATAGGGGGGAGGGGTTTCCACATTGGAAGGAGGGGTCTCCACATATGGGGGAGGGGGTCTCCACAATGGGTGGAGGTGGTCTCCACAATGGGATCTCCACATAGGGGGGAGGGGGGAGTGGGTCTCCACAATGGGGGAGGGGGTCTCCACAATGGGTGGAGGTGGTCTCCACATAGGGGGGATGGGGTCTCCACATAGGGGGGAGGGGTTTCCACATTGGAAGGAGGGGTCTCCACATATGGGGGAGGGGGTCTCCACAATGGGTGGAGGTGGTCTCCACATAGGGGGGAGGGGGTCTCCACATATGGGGGAGGGGGTCTCCACAATGGGTGGAGGTGGTCTCCACATAGGGGGGAGGGGGTCTCCACATAGGAGGAAGAGAGGATCTCCACAATGGGGGGAGGGGTCTCCACATTTGGGGGAAGGGATCTCCAAAATGGGGGGTGGAGTCTCCCCTTGGGGAGGAGGGGTCTCCAAAATGGGGGAGGAGGTCTCAACATTGGGGGTAGGGGATCTCCACACTGAGATTGGCTTAACGTTTAGGTAGTATCTATGAATATCCATAACGTTTAGGTAGTATCTATGAATATCCATAACGTTTAGGTAGTATCTATGAATGTCCATAACCTTTAGGTAGTATCTATGAATATCCATAACGTTTAGGTAGTATCTATGAATATCCATAACGTTTAGGTAGTATCTATGAATATCCATAACCTTTAGGTAGTATCTATGAATATCCATAACTTTTAGGTAGTATCTATGAATATCCATAACCTTTAGGTAGTATCTATGAATATCCATAACCTTTAGGTAGTATCTATGAATATCCATAACCTTTAGGTAGTATCTATGAATATCCATAACCTTTAGGTAGTATCTATGAATATCCATAACCTTTAGGTAGTATCTATGAATATCCATAACCTTTAGGTAGTATCTATGAATATCCATAACCTTTAGGTAGTATCTATGAATATCCATAACGTTTAGGTAGTATCTATGAATATCCATAACCTTTAGGTAGTATCTATGAATATCCATAACGTTTAGGTAGTATCTATGAATATCCATAACGTTTAGGTAGTATCTATGAATATCCATAACGTTTAGGTAGTATCTATGAATATCCATAACGTTTAGGTAGTATCTATGAATATCCATAACCTTTAGGTAGTATCTATGAATATCCATAACCTTTAGGTAGTATCTATGAATATCCATAACGTTTGGGTAGTATCTATGAATATCCATAACCTTTAGGTAGTATCTATGAATATCCATAACGTTTAGGTAGTATCTATGAATATCCATAACCTTAGGTAGTATCTATGAATATCCATAACCTTTAGGTAGTATCTATGAATATCCATAACCTTTAGGTAGTATCTATGAATATCCATAACCTTTAGGTAGTATCTATGAATATCCATAACCTTTAGGTAGTATCTATGAATATCCATAACCTTTAGGTGGTATCTATGAATATCCATAACCTTTAGGTAGTATCTATGAATATCCATAACCTTTAGGTAGTATCTATGAATATCCATAACCTTTAGGTAGTATCTATGAATATCCATAACCTTTAGGTAGTATCTATGAATATCCATAACCTTTAGGTAGTATCTATGAATATCCATAACCTTTAGGTAGTATCTATGAATATCCATAACCTTTAGGTAGTATCTATGAATATCCATAACCTTTAGGTAGTATCTATGAATATCCATAACGTTTAGGTAGTATCTATGAATATCCATAACCTTTAGGTAGTATCTATGAATATCCATAATGTTTAGGTAGTATCTATGAATATCCATAACGTTTAGGTAGTATCTATGAATATCCATAATGTTTAGGTAGTATCTATGAATATCCATAACGTTTAGGTAGTATCTATGAATATCCATAACCTTTAGGTAGTATCTATGAATATCCATAACGTTTAGGTAGTATCTATGAATATCCATAACCTTTAGGTAGTATCTATGAATATCCATAATGTTTAGGTAGTATCTATGAATATCCATAACGTTTAGGTAGTATCTATGAATATCAATAACGTTTAGGTAGTATCTATGAATATCCATAACCTTTAGGTAGTATCTATGAATATCCATAATGTTTAGGTAGTATCTATGAATATCCATAACCTTTAGGTAGTATCTATGAATATCCATAATGTTTAGGTAGTATCTATGAATATCCATAACGTTTAGGTAGTATCTATGAATATCCATAACCTTTAGGTAGTATCTATGAATATCCATAACCTTTAGGTAGTATCTATGAATATCCATAACGAATATCCATTTTGGTAGTATCTATGAATATCCATAACCTTTAGGTAGTATCTATGAATATCCATAACGTTTAGGTAGTATCTATGAATATCCATAACCTTAGGTAGTATCTATGAATATCCATAACCTTTAGGTAGTATCTATGAATATCCATAACCTTTAGGTAGTATCTATGAATATCCATAACCTTTAGGTAGTATCTATGAATATCCATAACCTTTAGGTAGTATCTATGAATATCCATAACGTTTAGGTAGTATCTATGAATATCCATAACCTTTAGGTAGTATCTATGAATATCCATAACGTTTAGGTAGTATCTATGAATATCCATAACGTTTAGGTAGTATCTATGAATATCCATAACGTTTAGGTAGTATCTATGAATATCCATAACCTTTAGGTAGTATCTATGAATATCCATAACCTTTAGGTAGTATCTATGAATATCCATAACCTTTAGGTAGTATCTATGAATATCCATAACCTTTAGGTAGTATCTATGAATATCCATAACGTTTAGGTAGTATCTATGAATATCCATAACGTTTAGGTAGTATCTATGAATATCCATAACCTTTAGGTAGTATCTATGAATATCCATAACGTTTAGGTAGTATCTATGAATATCCATAACCTTTAGGTAGTATCTATGAATATCCATAACCTTTAGGTAGTATCTATGAATATCCATAACGTTTAGGTAGTATCTATGAATATCCATAACCTTTAGGTAGTATCTATGAATATCCATAACGTTTAGGTAGTATCTATGAATATCCATAACCTTAGGTAGTATCTATGAATATCCATAACCTTTAGGTAGTATCTATGAATATCCATAACCTTTAGGTAGTATCTATGAATATCCATAACCTTTAGGTAGTATCTATGAATATCCATAACCTTTAGGTAGTATCTATGAATATCCATAACGTTTAGGTAGTATCTATGAATATCCATAACCTTTAGGTAGTATCTATGAATATCCATAACCTTTAGGTAGTATCTATGAATATCTATAACCTTTAGGTAGTATCTATGAATATCCATAACCTTTAGGTAGTATCTATGAATATCCATAACGTTTAGGTAGTATCTATGAATATCCATAACGTTTAGGTAGTATCTATGAATATCCATAACCTTTAGGTAGTATCTATGAATATCCATAACCTTTAGGTAGTATCTATGAATATCCATAACCTTTAGGTAGTATCTATGAATATCCATAACGTTTAGGTAGTATCTATGAATATCCATAACCTTAGGTAGTATCTATGAATATCCATAACCTTTAGGTAGTATCTATGAATATCCATAACCTTTAGGTAGTATCTATGAATATCCATAACCTTTAGGTAGTATCTATGAATATCCATAACCTTTAGGTAGTATCTATGAATATCCATAACGTTTAGGTAGTATCTATGAATATCCATAACCTTTAGGTAGTATCTATGAATATCCATAACGTTTAGGTAGTATCTATGAATATCCATAACGTTTAGGTAGTATCTATGAATATCCATAACCTTTAGGTAGTATCTATGAATATCCATAACGTTTAGGTAGTATCTATGAATATCCATAACCTTTAGGTAGTATCTATGAATATCCATAACCTTTAGGTAGTATCTATGAATATCCATAACGTTTAGGTAGTATCTATGAATATCCATAACCTTTAGGTAGTATCTATGTATCTATGAATATCCATAACGTTTAGGTAGTATCTATGAATATCCATAACCTTAGGTAGTATCTATGAATATCCATAACCTTTAGGTAGTATCTATGAATATCCATAACCTTTAGGTAGTATCTATGAATATCCATAACCTTTAGGTAGTATCTATGAATATCCATAACCTTTAGGTAGTATCTATGAATATCCATAACCTTTAGGTAGTATCTATGAATATCCATAACCTTTAGGTAGTATCTATGAATATCCATAACCTTTAGGTAGTATCTATGAATATCCATAACCTTTAGGTAGTATCTATGAATATCCATAACCTTTAGGTAGTATCTATGAATATCCATAACCTTTAGGTAGTATCTATGAATATCCATAACGTTTAGGTAGTATCTATGAATATCCATAACCTTTAGGTAGTATCTATGAATATCCATAACGTTTAGGTAGTATCTATGAATATCCATAACCTTTAGGTAGTATCTATGAATATCCATAACGTTTAGGTAGTATCTATGAATATCCATAACGTTTAGGTAGTATCTATGAATATCCATAACCTTTAGGTAGTATCTATGAATATCCATAACCTTTAGGTAGTATCTATGAATATCCATAATGTTTAGGTAGTATCTATGAATATCCATAACGTTTAGGTAGTATCTATGAATATCCATAACCTTTAGGTAGTATCTATGAATATCCATAACGTTTAGGTAGTATCTATGAATATCCATAACCTTTAGGTAGTATCTATGAATATCCATAATGTTTAGGTAGTATCTATGAATATCCATAACGTTTAGGTAGTATCTATGAATATCAATAACGTTTAGGTAGTATCTATGAATATCCATAACCTTTAGGTAGTATCTATGAATATCCATAATGTTTAGGTAGTATCTATGAATATCCATAACCTTTAGGTAGTATCTATGAATATCCATAATGTTTAGGTAGTATCTATGAATATCCATAACGTTTAGGTAGTATCTATGAATATCCATAACCTTTAGGTAGTATCTATGAATATCCATAACGTTTAGGTAGTATCTATGAATATCCATAACGTTTAGGTAGTATCTATGAATATCCAGAACCTTTAGGTAGTATCTATGAATATCCATAACGTTTAGGTAGTATCTATGAATATCCAGAACCTTTAGGCAGTATCTATTAATATCCATAACGTTTAGGTAGTATCTATGAATATCCATAACGTTTAGGTAGTATCTATGAATATCCATAACGTTTAGGTAGTATCTATGAATATCCAGAACCTTTAGGTAGTATCTATGAATATCCATAACGTTTAGGTAGTATCTATGAATATCCAGAACCTTTAGGCAGTATCTATTAATATCCATAACCTTTAGGCAGTATCTATGAATATCCATAACCTTTAGGCAGTATCTATTAATATCCATAACCTTTAGGCAGGATCTATGAATATCCAATATGAATACTGAGTTGATGAATACTGAGTTGACCCAAACCCTGTCATCTCCATCTGAGTAAAGGAGACACTCAGAGACTCTGGACAGATGAGCGATAACTGAACATGATAATGACACCCTGGACAGAACGTGGACAGACCTGTGGGGACAGGACACGGTGTGTGTGTGTGCGTGTGTGTGTGTGTGTGTGTGTGTGTGTGTGTGTGTGTGTGTGTGTGTGTGTGTGTGTGTGTGTGTGTGTGTGTGTGTGTGTGTGTGTGTGTGTGTGTGTGTGTGTGTGTGTGTGTGAGTGTGTGTGTGTGAGTGTGTGTGTGTGTGTGTGTGTGTGCGTGCGTGTGTGTGTGTGTGTGTGTGTGTGTGTGTGTGTGTGTGTGTGTGTGTGTGTAACCCTTATTCTAACCCTCACAGACTGTTTGTTGATAGTATGACCATCTGAAGAGCATCTATAGGGACTATACAGACTATTCACTATACGGACTATTCACTATACGGACTATTCACTATACGGACTATTCACTATACGGACTATTCACTATTCATTCAAATAAAGTGGGACCAAATTTTAAAAACATGGGACACTGGAAGAGACTGCAATCAATCAGGCCACCTAGACTGCTACCTCAGACAGACTGTCACTCTCTAGAAACAGACACTCTATACACAGAAACAAACACCATCTGACTCCTCATGTCTGTCACACTGTCACACTTTACAGCCTCAGACAGGCAACACAAACAAACATGAGAAGGACAGACAGACTGTCTACTCGGGGAAGAAACTGAGCTCTAAGGACACGCTGACGGCTAGACAGAGCGAGAGAGACAGATAGACAGCATGACACTGACAGATAGACAGAGAGAGAGAGAGCAAGAGCGACAGTGAGAGAGAGAGAGAGAGAGAGAGAGAGAGAGAGAGAGAGAGAGAGAGAGAGAGAGAGAGAGAGAGAGAGGAGAGAGAGAGAGAGAGAGAGAGAGAGAGAGAGAGAGAGAGAGAGAGAGAGAGAGAGAGAGAGAGAGAGAGAGAGAGAGAGAGAGAGAGAGAGAGAGAGAGAGAGAGAGAGAGAGAGAGAGAGAGAGAGAGAGATAGAGAGAGGAGACAGAGAGATTAGACCTAAACAAATCATGAGAAAACAAAAAGATAATTACTTGACATATTGGAAAGAATTTACCAAAGTACAGAGGAAACTAGAATGCTATTTGGCCCTAAACAGAGAATACACCGTGGAAGAACACCTGACCACTGTGACTGACCCAAAATTAAGGAGATGTTTGACTATGCACAGACTCAGTGAGCATAGCCTTGCTATCGAGAAAGGCCAGATCTGGCTCTCAAGGGAAGACAGGCTATGTGCTCACTGCCCAGAAAATGAGGTGGAAACTGAGCCGCGCTTCCTAACCTCCTGCCAAATGTATGATCACATTAGAGACACATATTTATTTTGTTTATTATCTATTTCACTTGCTGTTGCAAACATACGTTTCCCATGCCAATAAAGCCCTTACATTGGAGAGAGCGAGAGAGAGAGAGAGCGAGAGAGAGAGAGCGAGAACAAGAGCGAGAGAGAAGAGAGAGAAATTGGAAATACAAGCACTGTCATCCTACAGGACACTGACCCACTCACTGGTTTCCCTCTAGGTTACAGAGAGCTGTTTGTCCTATCCATCAAACCTCTAGGTGTGAAACAGCAAAAATTTGGTATAGACCAGACCTAACCCACTATTAAATTAGTCAAATCAGGAACATATTACAGAAAATAAATAAATGGTGTGTGCTACCTATATCCCCCCCAATAGAATCCCCATACTTTAACAATGACAGCTTCTCCATCCTGGAGGGGGAGATCAACCATTTCCAGGCCCAGGGACATGTACTAGTCTGTGGTGACTTAAATGCCCGAATCGGACAAGAACCTGACACCCTCAGCACACAGGGGGACAAACACCTACCTGGAGGTGACAGCATTCCCACCCAAATATGCCCCCATAGACACAATTTTATCAAAACAGCCAACAAAAATGGATCACAACTCCTGCAGCTGTGTCACACTCTGGGTCTGTACATAGTCAATGGTAGGCTTCAAGGAAACTCCTATGGAAGGTACACCTATAGCTCATCACTTGGCAGTAGTACTGTAGACTACTTTATCAATGACCTCAACCCTGAGTCTCTCAGAGAGTTCATAGTCAGCTCACTGACACTCCTATCAGATCACAGCAAAATCACAGTCTATTTGAATATAGCAGTACTCAATCATGAGGCATCAAAGCCAAAGGAACTAAATAAAATTAATAAATGCTATAGATGGAAGGAAAGTAGTGTGGAAACCTACCAAAAAAACAAAAAGGCAACAACAACTTCAATCCCTTTGAGACAACGTCCTGAAGAAAATGTTTCACTGTGACAGTGAAGGGTGTAAACTTAGCAGTACAAAACCTAAAACATTATATTTGACCTCTCAGCTTCCATAACAAATCTAAAATGTCAATGCATAAAACCTAAGAAAGTTTAACAACATTGACAAATGGTTTGATTAAGAATGTAAAAACCTAATCAAGAAGTTAGGAAACCAGTCCAAATACATAGAGGACCAGAAAACCTGATTCTACGCCTGCACTATGGTGAATCACTAAAACAATACACAAATACACTACGGAAACAGAAGGAACAGCCTGGCAGAAACTGAAAAATCCATAGAATCAAACCACTTCTGGGAGAATTGGAAAACACTAAACAAACAACAACACGAATAATTATCTTTCCAAAATGAAGGTGTATGGGTACACCACTCCTCAAATTTTTGTTGGTCCTAAAACAAAGAATAAACAGCAAAAACATACATAATCAAATACAAAATCTTAGAGTCAACTATTAGAAACTACCAGAACCCAATGGATACTTCAATTACATTGAATGAACTACAGGACAAAATACAAACCCTCCAACCCAAAAAGGTCTGGCATAGTAGGTGTGTCCAAACTTTTGAGTCAAATACAAATCTTAGATAAAGCTATTAAAGACTACCAGAACTCACTGGGTTCTCCAATTACATCTATTGAACTACAGGACAAAATAAAAACCCTCCAACCCAAAAAGGCATGTGGTGTTGATGCTATCCTAAATTAAATTAAAGAATATACAGACCACAGATTCCAATTGGTTATACTTAAACTTTTTAACATCATCCTTAGCTCTGGCATCTTCCCCAATATTTGGAACCAAGGACTGATCACCCCAGTGAAAACAATGTACTGAGCAAATGTCAAATTGGCTTTTTACCAAATTACTGTGCGACAGACCATGTTTTCAACCTGCACACTCTAATTGACAAACAAGTCTTCTCATGCTTTGTTGATTTCAAAAGCGTTTGACTCAATTTGGCATGTGGATCTACTATACAAATTGATGGAAAGTGGTGTTGGGGGAAAAACATACGACATTATAAAATCTATGTACACAAACAACAAGTGTGCGGTTAAAATAGGCAAAAAACACACATTTCTTTCCACGGGGCCACGGGGTGAGACAGGGATGCAGCTTAAGCCCCACCCATTTCAAAATAAATATATATATAAACAAATTGGCGAGGGCACAGGAACAGTCTGCAGCCCCCGGCCTCATCCTACTAGATTCTGAAGTCAAATATCTAGTGTTTACTGATTACTTGGTGCTTCTGTCCCCAATCAAGGAGGGCCTACAGCAGCACCTAGATCTTATGCACAGTTTCTGTCAGACCTGGGCCCTGATAGTAAATCTCAGTAAGACCAAAATAATGGTGTTCCAAAAAAGGTCCAGTCACCAGGACCACAAATACAAATTCCATCTAGACACTGTTGCCCTAGAGCACACAAAAAAAATTCAAAATTGGATTTGTTTTGAATTCTTTGTGGATCTGTGTAATCTGAGGGAAATCTCTCTCTCTCTCTCTCTCTCTCTCTCTCTCCCTATCTCTCTCTCTGTCTCCCTCTCTCTGTACACAGAGAGAGAGATGGGGAGAGAGAGAGAGAGAGAGAGAGAGAGGGGGGAGAGAGAGAAAGAGGGGAGAAAGAGAGAGAGAGGCAGAGAGAGAGAGAGAGAGAGAGAGAGGGAGAGAGAAAGAGAGAGAGGGGACCAAGGGAGAAGGAGAGGTAAGCGACCTGAGGATGAATAAAAGAGGAGGTACAGGAGAGAGGTAGAGGCGAAGAGAGAGGGATGAGGTGAGTAGGAGAGATTGTATCAGGTTGATAAAGGAGAAAGGTAAAGGCAGAGGGGGAATCCAGCCGCAGGTGTCACACAGACAGAGAGCCGGTGATGCCCTATATTCCAAGCAGACAGCCAGGTGTCACACAGACAGAGAGCCGGTGATACCCTATATTCCAAGCAGACAGCCAGGTGTCACACAGACAGAGAGCCGGTGATACCCTATATTCCAAGCAGACAGCCAGGTGTCACACAGACAGAGAGCCGGTGATACCCTATATTCTAAGCAGACAGCCAGGTGTCACACAGACAGAGAGCCGGTGATGCCCTATATTCCAAGCAGACAGCCAGGTGTCACACAGACAGAGAGCCAGTGATGCCCTATATTCCAAGCAGACAGCCAGGTGTCACACAGACAGAGAGCCGGTGATGCATATCCTATATTCTGCCCTGACGAGACAGACATCCCTCGCATTCAGGCATGTCACACACACTTTAGATAACATTTACCCTGAAGGCCTGAACATATAGTAGTATATTAGAGAGCACAGTGTGAGGTAGGATGTGACACAGACAGAGGGGAGGGTGTGTGGTACAGGTGATGGCTAGGATGTCCAAGCAGAGTGTGAGCCAGGTTATAGTTTCACAAACTGGTAACAGAAGACTCAGTATGAATAATAAAGGTTCTGTTGGTACAGGAGACAGCCAGGTCTAGTCTCATCAGTCTCCCAGCAGAGAGGATGATGCCCACTAGTCTCATCCAGTCTCCCAGCAGACAGGAGACAACCAGCCCTCTAGTCTCATCCAGTCTCCCAGCAGACAGGAGACAACAGCCCTCTAGTCACAGCCATCTCCCAGCAGACAGGAGTCAACCAGCCCTCTAGTTCATCCAGTCTCCCAGCAGACAGGAAAACCAGCCCTCTAGTCTCATCCAGTCTCCCAGCAGAAGGAGACAACCAGCCCTCTAGTCTCATCCAGTCTCCCAGCAGAGGCAACCAGCCCTCTTCTCATCCAGTCTCCCAGAGACATATAACCAGCCCACTAGTCTCATCCAGTCTCCCAGCAGACAGGAGTCACCAGTGTGAGTCTCAGGATCTCCCAACAGAGGGACAACCAGCCCACTAGTCTCAGGGAGGGTGTGTGCCCTCTAGTCTCATCCAGTCTCCCAGCAGAGGGAGGAGTGCCCTCTAGTCTCATCCAGTCTCCCAGTCTCATCCAGCTAGGATGTGTCTCAGCCAGTCTCCCAGCAGGTGTCTCATCCAGTCTCCCAGGATGAAACAACCAGCCCACTAGTCTCAGGGTCTCCCAACAGAGGGGGCCCTCTAGTCTCATCCAGTCTCCCAGCAGAGGGAGACAACCAGCCCACTAGTCTCATGTCTCCCAGAAAGGAGTAACCAGCAGAAGTCTCAGTAGTCTCCCAGCAGATAACAAAGCCCACTGTCTCAGGTCTCCCACAGAGAGACAACCAGCCCTCTTGTCTCATCCAGTCTCCCAGCAGAGAGGAGACAACCAGCCCTCTAGTCTCAGACAGTCTCCCAGCAGACAGGAGACAACCAGCACTCTTGTCTCATCCAGTCTCCCAGCAGACAGGAGACAACCAGCCCTCTAGTCTCAGACAGTCTCCCAGCAGACAGGAGACAACCAGCACTCTTGTCTCAGACAGTCTCCCAGCAGACAGGAGACAACCAGCCCTCTAGTCTCATCCAGTCTCCCAGCAGACAGGAGACAACCAGCCCTCTAGTCTCAGCCAGTCTCCCAGCAGAGAGGAGACAACCAGCCCTCTAGTCTCAGCCAGTCTCCCAGCAGAGAGGAGACAACCAGCCCACTAGTCTCAGACAGTCTCCCAGCAGACAGGAGGAGACAACCAGCCCACTAGTCTCAGCCAGTCTCCCAGCAGAGAGGAGACAACCAGCCCACTAGTCTCAGCCAGTCTCCCAACAGAGAGGAGACAACCAGCCCTCTAGTCTCAGCCAGTCTCCAGGCAGAGAGGAGACAACCAGCCCACTAGTCTCAGACAGTCTCCCAGCAGAGAGGAGACAACCAGCCCACTAGTCTCAGACAGTCTCCCAGCAGAGAGGAGACAACCAGCCCACTAGTCTCAGACAGTCTCCCAACAGAGAGGAGACAACCAGCCCACTAGTCTCAGACAGTCTCCCAACAGAGAGGAGACAACCAGCCCACTAGTCTCAGACAGTCTCCCAACAGAGAGGAGACAACCAGCCCACTAGTCTCAGACAGTCTCCCAACAGACAGGAGACAACCAGCCCACTAGTCTCAGACAGTCTCCCAGCAGACAGGAGACAACCAGCCCACTAGTCTCAGACAGTCTCCCAGCAGAGAGGAGACAACCAGCCCTCTAGTCTCAGACAGTCTCCCAGCAGACAGGAGTCAACCAGCCCTCTAGTCTCAGACAGTCTCCCAGCAGACAGGAGACAACCAGCCCTCTAGTCTCAGACAGTCTCCCAACAGACAGGAGACAACCAGCCCTCTAGTCTCATCCAGTCTCCCAGCAGACAGGAGTCAACCAGCCCTCTAGTCTCAGACAGTCTCCCAGCAGACAGGAGACAACCAGCCCACTAGTCTCAGCCAGTCTCCCAGCAGACAGGAGACAACCAGCCCTCTAGTCTCAGACAGTCTCCCAGCAGACAGGAGACAACCAGCCCTCTAGTCTCAGCTCAGTCTCCCAGCAGACAGGAGACAACCAGCCCACTAGTCTCAGACAGTCTCCCAGACAGTCTCCTCAGACAGACAGGAGACAACCAGCCCTCTAGTCTCAGACAGTCTCCCAGCAGACAGGAGACAACCAGCCCACTAGTCTCAGACAGTCTCCCAGCAGAGAGGAGACAACCAGCCCACTAGTCTCAGACAGTCTCCCAGCAGAGAGGAGACAACCAGCCCACTAGTCTCAGACAGTCTCCCAGCAGAGAGGCCCACTAGTCTCACAACCAGCCCACTAGTCTCAGCCAGTCTCCCAGCAGAGAGGAGACAACCAGCCCACTAGTCTCAGACAGTCTCCCAACAGAGAGGAGACAACCAGCACTCTTGTCTCAGCCAGTCTCCCAGCAGAGAGGAGACAACCAGCACTCTTGTCTCATCCAGTCTCCCAGCAGAGAGGAGACAACCAGCACTCTAGTCTCAGACAGTCTCCCAGCAGAGAGGAGACAACCAGCCCTCTAGTCTCAGCCAGTCTCCCAGCAGAGAGGAGACAACCAGCCCACTAGTCTCAGACAGTCTCCCAACAGAGAGGAGACAACCAGCCCTCTAGTCTCATCCAGTCTCCCAGCAGAGAGGAGACAACCAGCCCTCTAGTCTCAGACAGTCTCCCAGCAGAGAGGAGACAACCAGCCCACTAGTCTCAGCCAGTCTCCCAGCAGAGAGGAGACAACCAGCCCACTAGTCTCAGCCAGTCTCCCAACAGAGAGGAGACAACCAGCCCTCTAGTCTCAGCCAGTCTCCCAGCAGAGAGGAGACAACCAGCCCACTAGTCTCAGACAGTCTCCCAACAGAGAGGAGACAACCAGCCCACTAGTCTCAGCCAGTCTCCCAGCAGAGAGGAGACAACCAGCCCACTAGTCTCAGACAGTCTCCCAGCAGAGAGGAGACAACCAGCCCACTAGTCTCAGACAGTCTCCCAGCAGAGAGGAGACAACCAGCCCACTAGTCTCAGACAGTCTCCCAACAGAGAGGAGACAACCAGCCCACTAGTCTCAGACAGTCTCCCAGCAGAGAGGAGACAACCAGCACAGAGTCTCAGACAGTCTCCCAGCAGAGAGGAGACAACCAGCCCACTAGTCTCAGACAGTCTCCCAAGAGGAGACAGACAGGAGACAACCAGCCCCACTAGTCTCAGACAGTCTCCCAACAGAGAGGAGACAACCAGCAGTCTCAGACAGTCTCCCAACAGACAGGAGACAACCAGCCCTCTAGTCTCAGACAGTCTCCCAGCAGACAGGAGTCAACCAGCCCTCTAGTCTCAGACAGTCTCCCAGCAGAGAGGACACAACCAGCCCTCTAGTCTCAGACAGTCTCCCAGCAGACAGGAGTCAGGAGACAACAGGAGACAACCAGCCCTCTAGTCTCAGACAGTCTCCCAATAGACAGGAGACAACCAGCCCTCTAGTCTCAGACAGTCTCCCAATAGACAGGAGACAACCAGCCCTCTAGTCTCAGACAGTCTCCCAGCAGACAGGAGACAACCAGCCCTCTAGTCTCAGACAGTCTCCCAGAGACAGGAGACAACCAGCCCTCTAGTCTCAGACAGTCTCCCAGCAGACAGGAGACAACCAGCCCTCTAGTCTCAGACAGTCTCCCAGCAGACAGGAGACAACCAGCCCTCTAGTCTCACTCAGTCTCCCAGCAGACAGGAGACAACCAGCCCACTAGTCTCACTCAGTCTCCCAGCAGACAGGAGACAACCAGCCCACTAGTCTCACTCAGTCTCCCAGCAGACAGGAGACAACCAGCCCACTAGTCTCACTCAGTCTCCCAGCAGACAGGAGACAACCAGCCCTCTAGTCTCAGACAGTCTCCCAGCAGACAGGAGACAACCAGCCCACTAGTCTCAGACAGTCTCCCAGCAGAGAGGAGACAACCAGCCCACTAGTCTCAGACAGTCTCCCAGTCAGAGAGGAGACAACCAGCCCACTAGTCTCAGAGTTTCCCAGTCTCCCAGACAGTCTCCCAGCAGAGAGACAACCAGCCCACTAGTCTCAGACAGTCTCCCAGCAGAGAGGAGACAACCAGCCCTCTAGTCTCCCAGCAGAGAGGAGACAACCAGCCCACTCAGACAGTCTCCCAGCAGACAGGAGACAACCAGCCCACTAGTCTCAGACAGTCTCCCAGGCAGACAGGAGACAACCAGCCCACTAGTCTCAGACAGTCTCCCAATAGACAGGAGACAACCAGCCCACTAGTCTCAGACAGTCTCCCAGCAGACAGGAGACAACCAGCCCACTAGTCTCAGACAGTCTCCCAATAGACAGGAGACAACCAGCCCACTAGTCTCAGACAGTCTCCCAATAGACAGGAGACAACCAGCCCTCTAGTCTCAGACAGTCTCCCAGCAGACAGGAGACAACCAGCCCAGTCTAGTCTCAGACAGTCTCCCCCACTAGTCAGAGTCTCCCAATAGACAGGAGACAACCAGCACAGTCTCCCGACAGACAGAACCAGCCAGCCCTCTAGTCTCAGACAGTCTCCCAGCAGAGGAGACAACCAGCCCACTAGTCTCAGACAGTCTCCCAGACAGGAGACAACCAGCCCACTAGTCTCACTCAGTCTCCCGGCACACAGGACAACCAGCCCACTAGTCTCAGACAGTCTCCCAATAGACAGGAGACAACCAGCCCTCTAGTCTCACTCAGTCTCCCAGCAGACAGGAGACAACCAGTCCAGACAGTCTCAGACAGTCTCCCACTAGTCTCAGTCTCCCAGCACAGGAGACAACCAGCCCACTAGTCTCAGACAGTCTCCCAATAGACAACCAGCCCTCTAGTCTCACTCAGTCTCCCAGCAGACAGGAGTCAACCAGCCCTCTAGTCTCAGACAGTCTCCCAATAGACAGGAGACAACCAGCCCACTAGTCTCAGACAGTCTCCCAGCAGACAGGAGACAACCAGCCCTCTAGTCTCAGACAGTCTCCCAGCAGACAGGAGACAACCAGCCCACTAGTCTCAGACAGTCTCCCAGACAGGAGACAACCAGCCCTCTAGTCTCAGACAGTCTCCCAATAGACAGGAGACAACCAGCCCACTAGTCTCAGACAGTCTCCCAGCAGAGAGGAGACAACCAGCCCTCTAGTCTCAGACAGTCTCCCAAAAGAGAGGACACAACCAGCCCAATAGTCTCAGACAGTCTCCCAACAGACAGGAGACAACCAGCCCACTAGTCTCAGACAGTCTCCCAACAGACAGGAGACAACCAGCCCTCTAGTCTCAGACAGTCTCCCAACAGACAGGAGACAACCAGCCCTCTAGTCTCAGACAGTCTCCCAGCAGACAGGAGACAACCAGCCCTCTAGTCTCAGACAGTCTCCCAGCAGACAGGAGACAACCAGCCCAGCTAGTCTCAGACAGTCTCCCAGCAGAGAGGAGACAACCAGCCCACTAGTCTCAGACAGTCTCCCAACAGAGAGGAGACAACCAGCCCACTAGTCTCAGCCAGTCTCCCAGCAGAGAGGAGACAACCAGCCCACTAGTCTCAGACAGTCTCCCAGCAGAGAGGAGACAACCAGCCCACTAGTCTCAGACAGTCTCCCAGCAGAGAGGAGACAACCAGCCCTCTAGTATCAGCCAGTCTCCCAGCAGAGAGGAGACAACCAGCCCACTAGTCTCAGACAGTCTCCCAGCAGAGAGGAGACAACCAGCCCACTAGTCTCAGCCAGTCTCCCAACAGAGAGGAGACAACCAGCCCACTAGTCTCAGCCAGTCTCCCAGCAGAGAGGAGACAACCAGCCCACTAGTCTCAGACAGTCTCCCAGCAGAGAGGAGACAACCAGCCCACTAGTCTCAGACAGTCTCCCAGCAGAGAGGAGACAACCAGCCCACAAGTCTCAGCCAGTCTCCCAGCAGAGGGGAGACAACCAGCCCACTAGTCTCAGACAGTCTCCCAGCAGAGAGGAGACAACCAGCCCACTAGTCTCAGACAGTCTCCCAGCAGAGAGGAGACAACCAGCCCACTAGTCTCAGACAGTCTCCCAGCAGAGAGGAGACAACCAGCCCACTAGTCTCAGACAGTCTCCCAACAGAGAGGAGACAACCAGCCCACTAGTCTCAGTCTCCCACAGAGAGGAGACAACCAGCCCTCTAGTCTCAGTCTCCCAACAGAGAGGAGACAACCAGCCCTCTAGTCTCACTCAGTCTCCCAGCAGAGAGGAGACAACCAGCCCTCTAGTCTCACTCAGTCTCCCGGCAGACAGGAGACAACCAGCCCACTAGTCTCAGACAGTCTCCCAATAGACAGGAGACAACCAGCCTTCTAGTCTCAGACAGTCTCCCAAAGACAGGAGACAACCAGCCCTCTAGTCTCAGACAGTCTCCCAGCAGACAGGAGAACAACCAGCCCACTAGTCTCAGACAGTCTCCCAGCAGACAGGAGACAACCAGCCCACTAGTCTCAGACAGTCTCCCAGCAGACAGGAGACAACCAGCCCACTAGTCTCAGACAGTCTCCCACAACAGCAGACAGACAGGAGACCCAGCCCACTAGTCTCAGAGACAACCAGCCCACTAGTCTCAGACAGTCTCCCAGCAGACAGGAGACAACCAGCCCACTAGTCTCAGACAGTCTCCCAGCAGACAGGAGACAACCAGCCCACTAGTCTCAGACAGTCTCCCAGCAGACAGGAGACAACCAGCCCAATCTAGTCTCAGACAGTCTCCCAGCAGACAGGAGTCAACCAGCCCAATCTAGTCTCAGACAGGAGACAGTCTCCCAGCAGACAGGAGACAACCAGCCCACTAGTCTCAGGCAGTCTCCCAATAGACAGGAGACAACCAGCCCTCTAGTCTCAGCCAGTGTCCCAATAGACAGGAGACAACCAGCCCTCTAGTCTCAGACAGTGTCCCAGATAGACAGTCTCAGCCAGTGTCCCAATAGACAACCCAGCCCTCTAGTCTCAGACAGTCTCCCAACAGACAGGAGACAACCAGCCCACTAGTCTCAGACAGTCTCCCAACAGAGAGGAGACAACCAGCCCACTAGTCTCAGACAGTCTCCCAACAGAGAGGAGACAACCAGCCCTCTAGTCTCACTCAGTTTCCCGGCAGAGAGGAAGATCAAGAAGAAGAAGAAGAAGAAGAACAACAACAACAACAACAAGAAAAAGAAGAAGAAGAAGAAAAAGAAGAAGAAGAAGAAGAAGAAGAAGAAGAAGAAGAAGAACTCGTCTGTGTTACTGACTCCTTCCCATAATGCTGCTTCTCTGGGCCATTTCCTGTTGCATACAGTAACTGTCAATCAATTGATCATAGATTTTGGGGGGGGTAAAACACAATGATAATTGTTTATTATGCTTGCTGAGTCCTTTCAGGTCTACAATGGGGTACCAATACATTTTTGGTCATTGGGATTTTATTGAGAAAACCCTGTGTATGTCCAGTAGATTGAATATCATGGTTGACAAGGCAACACTACACTTAGAAAGCAGTATTATCTGTGGGTATCCCCTCAGTTGGTCTGAAGCATAGACTGGACAAAGGTTGCTCAACACAAGCCTACACACACACACACACACAAACACACACACACACATACACACACACACACACACACACACAGACAGACAGACACACACACACACATACACACACACACACACACACAGACAGACAGACACACTAGCTGAACGATGGCCAGCTCATTAGAGTTTATTTCCTTGCGTGAGTCATTCTGAAGGAGACAGAAAAAGACGGAAATCCCACGGACACACAAACAAATGCTTGCACACACACACAAACACACACACACAAACACACACACACACATACACACACACACACACACTCAGAGACACACACACACACTAGCTGAACGATGGCCAGCTCATTAGAGTTTAATTCCTTGCGTGAGTCATTCTGAAGGAGACAGAAAAAGATGGAAATCGCACGGACACACAAACAAATGCTTGCACACACACACAAACACACACACAAACACACACACACAAACACACACACACAAACACACACACAGAAACACACACACAAACACACACACACAAACACACACACACAAACACACACACAGAAACACACACACACAAACACACACACAAACACACACACCTGAAACAATGATTGATCACAAGGACGGAGAAATCAATCCCATCTTGATGATTACCGAGGCACCACTCTGCATCGCTTTAGAGTGTCTGTCTCTACTGATTAAATGTTTATCCATTTTCTCCCCATTGGGGAGAAGTCAGCAGCTCTCTGTAAACAAGGCTCTGTTTTTAAACCATCACAAGTGACTCCCTGAAACAAAAATTATTGTATTCCCAAAACTCTTTTCTAATTTGATCAATGTTTCTTCTTTCATATAAATAAAAACTATATCCCATTTAGCAGACGCTTTTGTCCAAAGCGACTTACAAGTCGGCTGGGGCCACTACTTTTACATATGGGTGGCCCCAGCGGGAATCGAACCCACGACGCTTGGCGTTGCAAGCGCCATGCTCTACCAACTGAGCCACACATCATTCTGAGTTTGAGATCAGACTGAAGAGACTCTTCCTAACTCTGGATAGGGACGTTTGCATGTCACTGATTTTTTCACACCCTGATCAGTTTCACCTGTCCTCGTTATTGCCTCCACCCCCTCCAGGTGTTTTCCACAGTGTATTTATCCCTGTGTTTCCTGTCTCTCTGTACCAGTGTATTTATCCCTGTGTTTCCTGTCTCTCTGTACCAGTGTATTTATCCCTCTATTTCCTGTCTCTCTGTACCAGTGTATTTATCCCTGTGTTTCCTGTCTCTCTGTACCAGTGTATTTATCCCTGTTTCCTGTCTCTCTGTACCAGTGTATTTATCCCTGTGTTTCCTGTCTCTCTGTACCAGTGTATTTATCCCTGTGTTTCCTGTCTCTCTGTACCAGTGTATTTATCCCTGTGTTTCCTGTCTCTCTGTACCAGTGTATTTATCCCTGTGTTTCCTGTCTCTCTGTACCAGTGTATTTATCCCTGTGTTTCCTGTCTCTCTGTGCCAGTGTATTTATCTCTGTGTTTCCTGTCTCTCTGTACCAGTGTATTTATCTCTGTGTTTCCTGTCTCTCTGTGCCAGTTCCTCTTGTATGTTTCCAAGTCAACCAGCGGTTTCCCGTTCTCCTGCTTTTTGCATTGTCCTTTTTCTCCTCCCGGTTTTGACTCTTGCCTGTTTGTGGACTTTGTTCCCACCTGCCTAACCATTCTGCCTGCCTTGACCTCGAGCCTGTCTGCCACTTTGTATCTCATGGACTCTGATCTGGTTTTGACCTTTTTGCCTGTCCACGACCATTCTCTTGCCCACCCCTTTGGAATAATAAACATTGTAAGACTCCAACCATCTGCTTCATGTGTCTGCATTTGGGTCTCGCCTTGTGCCTTGATAGATTTGAGGGGTTCAACTTCTTGCATAAATGAGGTGCTATAATGTATTTATGACTGAGCCCAAAGTGTAATGTTACTCTGAGGGGACAATAAAGTTTTTTTAAACATTGAAACAAACTGGAATAGGAGATGATAGGGACAGGGAGTCACAATGCACAGGAAGCATGGTAGAGACGTATAGTCACAGTGCATGGTCGAGACAGGAAGTCACAGTGCACAGGACGTGATCTTCCTGTCCATGTTGGCACCGCCCTCAGGTTCATGCCGTGGGGGAGATCTTTGTGGGCTATACTCAGCCTTGTCTCAGGATGGTAAGTTGGTGGTTGTAGATATCCCTCTAGTGGTGTGGGGGCTGTGCTCCGGCAAAGTGGGTGGGGTTATATCCTGTCTCTTTAGCCCTGTCTGGGGGTATTGTCGGACAGGGCTACAGTGTCTCCTGACCCCTCCTGTCTCAGCCTCCAGTATTTATGCTGCAATAGTTTATGTGTCGGGGGGCTAGGGACAGTCTGTTATATCTGGAGTATTTCTCCTGTCTTATCCGGTGTCCTGTGCAAATTTAAGTATGCTCCCTCTAATTCTCTCTCTGTCTAAATCCAGACAACTGATGTTCTGAAAGAGCTGCAAAATCTGGATCCCTGCAAATCAGCTGAGCTAGACAACCCTAACTCTAACCCTAACCCTCTCTTTCTAAAATGATCTGCTGAAATTGTTGGAACCCTTATTACGAGCCTGTTCAACCTCTCTTTCATATCGTCTGAGAATCCCAAAGACTGGAAAGCTGCCATGGTCAACCCCCTCTTCAAAGGGGGAGACACTCCAGACCCAAACTGTTATAGAACTATATCCATTCTGCCCTGCCTTTCTAAAATCTTCGAAAGCCACATTAACAAACAGATCACCAACCATTTCAAATCCCACCATACCTTCTCCACTATGCAATCTGGATTCCGAGCTGGTCATGGGTGTACCTTGGCCCTGCTCAAGGTCCTAAACGACATCATAACCTCCATTGATAAGAAACATTACTGTGCAGCCGTGTTCATTGATCTGGCCAAGACTCTGTCAATCACTGCATTCTTATCGACAAGCTCAATAGCCTTGGTTTCTCAAATGACTGCCTCGCCTGGTTCACCAACTACTTCTCAGACAGAGTTCAGTGTGTCAAATCGGAGGGCCTGTTGTCCAGACCTCTGGCAGTCTCTATGGGGGTACCACAGGGTTCAATTCTCGGGCCAACTCTTTTCTCTTGCTGCTGATGATTATCTGATCCACCTCTACGCAGACGACACCATTCTGTATACATCTGGCACTTCTTTGGACACTGTGTTAACAAACCTCCAAAAGAGCTTCAATGCCATACAACACTCCTTCCATGGCCTCCAACTGCTTTTAAATGCTAGTAAAACTAAATGCATGCTCTTCAACCGATTTCTGCCCGCACCCGCCCACCCAACTAGCATCACTACTCTGGACGGTTCTGACTTAGAATATGTGGACAACTACAAATACCTAGGTGTCTGGTTAGACTGTAAGCTCTCCTTCCAGACTCACATTAAGCATCTCCAATCCAAAATTACATCTAGAATCGGCTTCCTATTTTGCAACAAAACCTCCTTCACCCATGCTGCCAAACATACCCTCGTAAAACTGACTATCGTACCGATCCTTGACCTCAGCGATGTCATTTAAAAAATTGCCTCCAACACTCTACTCAGCAAATTGGATGTATTCTATCACAGTGCCATCCGTTTTGTCACCAAAGCCCCATATACTACCAACCATTGCGACCTGTATGCTCTCGTTGGCTGGCCCTCGCTACATATTATTATTATTTATTTTTTTATCTTTATTTAACTAGGCAAGTCAGTTAAGAACAAATTCTTATTTTCAATGACGACCTAGGAACAGTGGGTTAACTGCCTGTTCAGGGGCAGAACGACAGATTTGTACCTTGTCAGCTCGGGGATTTGAACTTGCAACTTGCAATATTCGTCGCCAAACCCACTGGCTCCATGTCATCTATAAATCTTTGCTAGGTAAAGCCCCGCCTTATCTCAGCTCACTGGTCACCATAGCAACACCCACCCGTAGCACGCACTCCAGCAGGTATATTTCACTATGTCATACCCAAAGCCAACACTTCCTTTGGCCGCCTTTCCTTACAGTTCTCTGCTGCCAATGACTGGAACGAATTGAAAAAAAATCACTGAAGCTGGAGTCTTTTAAAACCTCTTGAAACTCCCCATCCCGGATCCGGGATCGTGACTAAAGCCTCAGGCTCATTAGCATAACGCAACATTAACGATTTCTGAAAATCGCAAATAAAATGAAAATAATGCGCCTAGTCTCAAGCTTAGCCTTTTCTTAACAACACTGTCATCTCAGATTTTCAAAATATACTTTTGAACCATAGCAATTCACTAATTTGTGTAAGAGTATGCTAAGCTAGCTTAGCATTTTGAGTAGCATTTAGCACGCAACATTTTCACAAAAACCAGATAACCAAATAAATAAAATCATTTACCTTTGAAGAGCTTCGGATGTTTTCAATGAGAAGACTCTCAGTTACATAGCAAATGTGCAGTTTTTCCTGAAAGCGTCTTTGTGTAGGAGAAATCGCTCCGTTTTGTACATCACATTTGGCTACCGAAACGAACCGAAAATTCAGTCACCTACAACGTCAAACTTTTTCCGAATTAACTCCATAATATCGACCGAAACATGGCAAACGTTGTTTGGAATCAATCCTCAAGGTGTTTTTTCACATATCTCTTCATTGATATATCGTTCGTGGAAGCCTGCTTTCTTCTCTGAATTCCATGGAAAAATACTTGCAGCTGAGTTTTGCGCACCAATTTCGGCGCAGGACACCGGGCGGACACCTGGTAAATGTGGTCTCTTATGGTCAATCTTCCAATGATCTGCCTACAAATACGTCACAATGCAGAAAGGGCAGACTCACTCCTCTCGCATTCACAGCCATATAAGGAGACAATGGAAAACGGAGCCTCAAAAATCCTGCTCATTTCCTGGATGCCGTCTCATCTTGGTTTTGCCTGTAGCTCACGTTCTAGGGCACGCACAGAGAATATCTTTGCAGTTCTGGACACGTCAGAGTGTTTTCTTTCCAAAGCTACCAATTATATGCATAGTCGAGCATCTTTTTGTGACAAAATATTGCGCTTAAAACGGGCACGTCTTTTTATCCAAAAATGATATAGCGCCCCCAGAGTTTCAACAGGTTAACTCCCTCTCTAACTTTAAGCATCAGCCGTCAGAGCAGCTTACCTATCACTGTACCTGTACAGAGCCAATCTGTAAATAGCACACCCAACTACCTCATCCCCATATTGCTATTTATCTTCTTGCTCTTTTACACCCCGGTAATTCTACTTGCACATCATCATCTGCACATCTATCACTCCAGTATTAATGTTAAATTGTAATTATTTCACCTTTTTGGGCTGTTTATTGCCTTGCCTCCCTTCTCTTCTACATTTCCACACACTGTACATAGATTTTTCTATTGTGTTATTGACTGTACATTTGGTTATGTGTGACTCTGTGTTGTTGTTTTGTTGCACTTCTTTGCTTTATCTTGGCCAGGTCACAGTTGTAAATGAGAACTTCTCAACTGACCTACCTGGTTAAATAAAGTTTCAATAAAAACTGTCTGTGTGGGTGGACCATTTCAGTTTGTCAGTGATGTGAACACCAAGGAACTTAAAACTTTCCACCTTCTCCACTGCTGTCCCGTCGATGTGGATAGGGGGTGCTCCTCTGCTGTTTCCTGAAGTCCACAATCATCTCCTTAGTTTTGTTGACGTTGAGTGAGAGGTTGTTTTCCTGGCACCACACTCCAAGCGCCCTCACCTCCTCCTTGTAGGCTGGTGGCGGTCCATCAGAAAGTCCAGGACCCAATTTCACAGGGCAGGGTTGAGACCCAGGGCCTCCAGCTTGATGATGAGCTAATATGTTTCAAATTGCAATTCCTATAATATGTTGGATGATGGACATCAACTAATTAATACATACCATACAAAACATAGCATTTCATACGAATTGGAGTTTCCCAGAATATATGTTTACCATGTTACACCTAGCTTGACATAGGACCTGTACTAAAGATGTCTAATGCTGCCTGTCTTGACTACTTGTTTTGTTTCTGGCAATGACAAGTGGATGGTTTTGAGTTCTGCTGTAAGGCATCTGCAGGAAACAAAACTGAAGGTTAAACAAGATACATGAAGTCACATGGTCTATTTTTACCTTGCAATCGATGGTCACTTCAATAATGGAACACTGGTCAATTTAATGTATTCTTGTCGACGCCACTCATCCTGCTCATCCTAATATTTATAATTCCATTCTTTAACTTTTAGATTTGTGTGTATTATTGTGAATTGTTAGATACTTCTGCACTGTTGGATCTAGGAACAAAAGCATTTCGCTACACCCGCAATAACATCTGCTAAATATGTGTATGCGACCAATAAAATTTGATTCGATGTGTGCAACTGGAACTGTGATGTCATGTCTCTCTCTCTCTCTCTCTCTCTCTCTCTCTCTCTCTCTCTCTCACCATACACACACACACACACACACACACACACACACACACACGCACACACACACAAAAACAAACCCTGGAGGTGTGATCTCACTGATGTGTGAGAGCATGACTGCCAGCTTCACGCTAATTTTGAAAGCAGATACACACAAAACCACACACTAGCCTCTCAGCCGATCACAATGTCCCAGTCAGTGTCTGAGGAAGAGTATTTATAACCAGTATTTATAAGCTCAGATGTAACCCTAACACTAACATAGGATGATATGGCTAAGCTCAGATGTAACCCTAACCCTAACATAGGATGATATGGCTAAGCTCAGATGTAACCCTAACCCTAACATAGGATGATATGGCTAAGCTCAGATGTAACCCTAACCCTAACATAGGATGATATGGCTACGCTCAGATGTAACTAACCCTAACATAGGATGATATGGCTACGCAGATGTAACCCTAACCCTAACATAGGATGATATGGCTACGCTCAGATGTAACCCTAACCCTAACATAGGATGATATGGCTAAGCTCAGATGTAACCCTAACCCTAACATAGGATGATATGGCTAAGCTCAGATGTAACACTAACCCTAACATAGGATGATATGGCTAAGCTCAGATGTAACCCTAACTAACCCTAACATAGGATGATATGGCTAAGCTCAGATGTAACCCTAACCCTAACATAGGATGATATGGCTAAGCTCAGATGTAACCCTAACATAATGATATGGCCCTAACATAACATAGGATGATATGGCTAAGCTCAGATGTAACCCTAACCCTAACATAGGATGATATGGCTAAGCTCAGATGTAACCCTAACCCTAACATAGGATGATATGGCTAAGCTCAGATGTAACCCTAACCCTAACATAGGATGATATGGCTCAGATGTAACCCTAACCCTAACATAGGATGATATTAAATAACATAGGATGATAAAGCTCAGATGTAAATAACCCTAACATAGGATATATGGCTACGCTCAGATGTAACCCTAACCCTAACATAGGATGATATGGCTGCCAAATGGATGATATGGCTAAGCTAACCCTAACCCTAAATGTAAATGATATGGCTAAGCTCAGATGTAACCCTAACATAGGATGATATGGCTAAGCTCAGATGTAACCCTAACCCTAACATAGGATGATATGGCTAAGCTCAGATGTAACCCTAACCCATACATAGGATGATATGGCTACGCTCAGATCAGCAATATATTTGTCCACTGTAATAGCTACTGTAAAGTGGACAGTGCAGTTCGACAAACAAAAATATAAACTTTCTGCCCGTATGAGACATTGTCAATGTCCTGGAAAGTTTGCTGTTACTTACAACGTCATGCTAATCACATTAGCGCACGTTAGCTCAACCGTCCCGGTAAAGGGACAACGATTCCATCGAGGTTAAAAACAGACGTATGATTAGCTTTGCGTTTTAGCTATCTGTTGAAAATAATTGTTTGAGCGCACGCACACACAGTATTGTATAACTAAACCTGCAGGGACACACAATTGACACACAATCCCATTCAAAATCCTATTTTCCCTAAACCTAACCCTAGCTTTTAACCCTAACCCTAGCTCCTAATCCGAACCCTAAAACTAATCCTAGCTCCTAACCCTAGCTCCTAACCCTAAACCTAGATCCTAACCCTAGCTCCTAACCCCAACCCTAACCCTAGCTCCTGATCCTAACCCTAATCCTAGCTCCTAACCCTAACCCTAGCTCCTAACCCTAATCCTAGCTCCTAACCCTAAACCTAACCCTAGCTCCTAACCCTAAACCTAGCTCCTAACCCTAAACCTAACCCTAGCTCCTAACCCTAATCCTAACCCTAGCTCCTAACCCTAAACCGAGCTCCTAACCCTAATCTTAACCCTAGCTCCTAACCCTAAACCTAAACCTAGCTCCTAACCCTAAACCTAACTCTAGCTCCTAACCCTAATCCTAAACCTAGCTCCTAACCCTAAACCTAACCCTAGCTCCTAACCCTAAACCTAGCTCCTAACCCTAATCCTAACCCTAGCTCCTAACCCTAAACCTAGCTCCTAACCCTAATCCTAAACCTAGCTCCTAACCCTAAACCTAACCCTAGCTCCTAACCCTAAACCTAGCTCCTAACCCTAATCCTAACCCTAGCTCCTAACCCTAAACCTAGCTCCTAACCCTAATCCTAAACCTAGCTCCTAACCCTAAACCTAACCCTAGCTCCTAACCCTAAACCTAGCTCCTAACCCTAATCCTAAACCTAGCTCCTAACCCTAAACCTAACCCTAGCTCCTAACACTAAACCTAAACCTAGCTCCTAACCCTAAACCTAACCCTAGCTACTAATCCTAACCCTAGCTCCTAACCCTAATCCTAACCCTAGCTCCTAACCCCAATCCTAAACCTAAACCTAGCTCCTAACCCTGAACCTAATTCTAACTATAATTTTAACCGTAACCCCCATAAAAATAGCATTTGAATAACAAAATGTCCCCGGTTGGTCATAGTATTGTTAGTTTACTATTCTTGTGGGTACATCTGGTCCCCACAATATTAGTTCAACATGTCCACACACACACACACACACAACACCCACACCCACCCACACACACACACACACACACACACACACACACACACACACACACACACACACACACACACACACACACATACACATACACATACACACACACACACACACACACACACACACACACACACACACACACACACACACACACACACACATACACATACACATACACACACACACACATTACTCCCGACCTGTGCCCTTGTAGCACTCCTGTAAATTCTGTCGACACACTTCAAAATCACACACACACACACACACACACACACACACACACACACACACACACACACACACACACACACACACACACACACACACACACACAGTTGTTGACTGTCAGAGGCAGGGCAGGGTGCAGGCTGACAATTTTCCACACTGAGTTCCTGAGAGTGTGTGAAAGTTGTGACAGGTGCAGGGAGAGGAGGAGAGGGGGGGTAGACGGAACAGAGAGAGGCAGGAGAGGGAGAAGAGAACAGGAGGGGAGGGAGGGAGAAGAGAATGGGAGGGGAGAGAGGGAGAAGAGAACAGGAGGTGAGGGAGGGAGAAGAGAATGGGAGGGGAGAGAGGGAGAAGAGAACAGGAGGGGAGGGAGGGAGAAGAGAATGGGAGGGGAGAGGAGAGAGGAATGAGATGACAGGATAAGGAGAGGAGCAGAGATGGGGAGAGGGGGAGGGGAGATAGAACTCTGTTCTAAGAGCAGAAATAATCTGATTGATTCAGGGTAGATCAAATCCAATTGGTTTCTAAAAGGTCAGAGCAAGCTAGCTAGCTAAGCAGTTAGCATCCTCAGCTGCTCATGCTGAATTAATAAATAGATATAGCTAGCTACCCAGCTAGATGTCAAATATACAAGTAAGTCAGCTAACATTTGCTTTATTGAAATGTTAAGTTGAATAAGCTATATAAACTTAAAAAAATGTAAAGGACTGTTATGTTTCTCCGTGGGGAAAAAAACCCATCAAATGTAGCTTAGCTGAGCAGAAAGCTACCTCCTAGTACTGTTGAATTATAAATAGAAATAGCTAGCAAGTTAGGTCTCAAATCTGCCAACAGGGCAGTTAACATTTGTTTTATTAAAAGTTTAGTTTAAATATTAGTTTGGGTCAATATCAGTTGCAGCCATAAGGGCATACTTCAAGCACAAAAAGTCTTTTAAAGTAGTCAACTGCCCCCTGGGCAGTCATTTCTCTTCCATAGCTATTGCTGAGTAATAATTTATGTTTCCAGGTTGTGCGGTTTAATAAAGTGGAGCCAGTTCAGAAGGGAACCCCAAATGTGATCGCATCAGCGGATATTGCACCAATCGTATTCACACTTTACATACGTGGGGTCTCTTTAATATTTCTACACACACTGATTGGTTAAGCTGTGATATATTTTCACACATCATCATCTGATCCAGGAAGGAATTTTCTGAATGACAGTCAAGTGATGAACAACTGTTGTGATGCAACAACAGCCCAAGTGCAGGAAAAAAAACGTGTTCGTGGAGGAATGTCCAGAATATTTTGGTGTCTCATTTGTTATGCTGGCGAAGACAGTTGTGCCATATTGGATCTAATATCCATAGCGGTGGGAAGTATTTTGGGATGGGGGTGCTAGTTTTGCCGAGTGTATTGCCCAGTGCTACAGACGTCTATATAGGTATATATATATATAAAAAATACTTGCTTGATATATATTTTCCAGTTTCGTAAAATACTTTAAAATATATTTTCATTTCGGTGAAAACTGAAATGGTCTATTAAATCCTTATCCATTTTAATACAGTAGATGCTCTTATCCAGAGCAACTTACAGTAGTGAACACATATATTTTCATACTTTTTCATACTGGTCCCTCGTGGGAATCAAACCCACGACCCTAGCTTTGCAAGTGCCATGTTCTACCAAATGAGCCACATCATCACTTACCACTTCATGCCTCCAATGTACTCAATTGCTGTATTGTGCATTGTTTTTCTTATCAATGGTGATGGAAAGTTTACAGGTACAAACCCAGATGACCAGCCCATATACAATACAATAATGTACATTTACATTAAGTGCTTTTTAAGGATGGTAAATGAATACTACACAAAAAGTAGTTGTTTTCCATATTATTTGGCCAAGAAAAATATTTAATATTTAATCTTTGCCAATAACCTTTTCATGTAAATGTTTGAGGACAGGGTTTTGTTCTTTCTGGATTCCATTAGAATGACATCACAGAGAAAGGGACAGGGTTTTGTTCTTTCTGGATTCCGTTAGAATGACATCACAGAGAAAGGGACAGGGTTTTGTTCTTTCTGGATTCCATTAGAATGACATCACAGAGAAAGGGACAGGGCTTTGTTCTTTCTGGATTCCATTAGAATGACATCACAGAGAAAGGGACAGGGTTTTGTTCTTTCTGGATTCCATTAGAATGACATCACAGAGAAAGAGACAGGGTCTTGTTCTTTCTGGATTCCATTAGAATGACATCACAGAGAAAGAGACAGGGTTTTGTTCTTTCTGGATTCCATTAAAATGACATCACAGAGAAAGAGACAGGATTTTGTTCTTTCTGGATTCCATTAGAATGACATCACAGAGAAAGGGACAGGGTCTTGTTCTTTCTGGATTCCATTAGAATGACATCACAGAGAAAGAGACAGGGTTTTGTTCTTTCTGGATTCCATTAAAATGACATCACAGAGAAAGGGACAGGGTTTTGTTCTTTCTGGATTCCATTAGAATGACATCACAGAGAAAGGGACAGGGTCTTGTTCTTTCTGGATTCCATTAGAATGACATCACAGAGAAAGGGACAGGGTCTTGTTCTTTCTGGATTCCATTAGAATGACATCACAGAGAAAGGGACAGGGTTTTGTTCTTTCCGGATTCCATTAGAATGACATCACAGAGAAAGGGACAGGGTTTTGTTCTTTCTGGATTCCATTAGAATGACATCACAGAGAAAGAGACAGGGTTTTGTTATTTCTGGATTCCATTAGAATGACATCACAGAGAAAGGGACAGGACAACAAATCTTACAATTCCAACTATTGAATCTTTCAAAATACTGTTCTTAATTATACAACTACCTATTTTGCCAAATGGAGATGCTGAAATGAAGTGTTTGCCCGCTCTACAGAAGTCCATATCGGTCTATCAATACAGTGCATTAGATAAGTTTTCAGATCCCTTGACTTTCTCCACATTGTTAGCATTATTCTAAAATTGATAAAATAGTTTTTTCCCCACATCAATCTACACACAATACCCCATAATTACATCACAATACCACATAATGACATAGCAAAAACAGGTATTTTGATTTAAAAAAAAACAGAAATATCACATTTACATAAGTATTCAGACCCTTTACTCAGTACTTTGTTGAAGCACCTTTGGCAGCGATTACAGCCTCAGGTTTTCTTGGTTATGATGCTACAAGCTTGGCACATCTGTATTTGGGGAGTTTCTCCCATTTTTCTCTGCAGATCCTCTCAAGCTCTGTCATGTTGGATATGGATCGTCGCTGCACAGCTATTTTCATGTCTCTCCAGAAATATTAGATCGGATTCAAGTCCGGGCTCTGGCTGGGCCACTCAAGGACATTCAGATACTTGTCCTGAATCCACTCCTGCATTGTCTTGGCTGTGTGCTTAGGTTTGTTGTCCTGTTGGAAGGTTCACCTTCACACCAGTCTGAGGTCCTGAGTGATCTGGAGCAGGTTTTCATCAAAGCCACTCTATCGGCTCTTAACCAGCCATGCTATTTTGCTAGTTTTTTTGCATAGTTCGTAACTTGTTTTGTACATAGTGTTGCTGCTACCGTGTCATATGACCAAAAAGAGTTTCTGGACATCAGAACTAGGATTTCTCACCTCAAAATGGACAAGGAGATCTTCTTCAATGAGTCGGATGCGCGGGATATACTACGGACACCCGACCAGGCCCAGATGCCCTTGATTAGCAAGAAAAGGAAACTTAGGTTTCGTGGAAAGAGATCAGGATGCCTTGTGAGGATCAAGCGATGAGTGGCTAATTCGCCCTTGCCTCCTGTTCTGCTAGCTAACATTCAATCGCTGGAAAATAAATGGGACGAACTGGAAGCACATATATCCTACCAACAGGACATTCAAACTGTAATATCTTATGTTTCACCGAGTCGTGGCTGAATGACGACATTCAGAACACACAGCTGGCGGGTTATACACTCTATCGGCAGGACAGAACAGCAGCCTCTGGTAAGACACGGGGCGGGGGCCTATGCATATTTGTAAACAATAGCTGGTGCACGATATCTAAGTCTCAAGGTTTTGCTCGCCTAAGGTAGAGTATTTCATGATAAGATTTAGACCACACTATCTACCTAGAGAGTTTTCATCTGTATGTTTAGTAGCTGTCTACATACCACCACAGACCGATGTTGGCACTAAAACCGCACTCAATGAGCTGTATTCTGCCATAAGCAACCAGAGGGGGAAACCAATGGTGGTGCTCCTAGCGGCCGGGGACTTCATTACAGGGAAACTTAAATCTGTTTTACTAAATCTCTATCAGCATGCTAAATGTGCAACCAGAGGGGGAAAAATTCTAGACCAACTTTACTCCACACACAGAGAAGCATTCAAAGCTCTCCCTCGCCCTCTATTTGGCAAATCTGACCAAAACTCTATCCTCCTGATTCCTGCTTACAAGCAAAAATTAAAGCAGGAAGCAACAATGACTCGGTCTTTAAAAAAGTGGTCAGATGCTAATGCTAATGCAGATGCTAAACTTAAACAACAGGACAGTTTTGCTAGCACAGACTGGAATATGTTCTGGGATTTTTCTGATGGCATTGAGGAGTACACCACATCAGTCACTGGCTTGTCCCCACAGTGACTGTACGTACATACCCCAACCAGAAGCCATCAATTACAGGCAACATTCGCACTGTGCTAAAGGGTAGAGCTGCTGCTTTCAAGGAGCGGGACTCTGTCCCGAAGCTTATAAGAAATCCCGCTATGCCCTCAGACGAACCGTCAAACTTGAGTGGGTTGAGTCACTGATGTGATCTTCCTGTCTGTGTTGGCGCCCCCCCCTTGGGTTGTGCCGTGGCGGAGATCTTTGTGGGCTATACTCGGCCTTGTCTCAGGATGGTAAGTTGGTGGTTGGAGATATCCCTCTAGTGGTGTGGGGGCTGTGCTTTGGCAAAGTGGGTGGGGTTATATCCTTCCTGTTTGGCCCTGTCCGGGGGTGTCATCGGATGGGGCCACAGTGTCTCCTGACCCCTCCTGTCTCAGCCTACAGTATTTATGCTGCTGTAGTTTATGTGTCGGGGGGCTAGGGTCAGTTTGTTATATCTGGAGTACTTCTCCTGTCCTATCCGGTGTCCTGTGTGAACTTAAATATGCTCTCTCTAATTCTCTCTTGCTTTCTCTCTCTCGGAGGACCTGAGCCCTAGGACCATGCCTCAGTACTACCTGGCATGATGACTCCTTGCTGTCCCCAGTCCACTTGGCCGTGCTGCTGCTCCAGTTTCAACTGTTCTGCCTGTGATTATTATTATTTGTCCATGCTGGTCATTTATGAACATTTGAACACCTTGGCCATGTTTTGTTATAATCTCCACCCGGCACAGCCAGAAGAGGACTGGCCACCCCACATAGCCTGGTTCCTCTCTAGGTTTCTTCCTAGGTTTTGGCCTTTCTAGGGAGTTTTTCCTAGCCACCATGCTTCTACACCTGCATTGCTTCTTGTTTGGGGTTTTAGGCTGGGTTTCTGTACAGCACCTTGAGATATCAGCTGATGTACGAAAGGCTATATAAATTGATTTGATTTGATTTGATCAAACAGGCAAATTGTCAATACAGTACTAAGATCGAATCGAACCCAGTTTTAGGCTGGGTTTCTGTACAGCACTTTGAGATATCAGCTGATGTACGAAGGGCTATATAAATAAATTTGATTTGATTTGATTTGATTTGATTTGATTTGATTTGAATCGTACAACACCAGCTCCGAAACTTGTCGGATGTGGTCGGGCTTGCAAACTATTACAGCTTACAAAGGGAAGCACAACCGAGAGCTGCCCAGTGACACGAGCCTATCAGACTAGCTAAATAGCTTCTATGCTCGCTTCGAGGCAAGTAACACTGAAACATGCATGAGAGCATCAGCTGTTCCGGACGACTGTGTGATCACGCTCTCCACAGCTAATGTGAGTAAGACCTTTAAACAGTTCAACATTCACAAGGATGCTGGGAAAGACGGATTACCAGGATGTGTACTCCGAGCATGCGCTGACCAACTGGCAAGTGTCTTCACTGACATTTTCTACCTCTTGCTGTCTGAGTCTGTAATACAAACATGTTTCAAAAAGACCCCCATAGTCCCTGTGCCCAAGATCACTAAGGTAACCTGCCTAAATGACTACCGACCCGTAGCACTCACGTCTGTAGCCGTGAAATGCTTTGAAAGGCTGGTCATGGCTCACATAAACACCATTATCCCAGAAGTCCTAGACCTACTCCAATTTGCATACCGCACCAACAGTTCCACAGATGATGCAATCTCTATTGCACTTCACACTGCCCTTTCCCACCTGGACAAAAGGAACACCTATGTGAGAGTGCTTTTCATTGACTACAGGTCAGTGTTCAACACCATAGTGCCTGAAAGCTCATCACCAAGCTAAGGACCCTGGGACTAAACACCTCCCTCTGCAACTGGATCCTGGAATTCCTGACAGGCCGCCCCAGGTGGTAAGGGTAGGTACCAACACATCTGCCACGCTGATCCTCAACACGGGGGCCCCTCGGGGGTGCATGCTCAGTCCCCTCTTGTACTCCCTGTTCACTCATGACTGCACGGCCAGGCACGACTCCAACACCATCATTAAGTTTGCTTATGACATAACAGCGGTAGGCCTGATCACCGACAACAATGAGAGCCTATAGGGAGGAGGTCAGAGACCTGACCGGATGGTGCCAGGACAACAACCTCTCCCTCAACTTGATCAAGACAAAGGAGATCATTGTGGACTACAGTAAAAGGAGGACTGAGCACGCCCCAATTCTCATCGATGGGGCAGATTGAGAGCTTCAAGTTCCTTGGTGTCCACATCACCAACAAACTAATATGGTCCAAGCACACCAAGGCATTCGTGAAGAGGGCACGACAAAACCTATTCCCCCACAGGAGACACAGGAGACTGAAAAGGAGACTGAAAAGATTTGGTCCTCAGATCCTCAAAAGGTCTTACAGCTGCACCATCGAGAGCATGGTTGCATCACTGCCTGGTATGGCAACTGCTCGGCCTCCGACCGCAAGGTACTCCAGAGGGTAGTGCGTATGGCCCAGTACATCACTGGGGCCAAGCTTCCTGCCATCCAGGACCTCTATACCAGGCGGTGTCAGAGGAAGGCCCTAAATGTTTTCAAAGACTCCAGCCACCCTAGTCACAGACTGTTCTCTCTGCTACCACATGGCAAGTGGTACTGGAGCGGCAAGTCCAGTTCCAAGAGGCTTCTAAACACCTTCTACCACCAAGCCGTAAGACTCCTGTAGCTAATCAAATGGCTACTCAGACTATTTGCATTGCTTGCCTATGCCAGTTACCTCAACACCGGTGCCCCCACACGTTGACTCTGTACCGGTACCCCCTGTATATAGCCCCGCTATAGTTATTTACTGCTGCTCTTTAATTATTTGTTATTCTTCTCTTTCTTTTTTGGGAGGGGGTTCTTAACACTGCATGGTTGTTTAAAGACTTGTAAGTAAGCATTTCACTGTAACGTCTGCACCTGTTGTATTCGGCACATAACATTTGATTTGAAGGTTTAGTTTTTGTGTCTTCCACATTTGGTTTTGTACACCAGCTTCAAACAACTGAAAACGCAATATTTTTGGTTATCAAATCAAATCAAATTTTATTTGTTACATACACATGGTTAGCAGATGTTAATGCGAGTGTAGCGAAATACTTGTGCTTCCAGTTCCGACAATGCAGTAATAACCAACAAGTAATCTAACTAACAATTCCAAAACTAATATCTTATACACAGTGTAAGGGGATAAAGAATATGTACATAAAGATATGAATGAGTGATGGTGCAGAGCAGCATAGGCAAGATACGGTAGATGGTATCGAGTACAGTATATACATATGAGATGAGTATGTAAACAAAGTGGCATAGTTAAAGTGGCTAGTGATACATGTATTACATAAGGATGCAGTAGATGATAGAGTACAGTATATACGTATACATATGAGATTAATAATGTAGGGTATGTAAACATTATATTAGGTAGCATTGTTTAAAGTGGCTAGTGATATATTTTACATCCTTTCCCATCAATTCCCATTATTGAAGTGGCTGGAGTTGAGTCAGTGTGTTGGCAGTAGCCACTCAATGTTAGTGATGGCTGTTTAACAGTCTGATGGCCTTGAGATAGAAGCTGTTTTTCAGTCTCTCGGTCCCAGCTTTGATGCCTCGCCTTCTGGATGATAGCGGGGTGAACAGGCAGTGGCTCGGGTGGTTGTTGTCCTTGATGATCTTTATGGCCTTCCTGTAACATCGGGTGGTGTAGGTGTCCTGGAGGGCAGGTAGTTTGCCCCCGGTGATACGTTGTGCAGACCTCACTACCCTCTGGAGAGCCTTACGGTTGTGGGCGGAGCAGTTGCCTAACCAGGCAGGGATACAGCCCGCCAGGATGCTCTCGATTGTGCATCTGTAGAAGTTTGTGAGTGCTTTTGGTGACAAGCCAAATTTCTTCAGCCTCCTGAGGTTGAAGAGGTGCTGCTGCGCCTTCTTCACGATGCTGTTTGTGTGAGTGTGTTCACCCCGCTACTATCACAGTGCAGGTGCATTTATACGGAGACTTGATTACACACAGGTGGATTGTATTTATCATCATTAGTCATTTAGGTCAACATTGGATCATTCATAGATCCTCACTGAACTTCTGGCGAGAGTTTGCTGCACTGAAAGTAAAGGGGCTGAATAATTTTGCACACCCAATTTTTCAGTTTTTGATTTGTTTAAAAGGTTTGAAATATCCAATAAATGTCGTTCCACTTCATGATTGTGTCCCACTTGTTGTTGATTCTTCACAAAAAAATACAGTTTTATATCTTTATGTTTGAAGCCTGAAATGTGGCAAAAGGTCGCAAAGTTCAAGGGGGCCGAATACTTTCGCAAGGCACTGTATTTAGTCTGCCTGGGAGCAAGACATCCTGGTCCGTGACTGAGCTGGATTTCATCTTGTAGTCTGTGATTGACTGTAGACCCTGCCACATACCTCTTGTGTCTGAGCCGTTGAATTGAGATTCTACTTTGTCTCTATACTGACGCTTAGCTTGTTTGATAGCCTTACGGAGGGAATAGCTGCACTGTTTGTATTCGGTCATATTACCAGTCACCTTGCCCTGATTAAAATCAGTGGTTCGCGCTTTCAGATTCACGCGAATGCTGCCATCAATCCACGGTTTCTGGTTAGGGAATGTTTTAATCGTTGCTATGGGAACGACATCTTCAACGCATGTTCTAATGAACTCGCACACCGAATCAGCGTATTCGTCAATGTTGTTGCCTGACGCAATACGAAACATGTCCCAGTCCACGTGATGGAAGCAGTCTTGGAGTGTGGAATCAGCTTGGTCGGACCAGCGTTGGACAGACCTCAGCGTGGGAGCTTCTTGTTTTAGTTTCTTTCTGTAGGCAGGGATCAGTAGAATGGAATCGTGGTCAGCTTTTCCGAAAGGGGGGCGGGGCAGGGCCTTATATGCGTAGCGGAAGTTAGAATAACAGTGATCCAAGGTTTTGCCAGCCCTGGTGGAGCAATCGATATGCTGATACATTTTAGGGAGTCTTGTTTTCAGATTAGCCTTGTTAAAATCCCCAGCTGCAATGAATGCAGCCTCAGGATATATGGATTCCAGTTTGCAAAGAGTCAAATAAAGTTTGTTCAGAGCCATCGATGTGTCTGCTTGGGGGGGAATATATACGGCTGTGATTATAATCGAAGAGAATTCTCTTGGTAGATAATAAGGTTGACATTTGATTGTGAGGAATTCTAAATCAGGTGAACAGAAGTATTGAAATATATTTCACAACAGTTTAGATGCTACAATGATTCTTTCCACAATACTTGCTTGTTTTGTCACAAAAACTGAAATTAGGTGAAAATGTCAGAGCGATTTCTGCATAGTGCACCTTTAACTATTTAACTAGTTAGTGGTCTTATGGCTTGGGGTTAGAAGCTGTTCAGGGTCATATTGGTTCCAGACTTGGTGCAGAGAGAAGAGCCTAAGACTTGGGTGGCTGGAGTCTTTCACAATTGTGGTGATTATTTGTATGGCCTTTTAAGGGCATTGTGGGTTTTCCGGGGCCCTCGATATCCCGCCCCTGTGTCCCAGCATTGGGCCAGTAACTGGGCTATACCCCAGCCTCCACCTGTCTGGGTTCAGTGTTTCTTCCTTCAAGGGATTTGATATATACGGAAGTCCAGAGAGGACATACAGAATAAAAAGAATTCCCTCGTTATGTCGAGATCACGACTTACATATCTCTTATATATCTCTTATATATCTCTTACATATCTCTTATATATCTCTTATATATCTCTTATATATCTCTTACATATCTCTTACATATCTCTTATATATCTCTTACATATCTCTTACATATCTCTTATATATCTCTTACATATCTCTTACATATCTCTTATATATCTCTTATATATCTCTTATATATCTCTTACATATCTCTTACATATCTCTTATATATCTCTTACATATCTCTTATATATCTCTTACATATCTCTTATATATCTCTTATATATCTCTTATATATCTCTTACATATCTCTTACATATCTCTTATATATCTCTTATATATCTCTTATATATCTCTTATATATCTCTTACATATCTCTTACATATCTCTTATATATCTCTTATATATCTCTTATATATCTCGTGATCACGACATAACAAAGTACACGTTGTAAATAAGAGTGGACGTATTGATGATAGATGGACAGTGTGACTCTGGGCCCAGTGGATCAGCACATACATGTTTATTGATTGCTACACTAAGGGATGGTAGATTTCATGCTAACATCATGCTTTCATTTGTGTTTGGAGCTCATTTTTAGTTTCTAAATTAGAATTTTAGCAAGCTAAATGTGTCTTACCTTGACCTAAGAGCTTGTTGGCGGGAGATAATCCCTCATGGGGTATTTAAGCACTGAACGATGCCTGACAGGCAGCTCTGTTTCCCAGGCTGTGTGCCACCCCAAGACCACAGCCAATCGCATGCAAGCAAACATAGCTAACTTAGTCTTGTGAGCGAGCAAGATAGTTAGATAGGTAATCTTGTTAGCTAGATAGCTAGCTAGAGGTCTATGCTGGTTGTTAGCTTGCATGCCTGATATGTGTATAATTGTAAGGGACACTTCATGTTTTATGGATAATATTTACAGTGTAGGTGAGCTCCATTCCTGGCAGGCTGATCAGATTCAATAGCAGCCTCAGAGGCTGATGAATCAGGATTCTGCTCTTTCATAGACAAAGCACCTTGCAGGCAGATTAGCAGTCAGTGCATTATGTACGTGATCAACAGTGGGTGGGCTCTATTCCTGGCAGTCTGATCAGATTCAATAGCAGCCTCAGAGGCTGATGAATTTGATGCTGCCTTGTAGGCTGTCTGCAAGGAGCTTAACCTACGAAACAGCCTACAAGGCAGAATCCTGATTTATCAGCCCAAGGCTACTATTGAATCTGCTCATCTTGAATAGAGCTCACCCCCTCTGGATGATATGCATCAGCTTATAAAGTGCTGACAGCTCGTCTGCCTGAGAGGAGCTTTACCTACGAAACAGCCTACAAGGCAGAATCCTGATTTATCAGCCCAAGGCTACTATTAAATCTGCTCATCTTGCCAGGAATAGAGCTCGCCCCCTCTGGATGATATGCATCAGCTTATAAAGTGCTGACAGCTAGTCTGCCTGCACGGAGCAGAATCCTGATTTATCAGCCCAGAGTCCAAAAATGGTGAACGAGGCCTTTACTGGTCCTGTATGAGTGGAAACAAATAGTACACAAGTCATTTTTTTTTTACCTTTATTTAACCAGGCAAGTCAGTTAAGAACAAATTCTTATTTTCAATGACGGCCTGGGAACAGTGGGTTAATTGCCAGTTCAGGGATAGAGCGACAGATTTGTACCTTGTCAGCTCGGGGGTTTGAACTCGCAACCTTCCGGTTACTAGTCCAACGCTCTAACCACTAGGCTACTCTGCCGCCCCATTGTTTAGAAGTGATTCATGTATTTGTGTGGTAAACTGATATCAGTAGCTTTGTTTCCATGAATTGTCCAATGACATTTAGAAAGTTCAAATAGAAAATCCCCATAGTCTGTGTCATGGTGAGACTTGCCCTCTTGTAGAACTGAAATAATTGGATTATGAAACTTGCATCCAATCCAGTTGATCAGAATAACAACTCGAAACAAATAAACATTTTTGTTGTTGTAGAAAAATAGATTTAGCAGGCACTTAAAATTAAATGTGGAGTGGAGCTTCATTAATTGCGTTGACATCAAGCGCCTTGTGTACCTTCAAAATGATTCAGCAATCATAATGTGAGAATCCTCATTTCTCGCAATAAAGTTAGATAAAATAAAAATCCACACCTGTCAAATGGATAAAAATGATAAAAATGTTGTAGCGCTTCACACATGTTTTTTTGTGACATTGTTTTTGTCCATTAAACCGGTGTCAATAGAAACCACGATGTTATAATAAATCCTAGGCCAGGGGTCATCCATTCATGGATGCCAACTACATTAAGCGTCTAATAACGATAATATCTTCTGGCCTGGGGGAGATTTGTTAGGAGCCCCAACTCGTTCTGAATGTTAAAAACACTTGCGGTACGGTTTTGGAGACATAAGGAATGTATCTTTTATATCAGCGAGAAATTGTCTAAAAAAAGGTTAAATTACTACACACCTTTATAGGGTTAGGGTTTCCACACGGCCATGTTTCCACATTACAGCACCTGTTTACAGAAGACAGAGGTGTACCTGTGCTAATTAGCTATTTCCGTCGCCGAACACCTGTGTGTGAACCGAAGACGGACTCCACAAATGTGTTTTTCCAACAACAACAAAATACTGTCTGCTGCAACTGTGTGAAAACCTGATAAAAATTGTGCACGGTAACTGTTTAATTTGGTGAAATTATTTTGATGTGATTTGAAAGTACAGGGATTTATATTTAGATGGAGTATTTGCAGTGGTGTAAAAAGTACTCAATTGTCATACATTTTCTACTCACCAAATGGCACCATTTTTATTTACAGATAGCCAGGGGCACACTCCAACACAATTTACAAATGAAGCATGTGTTTAGTGAGTCCTCCAGATCAGAGGCAGTAGGGATGACCAGGGATGTTCTCTGTTTAGTGAGTCCTCCAGATCAGAGGCAGTAGGGATGACCAGGGATGTTCTCTTGGTAAGTGAGTCCACCAGATCAGAGGCAGTAGGGATGACCAGGGATGTTCTCTTGGTAAGTGAGTCCACCAGATCAGAGGCAGTAGGGATGACCAGGGATGTTCTCTTGGTAAGTGAGTCCACCACATCAGAGGCAGTAGGGATGACCAGGGATGTTATCTTAATAAGTGTGTGAATTAGACCATGTTCCTGTCCTACTAAGCTTTCAAAATGTAACTTTTGTACTTTCAGGTGTCAGGGGAAATGTATGGAGTAAAAAGTACATTATTTTATTTAGGAGTGTAGTGAAGTAAAACTAAAAGTTGTCAAAAATATAAAATAGTAAATTAGTTGTTTTGGGTATTTTTACACCACTGAGTATTTGGCTATTTTGGATTCCAGAGCCAATTCACCTTGAGACACAAGGTCCTCTGACTGTGGAGTAACATTAGGCTCCTCTAGTCCATTATTGGGCTAGGCCAGGGGTACTCAAGTACTATTTCAGAAGGTCCACTCTCCTCGGTGGCAAAGGTCCAGATGGATATTGTAATTTGTCAGCGTATTAACCAACCCCCCCCCCCCCCGTAAGCCACGCAACCCCAAACTGTTAACACACCCCTCTTTTGGTTTGTTTCGGAGTCTCATGTGAGTTAGATTTAGTATCGGGCAATACTGACCTCTACTGCACGACTAATATAGTTGTAGAAAGATTCCAGGAAGGACTTTAACGTGTCAGTCTCTCGGTGGAACAAAGAGGAATCGTACCATAAGCAATAATACTTCACACACACACAATGTGCAATAGACAGACTAAAACATTTCAGCCAACTGAACACTATACAGGTTTACAATCTTATCAGTACTTAACAATAGTATACTAGTTCCTCTCATGCGACAGTCAAGCAAAGTCAGACTGAAAATATATTTTATTGGCAAAAACATCAAATAAAGTACTTCTATTTAACATTAAATTCCACAGCTCCTGTCACTCTAAAACAAACGTACATTAAAACCAAGAAAAGTTGCCAATCCATTTAGACTGATATTTAAGACAAATAGATTTTACAACATTTTACAGTTTTGCAGGCCTATGTTATAGTATCATGGAAAGACCTACAGCCTGAATATTTAGTAAAAGAAACCAATCAATTAAATAAAAATACATTTTAAAAATGACTAAAAATAATAGAAAAGGTGTTACGTGTGGCAGAGGGTGGCTTTGTGGCACATAAACAATCCAGTGTGAAAGTAACTTCCCCTTTACTGTCCAATCATGTCCATGTGTACTGAATGGGCCTCAAGCTAATCTCATCAAATTCACAAAAACACATTTAAGATGAATGTAAAATAAATGTGGTTGAATATACTTCTACCAGATGCATTTTATTTAGTTTTTTGTCCAAAAAAAAAAATGACAAAAGTTGAAAAACAAGGGCGAGGGAGTACAGTAGTCTTCTTGAAGTCTTCCTGGTTACCATCACAGCGTATTCCCATGCTGCGTGGGTACGAATGCTGGCACCTAGCCCTACTGTGTGTCTACCCTTCATTTCATATCTCTCTCGGTCATGGAAAATCAATCAAATACTGCATGTCCACATTCATTTATAAAAAATAAAATGTCTTACTCAAAGCTCGAACATACATATTGAACACATGTAAGTGAAGATGGAAGCGCAGCTTCGTCTCATATTAATTACAAATCACTTGGTCAGCCCCCCCCCCCCCTCATGTTAATTCAATACTGATGACTTGGTCAGTGGTGTTTCTGTCATTTCTCTTGTCTCTTGATCGAGCTGCTGAACACAGAGATAAAGGAATGAATGGTATGGACCCAGATAACAGATATGAAGTAGAAGTCTAGTGGTTAAGAGCGTTGGGCCCAAAACAAATCCAAGAGCCAATTTGATGAAGAACATGTCGATGTGCTTTTGAGCAAGGCACTTAACCCTAAATGCTCCTGTAAGTCGCTCCGGATAAGAGTGTCTGCTAAATGACTACAATATCAATAATCCATTCAACATAGTAATTAATCCACGCGGCGTAGTTAAGTTTTAGACAATAATTAAAGCAGCCTGAGATGGAGTGTCTGTGGGTACAGGGGTTTACCTCTGTACGCCGCGGGGTACCTCTGTACGCCGCGGGTTACCCCTGTACGCCGCGGGGTACCCCTGTACGCCGCGGGTTACCTCTGTACGCCGCGGGGTACCCCTGTACGCCGCGGGTTACCCCTGTACGCCGCGGGTACCCCTGTACGCCGCGGGTACCCCTGTACGCCGCGGGTACCTCTGTACGCCGCGGGTACCTCTGTACGCCGCGGGTACCTCTGTACGCCGCGGGTACAGGGGTTACCTCTGTATGCCGTGTACTGGCTAGGGGTTCTTACCTCGAGCCTTACAGCATTTCACCACCAGTGCAATGGTCACCAGCAGGAAGATAGAAACCACCAATAAACTACACAGCAGAATGAGCAAAGAGATGGACCACACTGGGTCTGGAGCTAAAGAGCGAGAGAGCAATGGATGGAGGAGAGAGAGAGACAGATGGATGGAGGAGAGAGACAGAGATGGAGAGCGAGAGAGAGGATAGAAAGCGAGAGAGAGGATAGAGAGCGAGAGAGAGGATAGAGAGCGAGAGGAGGAAGAGATCTACTGGTCATACAAACTGACACACTGTGTATACAGACACACACACCCATTAGAAATAACATACAAACACTAAAAGGTGCATTTATTTCTCACCTCTCACAGACACCCAGCTCCCATGTGATTCTCCCTGGTCGAGTTGTTTACACCGGTACCATCCTTCATCTGACTTTGTTGCTGCAGGGATGGTCATCTCTCCTGTTAGCTCAGTCTTAGTGAGGTAGCCATTGTCCATCCATTTATGAAACTCGGCACTGAGGTTTGATGGGGTCCCCTGATATCTGCAGCGTAGAGTCACAGAATCTCCCTCAGTCACAGGAAGGGCGGGGCTTTCCAGGGCCACGCCCTCTGTACAGCACCAATCACATACACTACAGTTACAGTCTATCAGACTGAAGAAACAAATCGTCACCATATCATTTGTGGATGCTGGGTTACAATTCATCTTATTAAAGGGTTAGACTTACTAAGGGTCACTGTGATGTTGACGGCATTACTGTACTCTCCCGACTCAGACTCACACCAGTACACGCCAGTGTCTGACCAGACATCTGTAGTTGTGAAGATGCACGTGGATCCTGTCACTGATCCCCAGTCAGTAGGACACTCTAATACTTTGGGTTCTTCCCATCGCAAGTACCTCTTCACTCTCCATCTATTAGAGTCCCCCTGCACAGCACAGCCCAGCGAGACAGACTCATTGTAAAAGAACTGAACTCTGTTGGGACTGACAGTCAGAGAGGCTGAAGGAGACAGACCTGAAACACACAGAAATACAGAGAGAGAAATACAGAGAGAGAGAGAGAGAGAGAGAGAGAGAGAGAGAGAGAGAGAGAGAGAGAGAGAGAGAGAGAGATGAGACTGAGGTCAGGGTGCAGAGTGTGACACAGAGAAAGAGTGACTCACCTTCTACCCAGAGAAACTGGAGTTCACTGAAGTCTGTGTAATAGACTGGGTCTCCTCTCTCAGCTCTACACACATATCTCTCTCTGTGACTCAGACCAACCAGGCTGAGAGAGTAGGAGCCTCCAGCCCCTCCGTCACTGTCCGGTAGCAGCTCTGGAAAGAAGTCCTTGTCTGGATAAGAGGGGAACCCTTCCCTGTAGGGTACAGTCTTGTACCAGGAGAACGTCCAGCCTGTATACGCATCTCCAACCTCACAGCTCAGCGTTACTGAGTCTCCAGCATTCACCCACCATGAAGGAGACATGGTCAGGTGAGGAGAAACCTTCCCTGAAGTGGAGGGGAGATCATTTGTACCACAGTGATCTGTTGTTACAGTTTTAAAAAAAATATTTTATACTTGAATAGTCACCAAACATTCATATTGAAGTCACTTAGGAAGCCATTCTCATGTTCTGACACTACATGTAGTATTACCTCACCACTTCTCTCTCTCAACAACGCAGACATACACACTCACATGACACGGTTAGTGTGACGTCCTCGCTGACGCTGGACTTCTGGGAGTTGCTCCTCCGCACTCCCATGCAGCTGTAGACACCATTATGAGCCGCTTCAACAGGACCGAGACGGCATTCATTCTGACTGGAGGAGTAAACGAGGCCGTTAAGACCTCTGTACCACTGGTACTCCCAGTCAGCGACTCCGTCGTCCTGTATGTCACATCGGAGAGTGACGGTCTCTCCTTGGTATATCCCCGTCGGTGTCCGTTGAGGCTGCAGAGTTAAAACAGCTCTGGGCGGCTCTGGACGAACAGAGAAAATAAGCATCAATGTAACACAAACAGTCTTACTTTACAACACACAAACAAGTTATTATCATTAATCAAACCATAAAAACTAACTGAACACATTGAGTAACTACGCGTTGTGAGCTCACAAATAAAATGCACTTAAATGTTATTTATAGTTAACTGTTTAATTGATCATGTTATGGTCAGAATGTATTTTTATCAAATACAATTCAATAGTATTTTAGATGTATTTTTAGTGACCAAATGTCTTTGTGTCTTCATGAGAGAGAAAAAACTATGTCCAGAAGTAAATAGGAAATGCTACTGGTGTGTGTCTTCATGTTGACACTATATAAACGAGTCATCCCGCAGTGTTTGTGATTATACCCTGATGAAGACAGCTTGGCTGTCGAAACGTTGGTATTACATTTTTGCATCTGAGCTCCTAGAGTGCGCGGCTCTCTTTTATTATTGTGCGTCTTCATGTTGTCTACTGGTGTGGAGAAAAGAATGGGACTCACCTTGGCTTTGTCCATAGCAGGTGAGAGCACTCAGCACTAAAACACACACAGAGAGAGAGAGAGTGAGAGAGAGAGAGGAGAGAAAACCCATCACGTCACACTATCAGATAACAACCTAACCGCAGCAATTAAAGGGGCAATCCGGGATTTGAATAACATAAAAAACATTTTAATTAACAACTCGGGGATGGAGAAATGTAACACCTCAAATTCATAGACAAAGCCATGGCTGCAGGGACTGACCATCCATGAGATACAAATGTTCTGCTGTTTGATCTGACAATTAATCTTGATAGTTGTACAGTCGTCAAAACGGAAGGACCTCAGCGTTACTCTGGACCCTGATCGCTCTTTTGACAAACATATCAAGAATACTTCAAGGGCAGCTTGTTTTCCCCATCTTCGTAACATTTCAAAAATCGAACTTTTTTTTCCAATAATTTGATTAACTGATTGTTGACATTTACCTTGTTTACAAACAAACAATGGAGTAAAACAATATTATATTATGGGTTCTGATTGGGTATAACAGTTGAACTAAGCTCACGAGGCCATTATCAGTTATAGCCTATTCTTCAAGAATCATTGGACAGCCTGTGTGTCATTAATTTAAAATGTTCCAATCCCAGAGGACCACTACAAACAAATGCTTGCGCCAATATTGATAATTCAACCCTCCCTAGCAGCTTTTTTTTTGGTCCAAGGACAGCGTACAGCCATTGTAAGAGCCTGCCTGTCCTGTAGACTACATCTGAGTTAAGGATTGGTCTCTATATTACAGTTAACTCACTTTTGTTAAAACAAAAACAGTTGTTGACACTGCAATGGATATTACATTGATTTACTACACACACACACCTCACAACTCACAACTCACAACTCACAAAGAATTCCCCAGAGTGAGATGTGCTCCATGCATCCTGCACACATGTTGTGAAAGGTCACACAACTCACAACTCACAACTCACAACTCACAACTCACAACTCACAAAGAATTCCCCAGAGTGAGATGTGCTCCATGCTATCCTGCTTGACAGCGTAAATGTTGTGAAAGGTCATGGCACCCTAACAGGACTCCCAATTGCTTCCAATTACACCAGACCACGCCCCTTCCCTCCACACCTGTTCCCACTCACTAATCAACGTTCCTTTCAGTTCCCTTTATAAGCAGTATGATCCTTCCTACACGTTAGTATAGTTTTGATTGGTGATGCCTTTGGGAGGCTGCATCGTACCGGGGACGTAAGTGCCTACCATGTGCTGCCCTGTAGCCAGAGCATATGCTGCCCTGTAGCCAGAGCATATGCTGCCCTGTAGCCAGAGCATATGCTGCCCTGTAGCCAGAGCATATGCTGCCCTGTAGCCATAGCATATGCTGCCCTGTAGCCAGAGCATATGCTGCCCTGTAGCCATAGCATATGCTGCCCTGTAGCCATAGCATATGCTGCCCTGTAGCCTGAGCATATGCTACCCTGTAGCCAGAGCATATGCTACCCTGTAGCCATAGAGCATATGCTACCTTGTAGCCAGAGCATATGCTACCCTGTAGCCAGAACATATGCTACCCTGTAGCCAGAGCATATGCTACCCTGTAGCCAGAGCATATGCTACCTTGTAGCCAGAGCATATGCTACCCTGTAGCCAGAGCATATGCTACCTTGTAGCCAGAACATATGCTACCTTGTAGCCAGAGCATATGCTACCTTGTAGCCAGAGCATATGCTACCTTGTAGCCAGAACATATGCTACCTTGTAGCCAGAACATATGCTACCTTGTAGCCAGAACATATGCTACCCATGTCCTCAGTTGGCCCCTTTTTATGCTTTGCTCTCCTTAAGTTGTAGTTACTCACCTGGCACTACTTTCATGTCTGCAACTTTTTTTTTTAAATGTTCCTAATGTTTCCTTTTCGTGTTTCCTTCCAGACCACCACATCCTTGCGGTGTTGGCAAATGTTTTACCAAGATTACCAATTACTTCACACTGGAAGAAGTTAAACTGATTTAGGCACTTTGAAAAAGTAGTTCTCTACATCCAAACTACTGTGTGTGTGGGGGGGGGTAAATCTGAAGTGTCATAAATCATAAATTGTGAGCACAGATTATTTTAGGGTGACATGCTAATGTCTACTTTAGTCTACTTTAATCTACTAAATATGTTTAATGTGAGAATTGGGCAGGTCTGATTGGGCCGTTTCACTGTTTTTGTTGAAAGGTGTCCTAGTAGTTGGCTACATGTCAAAGTAATCAACTACTGGGGAAACAGTTCCTTGACTATGATGCAGTTCAACTAAAAATCACTGACATTTAAGGTATTAGTTGCATTCCACTACTTCCCAACACTGTATCCTTGTTACCCTAACGTTCCTATTTGCCTTAATGCATTAACTTCAACTCTAACCTCCATCACGCCAATCCTAATCTTCCCCATATGTCAACGGTCTTAAATGGGTGTAGATTGATAGTCTAGTTACCTTTTGATTCTAACGGTAGAACCTGGTTTGTGACAGAACCAACCTGTGTTTAAAAAGTCTATGGGTGCAGTTTATGACTTCTTCTTTAAAACATGGCAGAGGTTTGAATTGACACTCTTGAAATAGAATTGGGTTAAAAGTTGTCATGTGGTGGTCATTGTTTGTCAGATAAATGTGTTTCTAAGATGTAACTTTTCTCCTGATTTGAAGCAAACTGTCCCTGTGTTTTATGATTTAGCTTAGCTAAACTGTCCGTCCCTGTAAGTTCATATAGCTATTCAACCTGACATTTCTATGACGCAAATGTTAAATAATGTGTTTGACAGCTAGCTCTATTTTTATTAATTCTAAATGTGTATGTGGGAGGTTGCTAAATGCTTGGCTCACTTGAACTTGTTTAGCATGTTTCTGCTAGCTTGCTACATTTCTTGGCTCACTTGAACTTGTTTAGCATGTTTCTGCTAGCTTGCTACATTTCTTGGCTCACTTGAACTTGTTTAGCATGTTTCTGCTAGCTTGCTACATTTCTTGGCTCACTTGAACTTGTTTAGCATGCTATTTCTGCTAGCTTGCTACATTTCTTGGCTCACTTGAACTTGTTTAGCATGTTTCTGCTAGCTTGCTACATTTCTTGGCTCACTTGAACTTGTTTAGCATGTTTCTGCTAGCTTGCTACGTTTCTTGGCTCACTTGAACTTGTTTAGCATGTTTCTGCTAGCTTGCTACATTTGCTTTACTTTAGCAAATCAGGCTCAGACCAGTTTTATCTTAAGTGTCACATTTGTCTCTGACTATTGTAACAACGATTGATTAAACTTTTTTTTTTTTTTACAACTTGTAACTCAATGTTTATTTCCAGGATTCTCAGATTAAACTTTGCTTGTTGACCTGTTAGGAACTAATTGGTTGTTCTGCCCTACAACAAAATCTTACACAACCTGCATTGATGTTTGCTATTGCAGAAAATGATTACTAAAACTCTGTACCAAACATGATCGTGAATTCAGTAGTCATCATAGTAAGTCCTTAACACCTAGTTTACAGTTTAGCTTGAAGTTAAAAAAATATTGCAAAGTAGACAAAATGCATTGCATTTTTATTTTACTGTGCTATAACAATCATTACATTTTCTCTAGATTATGACCTCTGTTTTCCCATTAGTCCTCTGGCCCTGAGTTATAATACATTGTTCAGAGGCCATTAGTTGCAATCAGCAGTAGAAACCGTGTCCTCCACACCTGATTTGGTAAAAAGCTGAGGGATGTGGCTGGCGACAGGAACCCCTTATTCATACGGACGGTATGGTGGATCATGATATATATAAATTATAGTTTTAACTGTTGGTGTTAAGTGTTTTACTGTTATATTTTGGGTTCTGCTATGATAGTTGTACTAAGACCATAAGTCATTCTTCAAGAATCAATGGGTGCAGAAGTAAAATGGATGTGGTGACGGATTGCCCCTTTAAAATATGATTGGCTCAAAGTGTAGCCGAGATGGAAAAACTGGGATGAGTCGTGATTTATTAGGATCCTCCATTAGCCAATGACAGCTAGTCTTACTGGGGTCCGACACATGAGAGATTCCATAAGACTTCACAATTTAGATAAAATTAAAAAAACATGTCTCTGTTACACGTCAGTACATACAAGATAAAAAACAGGTTTGCTGTTCACTTGCACTAACCCAGGACTAAAGTCTAACTGCTCAATTAAGTTCTGGTTCCACATGTTTTGAGAAGACATGCAAGACACGAACAACCTCGAGGAGCTCCACCCTCTTGGCAAGTCTATGGGCAGAATGTCCCTCAGATTTATTTTGTTTCCCGCACAACACACTGCTATATTGGTCTGCTAATACAGGACTAGTAATACAGGACTAGTAAAGGTCTGTTAATACAGGACTAGTAAAGGTCTGTTAATACAGGACTAGTAAAGGTCTGTTAATACAGGACTAGTAAAGGTCTGTTAATACAGGACTAGTAAAGGTCTGTTAATACAGGACTAGTAAAGGTCTGTTAATACAGGACTAGTAAAGGTCTGTTAATACAGGACTAGTAAAGGTCTGTTAATACAGGACTAGTAATACAGGTCTGTTAATACAGGACTAGTAATACAGGACTAGTAATACAGGACTAGTAATTACATTTTTACTAGTAATACAGGACTAGTAATACAGGACTAGTAATACAGGACTAGTAATACAGGACTAGTAATACAGGACTAGTAATACAGGACTAGTAAAGGTCTGCTAATACAGGACTAGTAAACAGGTGTGCTAATACAGGACAAGTAAATGTCTGTTAATACAGGACTAGTAATACAGGACTAGTAAAGGTCTGTTAATACAGGACTAGTAATACAGGACTAGTAATACAGGACTAGTAAAGGTCTGTTAATACAGGACTAGTAATACAGGACTAGTAAAGGTCTGCTAATACAGGACTAGTAATACAGGACTAGTAAAGGTCTGTTAATACAGGACTAGTAATACAGGACTAGTAAAGGTCTGCTAATACAGGACTAGTAAAGGTCTGTTAATACAGGACAAGTAAAGGTCTGTTAATACAGGACAAGTAAATGTCTGTTAATACAGGACTAGTAATACAGGACTAGTAATACAGGACTAGTAAAGGTCTGTTAATACAGGACTAGTAATACAGGACTAGTAAAGGTCTGCTAATACAGGACTAGTAATACAGGACTAGTAAAGGTCTGTTAATACAGGACTAGTAATACAGGACTAGTAAAGGTCTGCTAATACAGGACTAGTAAAGGTCTGTTAATACAGGACAAGTAAAGGTCTGTTAATACAGGACAAGTAAAGGTCTGTTAATACAGGACTAGTAAAGGTCTGCTAATACAGGACTAGTAAAGGTCTGCTAATACAGGACTAGTAATACAGGACTAGTAAAGGTCTGTAATACAGGACTAGTAATACAGGACTAGTAAAGGTCTGTTAATACAGGACTAGTAATACAGGACTAGTAAAGGTCTGCTAATACAGGACTAGTAAAGGTCTGCTAATACAGGACTAGTAAAGGTCTGCTAATACAGGACTAGTAAAGGTCTGCTAATACAGGACTAGTAATACAGGACTAGTAGGTCTGCTAATACAGGACTAGTAATACAGGACTAGTAGGTCTGTTAATACAGGACTAGTAAAGGCCTGTTAATACAGAACTAGTAAAGGTCCAGTGCACTACTTTTGCCCTTTTTTTTATACACTGAAGAAAAATATGAACCTTACATTTTTACTGAGTTACCATTCATTTAAGGAAATCAGTCAATTGAAATAAATTATTTCGGCCCTAATCTATGGATTTCACATGACTGGGCAGGGTTGCAGTCATGGTTGGTCATAGGCTGGCATAGTTACACGTGGTCTGCGGTTGAGGCCAGTTGGAAGTACTGCCAAATTCTACAAAACAATGTTGGAGGCGGCTTATGGTAGAGTAATGAACATTCAATTCTCCGGTGGACATTCCTCCAGTAAGCATGCCAATTGCACGCTCCCTCAAAACTTGGTGTTGTGTGACAAAACTGCACATTTTAGTTGTCTTTGTCAGACAGACAGGGAGGGAGGTGTCAGACAGACAGGGAGGGATATTGACAGGTGTGTGCCTTTCCAAAACCATGTCCAATCAATTGAATTTACCACAGGTGGACTCCAAGTTGTAGAAACATTTCAAGGATGTTAAATAGAAACAGGATGCACCTGAGCTCAATTTGAGTCTCATAGCAAAGAGTGAATACTTATGTATATAAAGGTCTTTGTGTTTTATTTTTAATACATTTGCAACAATGTCGAAAACTGTTTTTGCTTTGTCATTGTGTAACAAAAAAAAGGGAGACTGTCAAATGAATGTAATCTATTTTAGAATAAGGCTAACGTAACAAAATGTCAAGAGGTCTGAACTTTCAGAAGAAGATATATATATATATTTTTTTTTTCATTCTGATTTTACAGGGGTGCTGTAGCACCCCTACTTCCTGTGGGTATGATTGCTGATGCTATGTATTGGCCATTGAGAGACTGAAGTCATGGTTGGCCATATAGAGCCCCAGAGTATGATTTATAATACCCATAAAACCTAGCAGGGAAATGGTTCCAATCGTTTTTCCTCCATAGATTTTTCCCCATGGTGGATTTTATAAACACTTAAAATAAGGGCTGTGTTTTGTGTAGACTTACCCTGGCGTGACGTTTTGATAACTGTGTAAATCTCTCTGACCGCTAGGTTTTATGGGTATTATGACTCATACTGTGGTACTCTATTGGCTCTCCCCAGTAGGAGCAGTCCTCCATAGGAATACATGGAATTCTACAGTGTTTCAAGGACAATTGCATGTATTTAAGTATTTTTTGTTTTAAAGGGGACAGTAACATTCCTCTCAAAAGTATACTTCATTTTGTTTTACACATAATATACATTTAAAAGTACGCATTAAGGTGTCTGTAATATAATAAACATGGCTAAAACTAATGTCGACATTAATATAAATGCAATATTTTGGTGGGGGAGTGACAAGATGGAGGCATGGTGGCTTCAACATAGTGTCCCATAAGTCATCCTGTGTGCAGAAAATCATTGATTGCCACCTGATTGCCGCCTGATTGCCACCTGTAGCCTACACAGGGCTACAGACACAGGGAGGGAGGGAGGGAGACTGTCAGACAGACAGACAGGGAGGGAGGGAGACTGTCAGACAGACAGACAGGGAGGGAGGGAGACTGTCAGACAGACAGACACGGAGGGAGGGAGACAGACTGTAAGACAGGGAGGGAGACTGTCAGACAGAGGGAGGGAGACTGACAGACAGACAGGGAGGGAGACTGTCAGACAGGGGAGGGAGGGAGGGAGGGAGACTGACACAGACAGGGAGAGAGGGAGGGAGGGAGGGAGACTGTCAGACAGACAGGGAGGGAGGGAGGGAGACTGTCAGACAGACAGGGAGGGAGACTGTCAGACAGACAGGGAGGGGGAGACTGTCAGACAGACAGGGAGGGAGACTGTCAGACAGACAGGGAGGGAGACTGTCAGACAGACAGGGACAGACAGGGGAGGGAGGAAGGGAGACTGTCAGACAGACAGGGAGGAAGGGGGAGGGAGACTGTCAGACAGACAGGGAGGGGGAGGGAGACTGTCAGACAGACGGGGAGGGAGGGAGGGAGGGAGACTGTCAGACAGACGGGGAGGGAGGGAGGGAGGGAGACTGTCAGACAGACAGGGGGAGGGAGGGAGGGAGGGAGACTGTCAGACAGACAGGGGAGGGAGGGACAGGGGAGGGAGGTCAGACAGACAGGGAGACTGTCAGACAGACAGGGAGGGAGACTGTCAGACAGACAGGGAGGGAGACTGTCAGACAGACAGGGAGGGAGACTGTCAGACAGACAGGGAGCGAGGGAGACTGTCAGACAGACAGGGAGCGGAGGGGAGACTGTCAGACAGACAGGGAGGAGGGAGACTGTCAGACAGACAGGGAGCGAGGGAGACTGTCAGACAGACAGGGAGGAGGGAGACTGTCAGACAGACAGGGAGCGAGGGAGACTGTCAGACAGACAGGGAGGAGGAGACTGTCAGACAGACAGGGAGAGAGGGAGACTGTCAGACAGACAGGGAGAGAGGGAGACTGTCAGACAGACAGGGAGGAGAGGGAGACTGTCAGACAGACAGGGAGAGGGAGGAGACTGTCAGACAGACAGGGTACACACATCCCTGTCTGTATCCTCAGTACCTCACACTATGGATGCCTTGTTGATGGTCATCATGGCCTCTGGGGCTGCTGTGCCGTTGAACTGGCCAATCGTCAAGCAGGAGATCTTACCGTCACCATTCACTTGCAAGTTAATGATGTCATAGTAGCCGTTCTGGAAGAATAAAGGTTCTTTGGTGTGGGAGACGTCAAACTACACGTTCCTCAGGTAGTACATCAACTAGAGAAGAAAGGAGAAGATGGACAATATTAAAACATACAGCAGTTACAACTGCGATGAACACACACACATACACAGGCACACCTGTCAGGGCTCAATGCTGGTGACATCAGCACAGCTGTTGTTGAAGGGCCCCTGGCAAGGCTCAGAGATCTCCATGTTATGCATGGCATGGGACACGGTGGACAAAGCCTTTTACACACTGCAATGCATAATATCAGAATCGCCATATCTACCTGTATGTGAGGTGTAGTTGGGTCATGTCAGAGTAGGTATCACCATATCTACCTGTATGTGAGGTGTAGCAGGGTCACATCAGAGTAGGTATCACCATATCTACCTGTATGTGAGGTGTAGCAGGGTCACATCAGAGTAGGTATCCTCATATCTACCTGTATGTGAGGTGTAGCTGGGTCACATCAGAGTAGGTATCACCATATCTACCTGTATGTGAGGTGTAGCAGGGTCACGTCAGAGTAGGTATCACCATATCTACCTGTATGTGAGGTGTAGCAGGGTCACGTCAGAGTAGGTATCCTCATATCTACCTGTATGTGAGGTGTAGCTGGGTCACGTCAGAGTAGGTATCACCATATCTACCTGTATGTGAGGTGTAGCAGGGTCACGTCAGAGTAGGTATCACCATATCTACCTGTATGTGAGGTGTAGCTGGGTCACGTCAGAGTAGGTATCACCATATCTACCTGTATGTGAGGTGTAGCAGGGTCACGTCAGAGTAGGTATCACAATATCTACCTGTATGTGAGTTGTAGCTGGGTCACGTCAGAGTAGGTATCACCATATCTACCTGTATGTGAGGTGTAGCTGGGTCACGTCAGAGTAGGTATCACCATATCTACCTGTATGTGAGGTGTAGCTGGGTCACGTCAGAGTAGGTATCACCATATCTACCTGTATGTGAGGTGTAGCTGGGTCACGTCAGAGTAGGTATCACCATATCTACCTGTATGTGAGGTGTAGCTGGGTCACGTCAGAGTAGGTATCACCATATCTACCTGTATGTGAGGTGTAGCTGGGTCACGTCAGAGTAGGTATCACCATATCTACCTGTATGTGAGGTGTAGCTGGGTCACGTCAGAGTAGGTATCACCATATCTACCTGTATGTGAGGTGTAGCTGGGTCACGTCAGAGTAGGTATCACCATATCTACCTGTATGTGAGGTGTAGCAGGGTCACATCAGAGTAGGTATCACCATATCTACCTGTATGTGAGGTGTAGCAGGGTCACGTCAGAGTAGGTATCACCATATCTACCTGTATGTGAGGTGTAGCTGGGTCACGTCAGAGTAGGTATCACCATATCTACCTGTATGTGAGGTGTAGCTGGGTCACGTCAGAGTAGGTATCACCATATCTACCTGTATGTGAGGTGTAGCTGGGTCACGTCAGAGTAGGTATCACCATATCTACCTGTATGTGAGGTGTAGCTGGGTCACGTCAGAGTAGGTATCACCATATCTACCTGTATGTGAGGTGTGGCTGGGTCACGTCAGAGTAGGTATCACCATATCTACCTGTCATGTGAGGTGTAGCTGGGTCACGTCAGAGTAGGTATCACCATATCTACCTGTAATGTGAGGTGTAGCTGGGTCAGACTATCAGAGTAGGTATCACCATATCTACCTGTATGTGAGGTGTACCTGGGTCACGTCAGAGTAGGTATCACCATATCTACCTGTATGTGAGGTGTAGCTGGGTCACGTCAGAGTAGGTATCACCATATCTACCTGTATGTGAGGTGTAGCTGGGTCACGTCAGAGTAGGTATCACCATATCTACCTGTATGTGAGGTGTAGCTGGGTCACATCAGAGTAGGTATCACCATATCTACCTGTATGTGAGGTGTAGCAGGGTCACGTCAGAGTAGGTATCACCATATCTACCTGTATGTGAGGTGTAGCTGGGTCACGTCAGAGTAGGTATCACCATATCTACCTGTATGTGAGGTGTTCTGGGTCACGTCAGAGTAGGTATCACCATATCTACCTGTATGTGAGGTGTAGCTGGGTCACGTCAGAGTAGGTATCACCATATCTACCTGTATGTGAGGTGTAGCAGGGTCACGTCAGAGTAGGTATCACCATATCTACCTGTATGTGAGGTGTAGCTGGGTCACGTCAGAGTAGGTATCACCATATCTACCTGTATGTGAGGTGGTGGCAGCTCATCTCTCCCAAGTGGTCATCACCCATCTCTCGCCTCCTTTGAGCTGGGTCACGTCAGAGTAGGTATCACCATATCTACCTGTATGTGAGGTGTAGCTGGGTCACGTCAGAGTAGGTATCACCATATCTACCTGTATGTGAGGTGTCCCTGGGTCACGTCAGAGTAGGTATCACCATATCTACCTGTATGTGAGGTGTAGCTGGGTCACGTCAGAGTAGGTATCACCATATCTACCTGTATGTGAGGTGTAGCTGGGTCACATCAGAGCTGGTATCACCATATCTACCTGTATGTGAGGTGTATCTGGGTCACATCAGAGTAGGTATCACCATATCTACCTGTATGTGAGGTGTAGCTGGGTCACATCAGAGTAGGTATCACCATATCTACCTGTATGTGAGGTGTAGCTGTCACGTCAGAGTAGGTATCACCATATCTACCTGTATGTGAGGTGTAGCTGGGTCACATCAGAGTAGGTATCATAAAGATTCTCCAGGGACGTCTGCCCCAATACAGCCCCTCCCTAGGTTCCCCTCTGACTGCCCTGGAAAGGGTTGTGTTGTCCCAATGTTGCCCTGGAAAGGGTTGTGTTGTCCCAATGTTGCCCTGGCCATTTCTTTCGCCAGCCTCAGAGCCTGGCCATAGTCCAGTGTGGAGTTGAAGGCCCTTTCCCAGAATTCCTCAGTGAGCGTATCATTGTAGGGGTTGTGTTTCAGCAGGTGACGCTGAGGCCGAATCCCAGAGTACCACCCAGCACTGAACTCACCGAGACACAGAAAACCCCCACATCATCACACTAACAACACCCAACAAATCTCTGTAGGGAACACTGCTTTGAATATAAAACGGTCACTCTGCTGACTAATTCTATGGTACCTGTGACCCCAGGTTGAACCCTAACCCCGAGTTGACCCCTCACCCCAGGCTGGTTGAGTGCGGAGGTGACCCAGGCCTCGCTGGCGATCCAGGTGCGGTTGGTGACATTGTGTTGGACCAGCTCCTGCTATCACAGGGCGCAGATCCACTTCAGAGGAGCACATTACAATGACTCCACAATACACTGGATGTCCCCTGGAGAGCTCACCTGCACAGGAGATTCCAACACTTTATTAACCTGTTTATGGTACAAGCAAACTGTATTAACTTGTTTATGGTACAAGCAAACTGTAGTAACTTGTTTATGGTACAAGCAAACTGTAGTAACTTGTTTATGGTACAAGCAAACTGTATTAACTTGTTTATGGTACAAGCAAACTGTATTAACTTGTTTATGGTTACAAGCAAACTGTTAACTTGTTTATGGTACAAGCAAACTGTTAACTTGTTTATGGTACAAGCAAACTGTATTAACTTGTTTATGGTACAAGCAAACTGTATTAACTTGTTTATGGTACAATCAAACTGTATTAACTTGTTTATGGTACAAGCAAACTGTATTAACTTGTTTATGTACAAACAAACTGTTAACTTGTTTATGGTACAAGCAAACTGATGGAGAGAAATAGAGATGAAAAGAGAGAGAAGAGAAGCAGACAGAGAGAGACAGAAAGAGATACAGAAAGAGAAAGTCATACTGTGGAGAGACAGAGACATTGAGAGGCGTGTTGTAATGGAAACAGGTCACCTTGGGCAGGGTCTCAGAGAAGGAGCTGCAGACCCCAGCCTCCTCCACCTGTTCCTTGAAGGCCTTGATGCCATACTTCCCATAGTCGTCATCCGCGGCGATGGTTCCCATCCGGGTCCAGCTGAAGTGCAGCACCAGGTAGGTCATTGACTGGTAGACGGCGTTAGGAATTGTCATCAAAGGGTGGGGAACTGAAACTTACATTCAAACACAGAGCAGGACAACGAGGAACTCACCTAGAGACAAGGACAGAGGGAAGAGAGCAAAAGAGAGGGGGAAGAGAGCAGAGGAGAGGGGGAAGAGAGAGAGGAGAGAGAGCAGAGGAGAGGGGGAGGAGAGAGTAGTGAAGAGAACAGAAGAGAGAGAGGAGAGGGGGAAGAGAGAGAGGAGAGAGAGCAGAGGAGAGAAGAGGAGAGGGGGAGGAGAGAGAGCAGAAGAGGAGAGGGGGAGGAGAGAGAGGAGAGAGCGCAGAAGAGAGCAGAGGACTGGGGGAGGAGAGAGAGCAGAGAAGAGGAGAGAGGGAGGGAGAGGAAAAAGCCCACTAGATTAGGCCACACTGCACCTAGGTAGGTAGATATAGGAGCTGTAGTGAAGAGGATAGTACATGTATTAATGAGGATATGTAAATGGACAGAGATACCTGGTGGAAATAGTAGTCTCCATATGCGGAGGCTGGACAGGTCTAACCCCCCCAATCCCCACCAGAGCGAACACAGCGTTAGTTGGGCACGGCCTTGTCCTGCCCTGTCAGGTAGGTGAGGGTGCCCTCCACAGCCTTGGAGATGGTGACGCAGGAGTCATAGATGACATAGCCCAGGTCTGTATCAGGGAGTAGGTCTGTCTGCTTGTTGATCTCATCAATGGCAAAGAGCATCGTCAGAGTCCAGCGGAACGTCGAAGTTAAACCTGGATGAGAAGTGATGATGATGTTGGTAAATAGTAATAGTAGTAGTAAAATCCTGACATTACTTTTAAGTAATCTCAAGTAGTACCTGCAATGCATAACATTGCATTAAACTGCCACTTGAGGGCGACAAAGATCAATATGTACCTTCTCAGATAGACGAGCCCAAATCATCATCATCGCTTAGTTTATTGGCTAATATAAGAGGACAGGTCCAAGGGGCTGAAGGGATGGGTGATTGTTGAGTCACAGATTGGATGAGGGAGCAGGACCTTGACAGAAGGAGGCGACTCAGTAGAGAAGCAATTCTATAATGTTCTGTTTCTAAATTGTATTCAAATAATATTTGAAAACACAATAGAGCTCATTTATTGTAATAAAATTAAAGAAATCCCACATTGACAACTTCATTCTCTCCATTTCTCTAGTTTCACCGCCTTAAACTTCGGAGTAATAATTGCATCCCATGACATTAAATTTACTCACCCCTCGCATCCCAGGGATACCGGCACCGGGGAGGTGTTGGTATCGGCTGAGGCGATGGTGATCGGGAAACATCCATCCCACAACAACCGTTTTCTTCTCCACGTTCTTGTACCCGCTCAGATTATACTTGGCTTTCCGTTTACAGTTGGACTCGCCGAGATGGACGCGTAAAAGTGGAGAAAAGCACATAATCTACACAGTAACCGTTTTTTTTTTTCAATTTAATCCAGTAACATCATTTTATTTATTTTACCTTTATTTAACCAGGTGTGAATGTGTGGTATAAAGTGTTCCCAGTGATAGACTCTGAAGGAACAGCATCCACAACAGGTACCGTTGCCAAATCTCAGGGGATGAAATGAGCCATGTCGCACAAAACAACCTCACAAAACAGCCTCCTCACAGAGACGTGAGATAAACAGGACCGTAAAGGTTTATAGATTATGGATATGATTGACTATGATAAATGAAATAAATGGACATAATTTTGTTTTAATTTGTATAATAAAAATAATAACAACAGGCCTAGGCTATATGCACCGTAGTGTTTTAATATATTTTGTGCGCATTGCACTACTTTAAAATAGCCTATAGGGTTTAGAATTGTAGGGCTCGTAATCAAAATTATAGTTTTAAATTAAGGAGACAATAACAGCAGAATAGTAAATAACGTTGTATGAAGTGCAACGCGAAATGAACTGGCAAATCAAAAATACATATAGTAAATTAGTCAGAAGCAGTAAATTCCCTGTCATGTGAATGTCGGTCTGTTTTCATGTTAATGACATAGCACAAAGCGCCTCAAGGCTACGATTTAATTGGCAATAGCATGTGGCGACGCGGATGAGCGCTCATGGGACATTGGCCTTAATGCTCTATAATCTACATCGGATACTGTAATTGTTTATTCCGAAGAATCCTCTGGGTCTTTCGCTGTTGTGAGTCTGAGCTTGTCGACACTTGTCTTTCAATCATCCGGGAGAGAAACACCTGATCCCCGGCAGTGGAGACGCCCGTGGGATAGGATCGCTGGCGGTGCTCGGTTTGCACAAACAGGTGGCTTCACGTGTTGACTCCTGAAAGTAATTGAACCCAAATGTATAATTTCTTGAAATGAAACGTACACCATTACAATCCATATTTCATGAAATAGGCTTACATAAGCAGGGCATATTTTTTGTTCTGAAAATGTATCGTCATAACCAATAGTCTCCAACCTGGGTCCTAGAGAGCTGCAAGGCCTCTCTGTAAATCTAGACTATCACATCTACTATCTTAACCAGCTGGCGAGTAGACGATAAGGATGTAGACTGAAGAGTCAATGGAAATTTAACTCTCATGACCTCTCCAACCCCAAGGCACGTAAAAAGGTTCTACAGTCACTCGTGATGAGCAGTGGCATGTATGGATGCCAAGGGAAGCAATGCTTCCTCCCCCCAAAAAATGACCAACCCAAAAATAAACCCTGAAGAAGGTAGGTGATGCCGAAACGTTGGTGAATGCCCAGTAGATTGCTGGGAGTTTATGTTTGGAGTGTGTGACTCTTTGTTTTGGTGGTTTGCAACTCAAAAATAAAAACATAACAGAATTTATTTTGTCTGTGTTTCATAACTTTCCTTAAATTCACATTTATTTAACTAGACAAGTCAGTTAAGAACAAATTCTTATTTACAATGATGGCCTACACCGGCCAAACCCGGACGACGCTGGGCCAATCGTGCGCCACCCCATGGGACTCCCAATCACGGCCGGATGTGATTCAGTCTCACAGGAAAAAGCATCCGAGCGAGCGAAACAGCGCCCCTCTGTCCCTCTACGTCAATCAATCAAATGTATTTATGAAGCCCTGACATCAGCTGATGTCATAAAGTGCTGTACAGAAACCCAGCCTAAAACCACAAACAGCAAGCAATGCAGGTGAAGGCCATCTATCTGATGCTGTCTGGTCCAAACGAGTATGACATTGTTGCCGCCTGTAGCATTTAATTCAAGGGAAGCCAGCGAGCATCTGACCTCCCTTGACAAAAAAAAAACAGTAAACATAATTTGCCAAACAAGAGTTGCGCGAGCTCAACTGAACGGTCCTGGCGTACCAACAACAAAATGGCAAGGGAAGTCCGTTTGGATTTGCCGTCACTCTTATCCAATGAGTGCCTAAGTCATTGACAGAAAAACTTGATTTGTTGCATCTCGTTGTGTCGTTGTCCTCTGGTAGCTAGCAAGCTAAAATTGTCCCTTTCCTAAATTAGCCATGGATGTAGGTAGGGATTTGGACTTGTGGTTTTACTTAATTCTCCGTACTGGCCAATGATTACAACGGCGATTTTGATCCAATCATTAATTCATACCTTGTTGTGGCCCCGGCCTGAGAGGATGGGAGGTCAATATGTACGGTAGCTAGATATAGAAGGATAATGTTAACTAGCTAACGTTGCCCATGAATGGAAGTTAGACTAGCAAGTAATCATTTTAGCCAAGTAGCCTGGGACAACAAAATATAAAAGCCTGTACTGTATGACAGAGTGAGAGACTATTTCATCAATATGAAAGAGAGGAGTTGTTTCTCTACAAGTAGAGTGAGTCGACATGTTTTTCTACTTGCATGCGCACACACATTTAGCTAACGTTGATTGGACTAAAACATTTTGGTATTTTTTTCTTTGGTATCTTTTGTCATTGTATGCGACTAATCAGAGGTTATTTGATGTTGAAATGGTGCTGAAATAGTGGAGGCAGCTCCTGTTTCCTTTCGACTTGTGGTAACTCTCTGTGGTTCTACATCAATAGTAGTTCAGTGGTCTGAAAATGTCAGAAACATGAACTTCCTTGACCACGCTGTAGGTCATGTAACTGTCTTACTGTACATGCAATATGCTTTGTGGACTTAACCAGAGACCAACCTCTGTCCAGTGTTCTGCTAAAACAAAAACATGTTGAATTTAATCTTTCACCGTTTTATAAAAATAAAAACCAGAAATAACACATTTACACAAGTATTCAGACCCTTTACTCAGTACTTTGTTGAAGCACCTTTGGCAGCAATTACAGCCTTGAGTCTTCTTGGTTATGATGCTACAAACTTGGCACACCTGTATTTGGGGAGTTTCTCCCATTCTTTTCTGCAGATCCTCTCAAGGTCTGTCAGGTTGGATGGGGAGCGTTGCTGCACAGCTATTTTCAGGTCTCGCCAGAGGATGTTCAAATCGGGTTCAAGTCTGGGATCTAGCTGGGCCACACCCAGTATGAGGTCCTGAGCACTCTGGAGCAGGTTTTCATCAAGGATCTCTCTGTACATTGCTCCGTCCATCTTTGCCTCGATCCCGACTAGTCTCCCAGTCCCTGCCGCTGTAAAACATCCCCACAGCATGATACTGCCTCCACCATGCTTCACCGTAGGGATGGTGCCAGGTTTCCTCCAGACGTGACGCTTCTCTTTCAGGCCAAAGAGTTCAATCTTGATTTCATCAGACCAGATAATCTTGTTTCTCACGGTCTGAGAGTCCTTTAGATGCCTTTTGTCAAACTCCAAGCGGTCGGTCATGTGCATTTTACCGAGGAGTGGCTTCTGTCTAGCCATTCTAGCATAAAGGCCTGATTGGTGGAGTGCTGCAAAGATGGTTATCCTTCTGGAAGGTTCTCCCATCTCCACAGAGGAACTCTACAGCTCTGTCAGAGTGACGATTGGGTTCCTGGTCACCTCCCTGACGAAGGCCCTTATCCCCAATTGCTCAGTTTGGCCGGGCGGCCAGCTCTAGGAAGAGTCTTGGTGGTTCCAAACTTCTTCCATTTAAGAATGATGGAGGCCAGTGTGTTCTTGGGGACCGTCAATGCTGCAGAAATGTTTTGGTTCCCTTCCCCAGATCTGTACAATGACACAATCCTGTCTCGGAGCTCTATGGACAATTCCTTCAACACCAAGGCTTGGTTTTTACTCTGATATGCACTGTCAACTGTGGGACATTATATAGACAGGTGTGTGCCTTTCCAAATCAATTGAATTTACCACAGGTGGACTCCAAATCAAATTGTAGAAACATCTCAAGGATGATCAATTGAAACAGAATGGAGCGGAGCTCAATTTCGAATCTCATCGCAAAGGATTTGAATACTTTTGTAAATAAACTGATACCTTACGTAATAAATGTGTACACATTTAAAAAAAAAAAAATGTTTTCACTTTGTCATTATGGGATAGTGTGTGTAGACTGCTGACAAATTGTATTTATTTAAATCAATTTTAGAATAAGACTAACATAACAAAACGAGGAAAAAGTCAAGGGATCTGAATACTTTCCAAAGGCACTGTACAAAAGTATGTGGACACTCCAAATTAGTGGATTCGGCTATTTCAGCAACACTCATTGCTGACAGGTGCATAAAAAAATAAAAATACCGAGCACACAGCCATGCAATCTACATAGCAAAATATTTGTAGTAGACTATCCTGAGAATGAGCTCAGTGACCCAACGTAGCCACCTTTCCAACGAGTCAGTTCCTCAAATTTCTGCCCTGCAAGAACTGCCCCGGTCAACTCTTAAGTACTGTTATTGTGATGTGGAAACCTCTGGGAGTAACAATGGCTCAGCTGTAGTGGTAGGCCACACAAGCTCACAGAACGGGACCACCGAGCGCTGAAGCGCGAAGCGTGTAAAAATTGTCTGACCTCGGTTGCAACACCCACTACCGATTTCCAAACTGCCTCTGGAAGCAACGCCAGCACAATAACTGTTCGTCGGAAGCTTCGTGAAATGGGTTTCCATGGCCGAGCAGCCACACACAAGAGCACTATGCGCAATGACAAGAGTCAGCTGGAGTGCTGTAAAGCTCGCAGACATTGGACTCTGGAGCAGTGGAAACACGTTATCAGGAGTGATGAATCACATTTCACCGTCTGACGAACGGATCTGGGTTTGGCAGATGCCAGAAGAACACTACCAATCTGAATGCATAGTGCCAACTGTAAAGTTTGGTGGAGGAGGAATGATGGTCGGGGCTGTTTTTCATAGTTCAGGCTATGCCCTTTAGTTCCAGTGAAGGGAAATCTTAACGTGACAGCCTACAATTACATTCTAGACGATTCTGTGCTTCTAACTTTGTGGCAACAGGTTGGGGAAGGCCCTTTCCTGTTTCACTATGAAAATGCCCCCGTGCACAAAATGACGTTCACACAGAAATGGTTTGTTGAGATGGGCGTCGAAGAACTTGACTGGCCTGTAGAGCCCTGACCTCAACCCCATCAAAAACCTTTGGGATGAATTGGAACGCCGACTGCGAGCCAGGCCTAATTGCCCAACATCAGTGCCCAACCTCACTAATGCTCGTGGCTGAATGGGCGCAAGTCCCCACAGCAATGTCCCAACATCTAGTGGAAAGCCTTCCCAGAAGAGTGGAGGCTGTTATAGAAGCAAAAGGGGGGGGGGGGCGCATCTCCATATTAATGCCCACGATTTTGGAATGAGATGTTCAACGAACAGGTGTCCACATACTTTTGGTCATATAGAGTAAATCTAGACATTTTGATTAGTTGGTAAAGAGTGTGAGAAGATTCAACTGAGACTTCTTTACTAAAGCTTGGTTTTCCATTATACACATTTCATAGTTGAAACTGCATGCAGGGGCTTGGTTTGAGGCACGTTACCAAGGATGAACGAGCTGTTTTAAACAAAAACAAAACAAAAAAAGAATATCAAACACAGAATTGCATAAATTAATCTTATTTCAATATTGCAGTAAAATCCAACTACAAAAATTAAACATCCATTAATTAAGCGGTTTTTGTTTTCCTAGTAGACATATGCATCATAAAATACACAATTAAAGGCAACACAAAGGGAGAGACGCTAACGACAAGTTGCAATTAAGACCGTTAAGGAACAGATTCATTTTGCATTGGGTATTCAGCTGTCATAACAAAATAATATTGAAGGTGAGGGGTACAAAGTCAAACACAGAGGCATGTAAATCAGTATTATCACACAGTAAAACATGACCTACAGGCTGGACATGGGGCAGACAGGGGTCCTTAAAAAGACATGCTTCAGGTCCAGTAAAACAGTTAGTCCTGGTCTAACTGAGGACTCTCAGTAAATTAGTGTTGAAAACATTGAACTGAGAGCCAGATTACTGGCAATGCCTACTCAGGAGTCCTCTAGTCAAGATGGCCACTGCCAGTTTTCAACTTGACCCTATAAAGAAAAGGGGGGGATGCTTTCGTGATTGGGTTTTAAAATCCATCAGCTGTAAGTACTAGAACTTCCCAAACGCGTTAGGAAAGCACCAAGGCTTTATGTGCAAAAGTTGCTCCTACACAACTGTAGGAGGTGCCACGTGCCAGCATGATCACGATAACGACAAAGGTGTTCACACAACAATTGTTGTTTTGACTATAGTAACATTTTAATTAATTCTCAGTCCTTTTGTCATCTTGTTTCTCTTAAATAGCATATATTGCAGCATGAAGTAACAGTTCTCACCAGGCAGGGGGCGTGTCAAACAAAGGGGAAGAGAGAAAAAAAAAAAACAGGCACAGAAAAGGACACCCCGTCATTTTGAGGGCTTCCCAAACAGTTACCAATATCTGAAAATTAACTAGTATTTTCCTTTGGCCGCTGTTGGTAGTTTAACATCACATTTTTCATTTAAGTGGACCGTCAACAAAAACCCAAATCTAATTTCACCACAGCTTAATCTACATTTGGCAACAAAGTTAAAAAATAAAATAAAAAAAAATGTGATATTGGTCACAGTTTCTCTGCTAAATGACTTTTTGCACAGTATACAGTTGGAACGGAAATGGTGGAGTAAAAATTATCTTGGGACAAAATGACTCATCGGAAGTGGAACATAAAAAGCCAAAATGCGATGGAAGACTTTAAGCCACGGGCAAGTTGCTGCTCTTCCTCCAACCTGTATGTCATACAAGTATGTCGTTTTCTCTCTTCTGTTGTTGGTCTCACGCTGCAATCTGAGGCACGCCGTTTACACAATCCACTTCCTGAACTCTCACTCTCTTAACCTTTGAATCTCAACTGGCTGTTTCCAAAAATAGGAAGCAGCACTTATGCCAAAGAAGGAAAAAAATAATGTATTGTCACGCATGAAGAAGCTGATCCAAAAATAAGGATGAATAGTCATCATATCTATAATAACAATAACACAAACACACCTCCCAAAAACTGAGCGGGGGGGGGGGCAGAGTAGCGGCTTCAGGTGTGTGCTGGTCACAGTACTGCCTGCTTTCCATGGGAATGTTCTAGAGGGAGGGAGGGGTGATCTGAAAGGAGAGGTGAGATGGGGGGGCGGGGGGGATAGGTGTTATGAGAGGGAAAGAAAAGAGGAGAAGAGGAAGAGAGGAGCTCACATCTCCTCTCTTCTCTCTCCATGAGCTCTACTCCCACTCTGTGGTGCCAGGAGGTTTGGAGGTCAGGTCAAACATCACCCGGGAGATGCCAGGGATCTTCTTGATCTCATTTACCATCTTCAGCACCACCTGAGGAGGCGAGAGAGAGAGAGAAAGAGAGAGAAAGAGAGAGAGAGGGGTTAGAGCTGGAGACTGTGGTTTATACTGAGAGTAATGTCTGATCCCCATCTCGTGGTGACTCGTAATACCTCCTCGGGGATGTGGTTTCCGGGCGTGGCAGGTATCCCGGTCATGAAGTCGCTGGTGATGAACGTTCTTATGACCACAGAGCGTCGGCAGGACGGCTGCCTCTGTGAGGAATCACGGTCAAAGTGCAGAGGGGTCAGGATGACCGGCATCTGACTGATCTTCCCAGAGTAACCTGGGAGAAAGAGGGTACAGAGGTGTCAGGATGACCGGCATCTGACTGATCTTCCCAGAGTAACCTGGGAGAAAGAGGGTACAGAGGTGTCAGGATGACCGGCATCTGACTGATCTTCCCAGAGTAACCTGGGAGACGGAGGGAACAGAGGGGTCAGGATGACAGGCATCTGACTGATCTTCCCAGAGTAACCTGGGAGAAAGAGGGGTCAGAGGGGTCAGGATGACCGGCATCTGACTGATCTTCCCAGAGTAACCTGGGAGAAAGAGGGTACAGAATCACCACACCAGACAGGGTTAGCAACGAGCACCTCAAAGGGAAGTTGGCTCTGAAATTATTTCACTATTCAAATAGCATCATGATGCATCGGACATCTGAAACACGTTTTTGTTTAAACTTAAGGTTTTAACCCGAGTAATGCTGCGCGAGGGAGAAAGGCTAACGCTCTGTTGCTGCATCTGTAGACAGCCTGGTGTGTGTGTTGGGAGCGACCAGACGGAGGGAGAGCGAGACGCCAACGCAACGCTAGCTAACATGTAGCAGCCACAATGTTATTTATTATCCCATATAATAGCTACTAGCTAGGCTAATTAAGGCTCTGCACGCTGTGTTTTCTTCCCAACCCCGTAAAACAGCAGCCTATCAAATGAAATCTTATTTTTCCACAAGCGCTGCATACAACCTGTCGGTAGCTCTTTGTAGCCTCCTTCTCATTTCAATAACTTTTAAATCTGTCATTTTATTTAATCTTGCATTGCATTACTGAACTCACTCCACATTGAGCCTCTCAGCTTCTCAAGGTATCCGTCTTCACCGTGCACATCATAAAAACGACCTTGAAAAAGGGTGTCGTTTCCAATACGTTAATAATTTGAAAGTGTCCCTGTATGTAACAAAGTCACATTGATGTTTTAATTTAATTCTGAAAAAGCATTTGTGTTATAGGCCTGTAAATTTCTCTCTCGCCAAAATGAATACTGACACAAGTATTTCAATACAAACGTCTGTTTAAATATTGGAATAACCGGTGCACATCCCTAGAGTTCTACACATTGTATTTCTATACTCTGTCCCCTGCTCTACACAGAATCCTATAATCATTTCTATCCAGCCCTTCTGCTCCCCTCCTGAAGCAGGAAACCACTTACCAGACTCTCTGAGGATGGAGTGGGCCACGAAGTCCGCCTGTCTGAGTGTGCTGAGAACGCCCGTGGTCAGGAAGGTGGGGGTGACGTCTGTGGGGGGCTCCTTCACGTGGGACCCAAATACATACACAACTCTGGAGGGAGGCAGGAGAGAGGAAGGACGGTCCATGTGGTGTCCTGCTAGCAGTAACTGGTTCTACTTCTTCTACTGTGTACTGTGTGTGTTACCTGTTGATGGCGTGGACCGACACACCCTGCACACAGAGGGATGAGTCTGGCCAGGAACATCAGGGATTCCCAGTGTGGAGCCTCTTTACTGGTGACCCCACACACATAGCTATAGGACCGACAGTCACCCTACACACAGAGAGAGAGAGAGAGAGAGAGAGAACAGGTTAGCAGCCTCTTTACTGGTGACCCCACACACATAGCTATAGGACCGACAGTCACCCTACACACAGAGAGAGAGAGAGAACAGAGAGCCTCTTTACTGGTGACCCCACACACATAGCTATAGGACCGACAGACCCTACACACAGAACAGGTTAGCAGCCTCTTTACTAGTGACCCCACACACATAGCTATAGGACCGACAGTCACCCTACACAGAGAGAGAGAAACAGGTTAGCAGCCTCTTTACTGGTGACCCCACACACATAGCTATAGGACCGACAGTCACCCTACACACAGAGAGAGAGAGAGAGAGAACAGGTTAGCAGCCTCTTTACTGGTGACCCCACACACATAGCTATAGGACCGACAGTCACCCTACACACAGAGAGAGAGAGAGAGAGAACAGGTTAGCAGCCTCTTTACTGGTGACCCCACACACATAGCTATAGGACCGACAGTCACCCTACACACAGAGAGAGAGAGAGAACAGGTTAGCAGCCTCTTTACTGGTGACCCCACACACATAGCTATAGGACCGACAGTCACCCTACACACAGAGAGAGAGAGAGAACAGGTTTAGCAGCCTCTTTACTAGTGACCCCACACACATAGCTATAGGACCGACAGTCACCCTACACACAGAGAGAGAGAACAGGTTAGCAGCCTCTTTACTGGTGACCCCACACACATAGCTATAGGACCGACAGTCACCCTACACACACACAGAGAGAGACAGAACACACGCTAAAGCTTCCACTATGATCACTTATATACGCTGTAGAGGTTCACTTGACCAACACTTCATTATTGTGATGATTAGTTAGTCAAAAGTGATCTATCGGGTCCATCCTTCACATTTAGACTTCACTATGAGACTCTGGGGTTATTTGAGGCCTTTCTCTTCTCCCAGCCAAACTCCACAGGGAACAATAAGCCCCTCTCTGTTAATACACTCCCGTCTCTCTCCCGGTCCACTTACCAACACACAGTCACACTTTCTGAGGTAAAAATAGCGCTCCGTCTCTCCTGCCTCCCTTATCCAACACACATTCACTGTTTCTGGGATAAATATATCCCTCAGTGGCTTTCAGCAGGAAGGGTGGAGGAGACATCCACAAACTGAATGGGCGGAGCCAGCTGTGTCATCATTCCATTACCATGCACTTGTCAACAGACAGACATTGTTTAACCACAGCCTGAAGGACATTAACAGACAGAGCAGTAAAATCTCCAAAATACCCATTGACAGACATTGCCCCTTAACCATAGATCTAGGATCAGATTACCCCCTCCCCAAAACTAACCTTAACCATTAGCTGGATAAACAAATATATCTGACCTGGTATCAGCGATTATGGGAAGAGGTCTACCTACTCAGCCCTGGCAGTAGCAGTGCCATCCTGTTATAGTGAGAGAGGGAGATGGCTGCTGGAAATAACAGGGAGCGTCTAACTAGTCCTGGCGTGGCTGCTGGGAATAACAGGGAGCGTCTAACTAGTCCTAACTAGTCCTGACGTGGCTGCTGGGAATAACAGGGAGCGTCTAACTAGTCCTGGCGCGGCTGCTGGGAATAACAGGGAGCGTCTAACTAGTCCTGCCGTGGCTGCTGGGAATAACAGGGAGCGTCTAACTAGTCCTAACTAGTCCTGACGTGGCTGCTGGGAATAACAGGGAGCGTCTAACTAGTCCTGGCGCGGCTGCTGGGAATAACAGGGAGCGTCTAACTAGTCCTGCGGTGGCTGCTGGGAATAACAGGGAGCGTCTAACTAGTCCTGAGGTGGCTGCTGGGAATAACAGGGAGCGTCTAACTAGTCCTGGCGCGGCTGCTGGGAATAACAGGGAGCGTCTAACTAGTCCTGAGGTGGCTGCTGGGAATAACAGGGAGCGTCTAACTAGTCCTGAGGTGGCTGCTGGGAATAACAGGGAGCGTCTAACTAGTCCTGAGGTGGCTGCTGGGAATAACAGGGAGCGTCTAACTAGTCCTGGCGCGGCTGCTGGGAATAACAGGGAGCGTCTAACTAGTCCTGGCGCGGCTGCTGGGAATAACAGGGAGCGTCTAACTAGTCCTAACTAGTCCTGACGTGGCTGCTGGGAATAACAGGGAGCGTCTAACTAGTCCTGACGCGGCTGCTGAGAATAACAGGGAGCGTCTAACTAGTCCTGGCGTGGCTGCTGGGAATAACAGGGAGCGTCTAACTAGTCCTGAGGTGGCTGCTGGGAATAACAGGGAGCATCTAACTAGTCCTGACGCGGCTGCTGGGAATAACAGGGAGCGTCTAACTAGTCCTGACGTGGCTGCTGGGAATAACAGGGAGCGTCTAACTAGTCCTGACGCGGCTGCTGGGAATAACAGGGAGCATCTAACTAGTCCTGACACGGCTGCTGGGAATAACAGGGAGCGTCTAACTAGTCCTGGCGTGGCTGCTGGGAATAACAGGGAGCGTCTAACTAGTCCTGACGTGGCTGCTGGGAATAACAGGGAGCGTCTAACTAGTCCTAACTAGTCCTGACGTGGCTGCTGGGAATAACAGGGAGCGTCTAACTAGTCCTGGCGCGGCTGCTGGGAATAACAGGGAGCGTCTAACTAGTCCTAACTAGTCCTGACGTGGCTGCTGGGAATAACAGGGAGCGTCTAACTAGTCCTGGCGTGGCTGCTGGGAATAACAGGGAGCGTCTAACTAGTCCTGAGGTGGCTGCTGGGAATAACAGGGAGCATCTAACTAGTCCTGACGCGGCTGCTGGGAATAACAGGGAGCATCTAACTAGTCCTGACGCGGCTGCTGGGAATAACAGGGAGCGTCTAACTAGTCCTGACGTGGCTGCTGGGAATAACAGGGAGCGTCTAACTAGTCCTGACGCGGCTGCTGGGAATAACAGGGAGCGTCTAACTAGTCCTGGCGTGGCTGCTGGGAATAACAGGGAGCGTCTAACTAGTCCTGAGGTGGCTGCTGGGAATAACAGGGAGCGTCTAACTAGTCCTAACTAGTCCTGACGTGGCTGCTGGGAATAACAGGGAGCGTCTAACTAGTCCTGACGCGGCTGCTGGGAATAACAGGGAGCGTCTAACTAGTCCTGACGTGGCTGCTGGGAATAACAGGGAGCGTCTAACTAGTCCTAACAAGTCCTGGCGCGGCTGCTGGGAATAACAGGGAGCGTCTAACTAGTCCTGAGGTAGCTGCTGGGAATAACAGGGAGCGTCTAACTAGTCCTGACGTGGCTGCTGGGAATAACAGGGAGCGTCTAACTAGTCCTGACGCGGCTGCTGGGAATAACAGGGAGCGTCTAACTAGTCCTGACGTGGCTGCTGGGAATAACAGGGAGCGTCTAACTAGTCCTAACTAGTCCTGAGGTGGCTGCTGGGAATAACAGGGAGCGTCTAACTAGTCCTGACGTGGCTGCTGGGAATAACAGGGAGCGTCTAACTAGTCCTGACGCGGCTGCTGGGAATAACAGGGAGCGTCTAACTAGTCCTGACGTGGCTGCTGGGAATAACAGGGAGCGTCTAACTAGTCCTGACGTGGCTGCTGGGAATAACAGGGAGCGTCTAACTAGTCCTGACGTGGCTGCTGGGAATAACAGGGAGTGTCTAACTAGTCCTAACTAGTCCTGACGTGGCTGCTGGGAATAACAGGGAGCGTCTAACTAGTCCTGACGTGGCTGCTGGGAATAACAGGGAGCGTCTAACTAGTCCTGGCGTGGCTGCTGGGAATAACAGGGAGCGTCTAACTAGTCCTGGCGTGGCTGCTGGGAATAACAGGGAGCGTCTAACTAGTCCTAACTAGTCCTGACGCGGCTGCTGGGAATAACAGGGAGCGTCTAACTAGTCCTGACGTGGCTGCTGGGAATAACAGGGAGCGTCTAACTAGTCCTGAGGTGGCTGCTGGGAATAACAGGGAGCGTCTAACTAGTCCTGGCATGGCTGCTGGGAATAACAGGGAGCGTCTAACTAGTCCTGACGTGGCTGCTGGGAATAACAGGGAGCGTCTAACTAGTCCTGACGTGGCTGCTGGGAATAACAGGGAGCGTCTAACTAGTCCTGGCGTGGCTGCTGGGAATAACAGGGAGCGTCTAACTAGTCCTAACTAGTCCTGACGTGGCTGCAGGGAATAACAGGGAGCGTCTAACTAGTCCTGAGGTGGCTGCTGGGAATAACAGGGAGCGTCTAACTAGTCCTAACTAGTCCTGACGTGGCTGCTGGGAATAACAGGGAGCGTCTAACTAGTCCTGGCGCGGCTGCTGGGAATAACAGGGAGCGTCTAACTAGTCCTGGCGCGGCTGCTGGGAATAACAGGGAGCGTCTAACTAGTCCTAACTAGTCCTGACGCGGCTGCTGGGAATAACAGGGAGCATCTAACTAGTCCTGAGGTGGCTGCTGGGAATAACAGGGAGCGTCTAACTAGTCCTGACGCGGCTGCTGGGAATAACAGGGAGCGTCTAACTAGTCCTGACGTGGCTGCTGAGTGAAGGAATAACAGGGAGCGTCTAACTAGTCCTGACGTGGCTGCTGGGAATAACAGGGAGTGTCTAACTTGTCCTGACGTGGCTGCTGGGAATAACAGGGAGTGTCTAACTTGTCCTGACGTGGCTGCTGGGAATAACAGGGAGCGTCTAACTAGTCCTGACGTGGCTGCTGGGAATAACAGGGAGCGTCTAACTAGTCCTGACGTGGCTGCTGGGAATAACAGGGAGTGTCTAACTAGTCCTAACTAGTCCTGACGTGGCTGCTGGGAATAACAGGGAGCGTCTAACTAGTCCTGACGTGGCTGCTGGGAATAACAGGGAGCGTCTAACTAGTCCTGGCGTGGCTGCTGGGAATAACAGGGAGCGTCTAACTAGTCCTGGCGTGGCTGCTGGGAATAACAGGGAGCGTCTAACTAGTCCTAACTAGTCCTGACGCGGCTGCTGGGAATAACAGGGAGCGTCTAACTAGTCCTGACGTGGCTGCTGGGAATAACAGGGAGCGTCTAACTAGTCCTGAGGTGGCTGCTGGGAATAACAGGGAGCGTCTAACTAGTCCTAACTAGTCCTGACGCGGCTGCTGGGAATAACAGGGAGCATCTAACTAGTCCTGAGGTGGCTGCTGGGAATAACAGGGAGCGTCTAACTAGTCCTGACGCGGCTGCTGGGAATAACAGGGAGCGTCTAACTAGTCCTGACGTGGCTGCTGAGTGAAGGAATAACAGGGAGCGTCTAACTAGTCCTGACGTGGCTGCTGGGAATAACAGGGAGTGTCTAACTTGTCCTGACGTGGCTGCTGGGAATAACAGGGAGTGTCTAACTTGTCCTGACGTGGCTGCTGGGAATAACAGGGAGCGTCTAACTAGTCCTGACGTGGCTGCTGGGAATAACAGGGAGCGTCTAACTAGTCCTGACGTGGCTGCTGGGAATAACAGGGAGTGTCTAACTAGTCCTAACTAGTCCTGACGTGGCTGCTGGGAATAACAGGGAGCGTCTAACTAGTCCTGACGTGGCTGCTGGGAATAACAGGGAGCGTCTAACTAGTCCTGGCGTGGCTGCTGGGAATAACAGGGAGCGTCTAACTAGTCCTGGCGTGGCTGCTGGGAATAACAGGGAGCGTCTAACTAGTCCTAACTAGTCCTGACGCGGCTGCTGGGAATAACAGGGAGCGTCTAACTAGTCCTGACGTGGCTGCTGGGAATAACAGGGAGCGTCTAACTAGTCCTGAGGTGGCTGCTGGGAATAACAGGGAGCGTCTAACTAGTCCTGGCGTGGCTGCTGGGAATAACAGGGAGCGTCTAACTAGTCCTGAGGTGGCTGCTGGGAATAACAGGGAGCGTCTAACTAGTCCTGGCGTGGCTGCTGGGAATAACAGGGAGCGTCTAACTAGTCCTGACGTGGCTGCTGGGAATAACAGGGAGCGTCTAACTAGTCCTGAGGTGGCTGCTGGGAATAACAGGGAGCGTCTAACTAGTCCTGACGTGGCTGCTGGGAATAACAGGGAGCGTCTAACTAGTCCTGACGTGGCTGCTGGGAATAACAGGGAGCGTCTAACTAGTCCTGACGTGGCTGCTGGGAATAACAGGGAGCGTCTAACTAGTCCTGACGTGGCTGCTGGGAATAACAGGGAGCGTCTAACTAGTCCTGACGTGGCTGCTGGGAATAACAGGGAGCGTCTAACTAGTCCTGACGTGGCTGCTGGGAATAACAGGGAGCGTCTAACTAGTCCTGGCGTGGCTGCTGGGAATAACAGGGAGCGTCTAACTAGTCCTAACTAGTCCTGACGTGGCTGCAGGGAATAACAGGGAGCGTCTAACTAGTCCTGAGGTGGCTGCTGGGAATAACAGGGAGCGTCTAACTAGTCCTGAGGTGGCTGCTGGGAATAACAGGGAGCGTCTAACTAGTCCTGAGGTGGCTGCTGGGAATAACAGGGAGCGTCTAACTAGTCCTAACTAGTCCTGACGTGGCTGCTGGGAATAACAGGGAGCGTCTAACTAGTCCTGGCGCGGCTGCTGGGAATAACAGGGAGCGTCTAACTAGTCCTGGCGCGGCTGCTGGGAATAACAGGGAGCGTCTAACTAGTCCTAACTAGTCCTGACGCGGCTGCTGGGAATAACAGGGAGCATCTAACTAGTCCTGAGGTGGCTGCTGGGAATAACAGGGAGCGTCTAACTAGTCCTGACGCGGCTGCTGGGAATAACAGGGAGCGTCTAACTAGTCCTGACGTGGCTGCTGGGAATAACAGGGAGCGTCTAACTAGTCCTGACGTGGCTGCTGGGAATAACAGGGAGTGTCTAACTTGTCCTGACGTGGCTGCTGGGAATAACAGGGAGCGTCTAACTAGTCCTGACGTGGCTGCTGGGAATAACAGGGAGCGTCTAACTAGTCCTGACGTGGCTGCTGGGAATAACAGGGAGTGTCTAACTAGTCCTAACTAGTCCTGACGTGGCTGCTGGGAATAACAGGGAGTGTCTAACTTGTCCTGACGTGGCTGCTGGGAATAACAGGGAGTGTCTAACTAGTCCTGACGTGGCTGCTGGGAATAACAGGGAGTGTCTAACTTGTCCTGACGTGGCTGCTGGGAATAACAGGGAGTGTCTAACTTGTCCTGACGTGGCTGCTGGGAATAACAGGGAGCGTCTAACTAGTCCTGACGTGGCTGCTGGGAATAACAGGGAGCGTCTAACTAGTCCTGACGTGGCTGCTGGGAATAACAGGGAGTGTCTAACTAGTCCTAACTAGTCCTGACGTGGCTGCTGGGAATAACAGGGAGCGTCTAACTAGTCCTGGCGTGGCTGCTGGGAATAACAGGGAGCGTCTAACTAGTCCTGGCGTGGCTGCTGGGAATAACAGGGAGCGTCTAACTAGTCCTGGCGTGGCTGCTGGGAATAACAGGGAGCGTCTAACTAGTCCTAACTAGTCCTGACGTGGCTGCTGGGAATAACAGGGAGCGTCTAACTAGTCCTAACTAGTCCTGGCGTGGCTGCTGGGAATAACAGGGAGCGTCTAACTAGTCCTGACGTGGCTGCTGGGAATAACAGGGAGCGTCTAACTAGTCCTGAGGTGGCTGCTGGGAATAACAGGGAGCGTCTAACTAGTCCTGACGCGGCTGCTGGGAATAACAGGGAGCGTCTAACTAGTCCTAACTAGTCCCGAGGTGGCTGCTGGGAATAACAGGGAGCGTCTAACTAGTCCTGAGGTGGCTGCTGGGAATAACAGGGAGCGTCTAACTAGTCCTGAGGTGGCTGCTGGGAATAACAGGGAGCGTCTAACTAGTCCTGAGGTGGCTGCTGGGAATAACAGGGAGCGTCTAACTAGTCCTGAGGTGGCTGCTGGGAATAACAGGGAGCGTCTAACTAGTCCTGATGTGGCTGCTGGGAATAACAGAGAGCGTCTAACTAGTCCTAACTAGTCCTGACGCGGCTGCTGGGAATAACAGGGAGCGTCTAACTAGTCCTGCGGTGGCTGCTGGGAATAACAGGGAGCGTCTAACTAGTCCTGCGGTGGCTGCTGGGAATAACAGAGAGCGTCTAACTAGTCCTGCGGTGGCTGCTGGGAATAACAGAGAGCGTCTAACTAGTTCTGGCATGGCTGCTGGGAATAACAGAGAGCGTATAACTAGTCCTGCGGTGGCTGCTGGGAATAACAGAGAGCGTCTAACTAGTCCTGCGGTGGCTGCTGGGAATAACAGAGAGCGTCTAACTAGTCCTGCGGTGGCTGCTGGGAATAACAGGGAGCGTCTAGTCCTGACGTCAGAGACCAAACCACAGGCTAACATTAGGCCGAGCTCCACCACACACTGTCAGAAGAGAGAGGGACAGAAAAGGAAATACAGACTGTACTGTGTTGTCTGTTCTACAGTGTGTAGACAGTGTGGATCTCAATGCAAACAAAGCTTGTATGAATTTGAGAAATAAACCAATGGAAAAACAGACCGAGACATGTAGACCACTGGGTCATAAAGGCTGTTGACCATATAGCCTAGGTAATGTAGTGGGGGCAGACAGAGCCATATAGTGTAGTGGGGGCAGACAGAGCCATATAGTGTAGTGGGGGCAGACAGAGCCATATAGTGTAGTGGGGGCAGACAGAGCCATATAGTGTAGTGGGGGCAGACAGAGCCATATAGTGTAGTGGGGGCAGACAGAGCCATATAGTGTAGTGGGGGCAGACAGAGCCATATAGTGTAGTGGGGGCAGACAGAGCCATATAGTGTAGTGGGGGCAGACAGAGCCATATAGTGTAGTGGGGGCAGACAGAGCCATATAGTGCTGTGGGGGCAGACAGAGCCATATAGTGCTGTGGGGGCAGACAGAGCCATATAGTGCAGTGGGGGCAGACAGAGCCATATAGTGCAGTGGGGGCAGACAGAGCCATATAGTGCAGTGGGGGCAGACAGAGCCATATAGTGCAGTGGGGGCAGACAGAGCCATATAGTGCAGTGGGGGCAGACAGAGCCATATAGTGCAGTGGGGGCAGACAGAGCCATATAGTGCAGTGGGGGCAGACAGAGCCATATAGTGTAGTGGGGGCAGACAGAGCCATATAGTGTAGTGGGGGCAGACAGAGCCATATAGTGCAGTGGGGGCAGACAGAGCCATATAGTGCAGTGGGGGCAGACAGAGCCATATATTGCAGTGGGGGCAGACAGAGCCATATAGTGCAGTGGGGGCAGACAGAGCCATATAGTGCAGTGGGGGCAGACAGAGCCATATAGTGCAGTGGGGGCAGACAGAGCCATATAGTGCAGTGGGGGCAGACAGAGCCATATAGTGCAGTGGGGGCAGACAGAGCCATATAGTGCAGTGGGGGCAGACAGAGCCATATAGTGCAGTGGGGGCAGACAGAGCCATATAGTGCAGTGGGGGCAGACAGAGCCATATAGTGCAGTGGGGGCAGACAGAGCCATATAGTGCAGTGGGGGCAGACAGAGCCATATAGTGCAGTGGGGGCAGACAGAGCCATATAGTGCAGTGGGGGCAGACAGAGCCATATAGTGCAGTGGGGGCAGACAGAGCCATATAGTGCAGTGGGGGCAGACAGAGCCATATAGTGCAGTGGGGGCAGACAGAGCCATATAGTGTAGTGGGGGCAGACAGAGCCATATAGTGTAGTGGGGGCAGACAGAGCCATATAGTGTAGTGGGGGCAGACAGAGCCATATAGTGTAGTGGGGGTAGACAGAGCCATATAGTGTAGTGGGGGCAGACAGACAGAGCCATATAGTGTAGTGGGGGCAGACAGAGCCATATAATCCGGTTCCGGGTTGGAGCGAGCGGTCGCATCTACACTTCGGTCCGCAGGTAGTATAACTTTTCATTACATTTCATTATAGTACAACGGTTTGATTTGTCTAATCTTAGCAATTTCTTCTTAGCTAGCTACATAGCCGTCTTTGTATCAAAGATAATTGCATAATTATCGTATTTCGTCGTCCTAACGTATCTGCCCAGCAGCTAGCTAAGCAGCTAGCTAACATCCACTGTCCACCAGCACTGTAGAAACTATTACACTCAACTGAACGACTCGATTAGCGTAGTGTCAGCTAGCTACATAGTTGTCTTCGTATCCAAGATAATTGTGTAGTTTAGAGTGTGTAGACTTAGAGTGATTATCTTAATTTACCGAGGTTAGCTAGCCAGCTACTTGTCGTCCTTAACGTAGGAGATGCTGCTAGCCAGCTAGCCAACAGCTAGCCAACTTCTACCGAATTGAACTTCAACTACCCGGTCAACATTCCGCGTCGCTCCACAGGTAGTATCACATTTTCATTTCACTTCATTACAGTACAACGGTTTGATTTGTTTGATCGTAGCTAGCCAGCTACATAGCCGTCTTTGTATCTAAGACAATTGTGTAGTCTAGAGCGATTTTCTAGGTTAGCTGGCCAGCTATTGTCGTTCTTTTAACGTAGCTAGCCAGCTAGCCCCGAATAGCAGCACTGTAGAAACTATTACAGTACAACGGTTTGATTTGTTTGATCGTAGCTAGCTAGCTACATAGCCGTCTTTGTATCTAAGACAATTGTGTAGCCTAGAGCGATTTTCTAGGTTAGCTAGCCAGCTATTGTCGTTCTTTTAAGGTAACGTAACGCAATTAACCTGCTAGCTAGCCAGCTAGCCCCCGAATAGCAGCACTGTAGAAACTATTACACTCGACGGAACGACTTGATTAGTGTAGTGTCAACATCGCAGCCACTACCAGCTAGCCTACTCCAGCAGTACTGTATCATTTCAATCATTTTAGTCAATAAGATTCTTGCTACGTAAGCTTAACTTTCTGAACATTCGAGACGTGTAGTCCACTTGTCATTCCAATCTCCTTTGCATTAGCGTAGCCTCCTCTGTAGCCTGTCAACTATGTGTCTATCTATCCCTGTTCTCTCCTCTCTGCACAGACCATACAAACGCTCCACACCGCGTGGCCGCGGCCACCCTAATCTGGTGGTCCCAGCGCGCACGACCCACGTGGAGTTCCAGGTCTCCGGTAGCCTCTGGAACTGCCGATCTGCGGCCAACAAGGCAGAGTTCATCTCAGCCTATGCCTCCCTCCAGTCCCTCGACTTCTTGGCACTGACGGAAACATGGATCACCACAGATAACACTGCTACTCCTACTGCTCTCTCTTCGTCCGCCCACGTGTTCTCGCACACCCCTAGAGCTTCTGGTCAGCGGGGTGGTGGCACCGGGATCCTCATCTCTCCCAAGTGGTCATTCTCTCTCTCTCCCCTTACCCATCTGTCTATCGCCTCCTTTGAATTCCATGCTGTCACAGTTACCAGCCCTTTCAAGCTTAACATCCTTATCATTTATCGCCCTCCAGGTTCCCTCGGAGAGTTCATCAATGAGCTTGATGCCTTGATAAGCTCCTTTCCTGAGGACGGCTCACCTCTCACAGTCCTGGGCGACTTTAACCTCCCCACGTCTACCTTTGACTCATTCCTCTCTGCCTCCTTCTTTCCACTCCTCTCCTCTTTGACCTCACCCTCTCACCTTCCCCCCTACTCACAAGGCAGGCAATACGCTCGACCTCATCTTTACTAGATGCTGTTCTTCCACTAACCTCATTGCAACTCCCCTCCAAGTCTCCGACCACTACCTTGTATCCTTTTCCCTCTCGCTCTCATCCAACACTTCCCACACTGCCCCTACTCGGATGGTATCGCGCCGTCCCAACCTTCGCTCTCTCTCCCCCGCTACTCTCTCCTCTTCCATCCTATCATCTCTTCCCTCTGCTCATACCTTCTCCAACCTATCTCCTGATTCTGCCTCCTCAACCCTTCTCTCTTCCCTTTCTGCATCCTTTGACTCTCTATGTCCCCTATCCTCCAGGCCGGCTCGGTCCTCCCCTCCCGCTCCGTGGCTCGATGACTCATTGCGAGCTCACAGAACAGAGCTCCGGGCAGCCGAGCGGAAATGGAGGAAAACTCGCCTCCCTGCAGACCTGGCATCCTTTCACTCCCTCCTCTCTACATTTTCCTCCTCTGTCTCTGCTGCTAAAGCCACTTTCTACCACTCTAAATTCCAAGCATCTGCCTCTAACCCTAGGAAGCTCTTTGCCACCTTCTCCTCCCTCCTGAATCCTCCTCCCCCTCCCCCCTCCTCCCTCTCTGCAGATGACTTCGTCAACCATTTTGAAAAGAAGGTCGACGACATCCGATCCTCGTTTGCTAAGTCAAACGACACCGCTGGTTCTGCTCACACTGCCCTACCCTGTGCTCTGACCTCTTTCTCCCTCTCTCTCCAGATGAAATCTCGCTTCTTGTGACGGCCGGCCGCCCAACAACCTGCCCGCTTGACCCTATCCCCTCCTCTCTTCTCCAGACCATTTCCGGAGACCTTCTCCCTTACCTCACCTCCCTCATCAACTCATCCCTGACCGCTGGCTACGTCCCTTCCGTCTTCAAGAGAGCGAGAGTTGCACCCTTCTGAAAAACCTACACTCGATCCCTCCGATGTCAACAACTACAGACCAGTATCCCTTCTTTCTTTTCTCTCCAAAACTCTTGAACGTGCCGTCCTTGGCCAGCTCTCCCGCTATCTCTCTCAGAATGACCTTCTTGATCCAAATCAGTCAGGTTTCAAGACTAGTCATTCAACTGAGACTGCTCTTCTCTGTATCACGGAGGCGCTCCGCACTGCTAAAGCTAACTCTCTCTCCTCTGCTCTCATCCTTCTAGACCTATCGGCTGCCTTCGATACTGTGAACCATCAGATCCTCCTCTCCACCCTCTCCGAGTTGGGCATCTCCGGCGCGGCCCACGCTTGGATTGCGTCCTACCTGACAGGTCGCTCCTACCAGGTGGCGTGGCGAGAATCTGTCTCCTCGCCACGCGCTCTCACCACTGGTGTCCCCCAGGGCTCTGTTCTAGGCCCTCTCCTATTCTCGCTATACACCAAGTCACTTGGCTCTGTCATAACCTCACATGGTCTCTCCTATCATTGCTATGCAGATGACACACAATTAATCTTCTCCTTTCCCCTTCTGATGACCAGGTGGCGAATCGCATCTCTGCATGTCTGGCAGACATATCAGTGTGGATGACGGATCACCACCTCAAGCTGAACCTCGGCAAGACGGAGCTGCTCTTCCTCCCAGGGAAGGACTGCCCGTTCCATGATCTCGCCATCACGGTTGACAACTCCATTGTGTCCTCCTCCCAGAGCGCTAAGAACCTTGGCGTGATCCTGGACAACACCCTGTCGTTCTCAACCAACATCATGGCGGTGGCCCGTTCCTGTAGGTTCATGCTCTACAACATCCGCAGAGTACGACCCTGCCTCACACAGGAAGCGGCGCAGGTCCTAATCCAGGCACTTATCATCTCCCGTCTGGATTACTGCAACTCGCTGTTGGCTGGGCTCCCTGCCTGTGCCATTAAACCCCTACAACTCATCCAGAACGCCGCAGCCCGTCTGGTGTTCAACCTTCCCAAGTTCTCTCACGTCACCCCGCTCCTCCGCTCTCTCCACTGGCTTCCAGTTGAAGCTCGCATCCGCTACAAGACCATGGTGCTTGCCTACGGAGCTGTGAGGGGAACGGCACCGCAGTACCTCCAGGCTCTGATCAGGCCCTACACCCAAGCAAGGGCACTGCGTTCATCCACCTCTGGCCTGCTCGCCTCCCTACCATTGAGGAAGTACAGTTCCCGCTCAGCCCAGTCAAAACTGTTCGCTGCTCTGGCCCCCCAATGGTGGAACAAACTCCCTCACGACGCCAGGACAGCGGAGTCAATCACCACCTTCCGGAGACACCTGAAACCCCACCTCTTCAAGGAATACCTAGGATAGGATAAGTAATCCTTCTCACCCCCCTTAATGATTTAGATGCACTATTGTAAAGTGGCTGTTCCACTGGATGTCAGAAGGTGAATTCACCAATTTGTAAGTCGCTCTGGATAAGAGCGTCTGCTAAATGACTTAAATGTAAATGTAGTGGGGGCAGACAGAGCCATATAGTGCTGTGGGGGCAGACAGAGCCATATAGTGCTGTGGGGGCAGACAGAGCCATATAGTGCTGTGGGGGCAGACAGAGCCATATAGTGCAGTGGGGGCAGACAGAGCCATATAGTGCAGTGGGGGCAGACAGAGCCATATAGTGCAGTGGGGGCAGACAGAGCCATATAGTGCAGTGGGGGCAGACAGAGCCATATAGTGCAGTGGGGGCAGACAGAGCCATATAGTGTAGTGGGGCAAGACAGAGCCATATAGTGTAGTGGGGCAAGACAGAGCCATATAGTGTAGTGGGGCAAGACAGAGCCATATAGTGTAGTGGGGGCAGACAGAGCCATATAGTGTAGTGGGGGCAGACAGAGCCATATAGTGTAGTGGGGGCAGACAGAGCCATATAGTGTAGTGGGGGCAGACAGAGCCATATAGTGTAGTGGGGGCAGACAGAGCCATATAGTGTAGTGGGGGCAGACAGAGCCATATAGTGTAGTGGGGGCAGACAGAGCCATATAGTGTAGTGGGGGCAGACAGAGCCATATAGTGTAGTGGGGGCAGACAGAGCCATATAGTGTAGTGGGGGCAGACAGAGCCATATAGTGTAGTGGGGGCAGACAGAGCCATGTAGTGGGGGCAGACAGAGCCATGTAGTGGGGGCAGACAGAGCCATGTAGTGGGGGCAGACAGAGCCATGTAGCCCAGTGGGTAATGTAGTGAGGTACACATACATAGTGCCCATTGGGTAATGTTGTGAGGCAGACATACATAGTGCCCATTTGGTAATGTAGTAGAATTCTTCCACTGCTCTGTTTGCTAAATACTTCAGTCAGACTCAAAATGAGCGGTGTTGTACCAAACAAAGTCATCAGTGATTGGATAATCTCTAACCAAATCAGAGTATCCAAGCCAAAAACGTTTTTGTTTTGTTTTTTTTAAATGCTGCTTTACCCATGTGTGTTCTGGCTCTGGTCCAACCCCTCTGTGTCTGGGACCAATCAGTACGGTCAGAATGTGTTTCTGTTCTAGAAATCATCAGGGAGGTACTCAGTTTCTTCTCAGCAATGCGTCTGGACCTAACGTCTGTGGGCGCGGCATAGCATTTGGACTGAGCAAGGAGTTTGGGTAGCCAGACATGTTGACCACAGAGCCCAGTTTATTGGGGGGGGAGAGAGCGAGGTGTGTGTGTGTGTGTGTGTGAGAAGAGGCCTACTTCAGCAGTACCAGAGGGAGCATTTTGGTCAGCTACTGCCCTGACCCATACTCTCTTCATCAAGAGAGAAACAGAGGGATGGTCAGGGAGATGCTCTCAGAAAAGGGGAGCTATGACTAAAGAGACTCCAGCATCAGAGGTGCTGAGCGATGAGCTGAAATTTCATACATATAGAATTTAAAAAAAATAAGTCTATATGTAACTGGTGTGAAATGGCTAGTTAGCAGTGCACACGAGTCGCATTTCAAAATCGGTGACGTCACTCGCTCAGAGACCTTGAAGTAGTGCTCTGGTAACGATGCTTCGTGGGAGACCGTTGTGTTCAGCGGGTCCCTGGTTAGAGCCCAGGTTGGGGAAGAGGGTCAGAAGCAACACTTACAGTACACACACACCTGAAATTAAATCAATGTAAATAAAGGATGGTTTATTGGGAGAAGCCGTAATAGGCAGTCACTAGTCCACCATCATTGGGCAGTCACGAGTCCACCGTCACCGGGCAGTCACGAGTCCACCGTCACCGGGCAGTCACGAGTCCACCGTCACCGGGCAGTCACGAGTCCACCGTCATAGGGCAGTCACGAGTCCACCATCATTGTAAAATGTTTTTAAATCACATAGTAAAAACATACGTAATATACAGAACCAAAATATTTTATTAAAGTAAATAAATTATGGTTAGTCTAATAACTGATTGTAATGGGCAGTAACTACCATCAATTGTTTTAGGTGTTTTTTTCCAGTATTCCACCCACAATTCATTTAGCCTATTGAAAAAAATAAAAACATTTTCATTTATTTTTTAAACGGAACCTGAACAGACATGTCGCTCAGCACCAAGAATCAGATAAACCCATCTATCCATGCTCGACTATAGAGGAGCAGCCAGACATGACAAGAGGCCTCAGTCAGGTGACCTGTTACGTTCCCCAGCAAGAAACCAAATAATGGTCGCTCAAACAGAGTCACTGACAACAACCACATCTAAAACCCTGACGACAACCACCACCACCTCTAAAACACTGACGACAACAACCACCACCACCACATCTAACACACTGACGACGACCACCACATCTAACACACTGACGACGACAACCACCACCACATCTAAAACACTGCCGACTACAACCACCACCACATCTAAAACACTGACGACAACAACCACCACCACCACATCTAAAACACTGACGACGACAACCACCACCACCACCTCTAAAACACTGACGACGACAACCACCACCACCACCTCTAAAACACTGCCTGACGACAACCACCACATCTAAAACACTGCCTGACGACAACCACCACCACCACCACATCTAAAACACTGCCGACCACCACCACATCTAAAACACTGCCGACCACCACCACATCTAAAACACTGCCGACGACAACCACATCTAAAACACTGCCGACGACAACCACCACAACATCTAAAACACTGCCGACGACAACCACCACCACATCTAAAACACTGCCAACAACCAAATCTAAACAGGTGGAGTTTTAGGAGGGGTTCTGAAAGACACTTATGGTTGGCATCCACTGAATGTTGCATAGCAACAACAACTGCGAACTAAAAGACACCCACCATGAGACCCACTAAATTTACCCAAGAAGAGACAAACAAAAGAAAAACCCACACCAAACTTAAAGACAGAAAGCAAACCAAAAATTTGAGCAAAAACAGGGAAGATTGTTTGTCTAGAAATCAAATAGGGAGCGACAACTTAAGGTGTTGATCCTCCACATCTATCAATACAACTGCAGCACTGTGCCAGCCACAATTAAATATCACCTGGGCCAGGACAGGTGAAACACCTTCCCACTAACAAGATGGACAAGCCAGCAAAGGTGTAACACATACTGGCTCACGAGGTGACACCAATCGGTGCGACCCGCGTGCTAACGAGCTATACGCAGTGGTGACCCGTCATTCAGAGTCCCACCTGTTTAGCAAAATGAAATAAAATAATAATCATTCAGTTATTAAAGCTGCATATAAAACAAGTGTTTCAGCCTAGCTCAGTGCTTTCTGTGGTGGAGGGGCAGCCAGAGGAAAATACAGAGCGTAGGGGTTGGTAACGTTCTCTAGTTGGGTGTGTGGACCTAATGAACTTCTCCTCTGCCGCAGAGGTAACTCTGGGTCTTCCTTTCCAGTGGCGGTCCTCATGAGAGCCAGTTTCATCAAGTACCATTACAAAAACATTAAAAGTTCTTGAAATTTTCTGCATTGACTGACGTCATGTCTTAAAGTAATGATGGACTGTCGTTTCTCTTTGCTTATTTGAGCTGTTCTTGTCATAATATGGACTTGGTCTTTTACCAAATAGGGCTATCTTCTGTATACTAACCCTACCTTGTCACAACACAACTGATTGGTGACAACCTCATGAAGCTGGTTGAGAGAATGCCAATAATGTGCAAAGCTGTCATCAAGGGAAAGGGTGGCTACTTTGAAGAATCTAAAATATATTTTGATTTGTTTTAACCCTTTAACCCTTTTTTTTGGTTTCTACATGATTCCATATGTTTTATTTCATAGTTTTGATGTCTTCACTATTATTCTGCAATGTAGAAAATAGTACAAATAAAGAAAACCCCTTGAATGAGTAGGTGTGTCCAAAACTGACTTACTGTATGCATGTATGGATGTATAAGTCAGAGGTCACATTCCGACAGACGCCTCATGTCAAGCAGTGCCAAGCAGAGAGAGAATATACTGTAAGAAGTGTTACCTGGACTCCCACAGTCTTGATTGGCAGCAGGAAGGCATTGAGTGAATGTAGACTTGTGATCTGCAGGAGTTTCTCCTCCTCCTCGTCTGATATACACGACTTCACTCTCTGCAGCAACGTGTGGGGCTGGAGGGGCAGAGTAAGTTATGATTATTAGCTAGTCTGACATACTAGAGTAAGTTATCAGCATGTTGGTGCACAAAGGAGGACAGTTGGGATCCATTGCAGATCTCCATGTCCAAAACTCTTGTTATTTTAGCACCGTGTTCCTGTCATAGACTAGTGACGCTCTGCTCTCTGACCTTTTTGACCATGGCAGAGAAGTCTGTGATGATCTTGAGGATGTTGTTGGTCTCAGCAAAGTCCTTACAGATGTAGGGCTCGTCTGCACAGATCACTCTGATGGCCAGGCCAGGACCTACAGGAGAAGATGTGGTTAACAATACAGATCACTGATGGCCAGGACCTACAGGAGAAGATGGGGTTAACATTAAAGCCATAGACATTCTGCAAAACATTCTGCCATGTTCGTTCTAAATGTTCCATGACTATATACAGTTGAAGTCAGACGTTTACATACATTTAAACTCAGTTTTTCACAATTCCTGACATTTAATCAGAGTACAAATTCCCTGTCTTAGGTCAGCTAGGATTGCCACTTTATTTTAAGAATGCGAAATGTCAGAAGAATCGTAGAGAATTATTTATTTCAGCTTTTATTTCTTTCATCATATTCCCAGTGGTTCAGAAGTTTACATACATCCAATTAATATTTGGTAGCATTGCCCTTAAATTATTTAACTTGGGTCAAACGTTTTAGGTAGCCTTCCACAAGCTTCCCACAATAAGTTGGGGGAATTTTGGCCCATTCCTCCTGACAGAGTAACTGAGTCAGGTTTGTAGGCCCCCTTGCTCGCACACACTTTTTCAGTTCTACCCACAAATGTTCTATAGGATTGAGGTCAAGGCTTTGTGATGGCCACTCCAATACCTTGACTTTGTTGTCCTTAAGCCATTTTGCCACAATTTTGGAAGTATGCTTGGGGTCATTGTCCATTTGGAAGACCCATTTGCGACCAAGCTTTAACTTCCTGACTGATGTCTTGAGATGTTGCTTCAATATATCCATAATTTTCCTACCTCATGAGGCTATCTATTTTGTGAAGTGCACCAGTCTCTCCTGTAGCAAAGCACCCCCACAACATGACGCTACCACCCCCGTGCTTCACAGTTGGGATGGTGTTCCTCGGCTTGCAAGCATCCCCCCTTTTCCTCCAAACATAACGATGGTCATTATTGCCAAACAGTTCTATTTTTGTTTCATCAGAGCAGAGGACATTTGTCCAAAAAGTACGATCTTTGTCTCCATGTGCAGTTGCAAACCGTAGTCTGGCTTTTTTATGGCGGTTCTGGAGCAGCGGCTTCTGCCTTGCTGAGCGGCCTTTCAGGTTATGTCGATATAAGACTCATTTTACTGTGGATATAGATACCTTTGTACCCGTTTCCTCCAACATCTTCACAAGGTCCTTTGCTGTTGTTCTGGGATTGATTTGTGTTCATCTCTAGGAGACAGAATGTGTCTCCTTCCTGAGCGTTGACGGCTGTGTGGTCCCATGGTGTTTATACTTGCGTACTATTGTTTCTACAGATGAACGTGGTACCTTCAGGCATTTGTAAATTGCTCCCAAGGATGATCCAGACGTGGAGGTCTACAATTTTTGGGGGACTGATTTCTTCTGATTTTCCCATGATGTCAAGCAAAGAGGCACTGAGTTTGAAGGTAGGCCTTGAAATACATCCACGGGTACACCTCCAATTGACTCACATTATGTCAATTAGCCTATCAGAAGCTCCTAAAGTTATAACATAATTTTCTGGAATTTTCCAAGCTGTTTAAAGGCACAGTCAACTAAGTGTATGTAAACTTCTGACCAACTGGAATTGTGATGCAGTGAATTATAAGTGAAATAATCTGTCTGTAAGCAATTGTTGGAAAAATGACTTGTGTCATGCAAAGTAGATGTCCTAACAGACTTGTCAAAACTATAGTTTGTTAACCAGAACATTGTGGAGTGGTTGAAAAACTTTAATGACTCCAACCTAATTGTATGTAAACTTCTGACTTCAACTGTATGTAACATTCTATTGTGTGTTGGTTCTAAATGTTCCATGACTATATATAGAACACTATTGTGTGTTGGTTCTAAATGTTCCATGAGATATATATATATATATATATATATATATATATACACACACACACAAGGTTCTGTCCTGTGTGTACGGTGGGGTACTGACCAGGGAAAGGGTGTCGACAGACGATGTCCTCTGGCAGTCCCAGTTCTCTGCCCAGGGCCCGAACCTCATCCTTATGGAAGTCCTTCAGCGGCTCAATGACTTTTCCCTGGAGGGAGTGAGAGGAGACAGCTCAGACCAGAGTGGTGGACTCAAGTCGCAGGACTTGGACTCGAGTCACAAATTTCATGATTTGACAGAAAATAGAATAACTTCAGAATTGACTTGGACTTGAGACTGATGACTTCAAATTATCTGGCCAAGATTTGTAATGTTTTGTCATTCATTTTGTGGCACAGAGTCGGAGTGAATTACTCTCCACGCAGCCAGAGACTGTATCGGACTTAAAAAAGAAACAAAAAAATGCCTAATGAAACGCACTCTTCCCTATGATTGTACCAGCAAACTGTCAATCAACACAGGTCGGGTGAGTTAGCATAGTGAGGTTTTGGGGGAATTGTATTTTAATAGGCTACATCTGTATTTATACCTTGGCATATTCGATCTGGTCACTAACATAGGCCCACAGCATTACACCAAATTCTTGTTTCAAAATGGTCAAATTTTTGCTTCAGAACCAAAAAGTAGTGCATCTTGACTGTTTACCAGTCATTAACATTGTTGCGCAAAGAGTATCCTACCTATGCTAATATTCGCCATATAAAGTACTGTAAAGACCCTGGGTTTATAAGCGCGGATATCGACTCTGCCGCCTGAGCATGTTTTTGCGGCACAGCATGCTGGGCTTCAGGCAAGAAGGTCGAGGGTTCGAGACCTGCTCCCTGCCGGTTTCATTACAGTACCATTTAGCAATCTGCTACGAACGCATCTTTTCCATAACAATAGGCTAGCTGGTTTGCATGGGCTATAATTCTACAGCTCAGTGGTGGTACTGTCTGAAGATAGCTGTGATGTTGCACTACCTTTATTTCTTAAGAAGATGTAAAAAAAAAAAAAAAAAAGTGAATTAATTATGATATTTGAAATTGACTGCTAACGAATTCCTTTCAGCTCAAACTGCAGGTGGAAAACACTATTTCTGTATCTTGCGGTTTTGAAAATGCATCACCACACTGTGTGTGTGTGTGTGGGGAGAGGGGGGGGGGTCAAAACCTTTTTGTGGGTCAAAACCACTGATCTACCGAACAGATGGCTGATTTGTTATTGGATCAGGTGCAGTGCAAACGTTACATTGCAGGGAGAGAGAGAGGATTGACGTAAATATTGTTTGGTGAAAAGAATATGAACCGTTTACTTTGCAAGCTCACCAGCAATGGGGTATCAAGCAACAATTACTAGCATAGGTCTACTGGTATTTTTCTATGTCAAAATTGCTTGAAATTGGCTTATGGAGCGTGCATTTGGAATTTGTTGTCTGTAACATGTGGGTGAATAAGGGAATCTGACAACGTTACTGTCGATGTGCAATGTTTACTTGACCCTCTGCATTTCATACATGATACATCTCGTGTCACACTCAATGCAGTCCCCACACACTCCACCTGTAGTCCATTAGTTCCTGGTGAAAAACCCACCCATCTATATTGTCATGAATTAATTATTACATGATCAAAATGTGTTGTAGACAAAACAATGAAAAAGGCCTGTCTGGTAACCTCAATAAATAAGCTGATTTTTGTTGCCTGTATAGATTTGTTGTTGTTGAACAAGTCGTTGCCTGTATAGATTTGTTGTTGTTGAACAAGTCGTTGCCTGTATGGATTTGTTGTTGTTGAACAAGTCATTGCCTGTATAGATTTGTTGTTGTTGAACAAGTCATTGCCTGTATAGATTTGTTGTTGAACAAGTCATTGCCTGTATACATTTGTTGTTGAACAAGTCATTGCCTGTATACATTTGTTGTTGAACAAGTCATTGCCTGTATAGATTTTTGTTGTTGAACAAGACATTGCCTGTATAGATTTTTGTTGTTGAACAAGACATTGCCTGTATAGATTTTTGTTGTTGAACAAGACATTGCCTGTATAGATTTTTGTTGTTGAACAAGACATTGCCTGTATATTTTTGTTGTTGAACAAGTCATTGCCTGTATATTTTTGTTGTTGAACAAGTCATTGCCTGTATAGATTTTTTTTTTTTACATGACTTGACCTGTTCAACTTGGGACTCGACTTGAGACTTGGACCTTGTGACTTGAATAGTGATTTGGTACCACCTCTGGCTCAGACAGCTCTGATACATGCTTTCAAGGTTGTGTTTGAAGTTTTTTTCAGTGTGTGTGTACCTCGTCTCTGAGCTTGCGGATGAGTTCTGTGTCGTTGTGGTGTGTTTTGATGACCTCTGCCTTGCCGCTGGCGAGGTGAGAAGCACTCTCTATGAGGTCTGGCCTCAGGGTGCCCTGGGCTAGGAACACCTCCTCCGGCTTCAGGTTCATCTCCCCTATCACCTCATTGGCCACCTACAGACGCCAATCACACACACAGGAAGTCAATTCAATAGTCTTTTTTTTAGGCGGACAGACAGAAAGGGACTCGCAGACAGACTCTCAGAAAGACAGACAGACAACAGACTAGGACTAAGATAAAGTTCAGGACAGGTTATGATTCCATGTGGAATCTTTTCGAAAATGAACAGATTGATGGTACCAGCTCCGTTGCTAACTAGCATAGCTGGTCCATTGTTCCAAAGAGTTATAGGATATTAGAATTCTCTCATCTTAAACCTTGTCATCTTTAACCTAGATGACAAACAGGCATGACACACTCATAGACAGTACCTTGACGAAGGTGTCTCCAATGATCTTCCTCTTCTCCTCAGGGTTGGTCGTCATGTTGAGGGTCTTGCTGATGCGTTTCCGTGGCGTCCGGTCCTCGTCGGATATGGGCAGGGTCGTTGTGCCATTATAGAAGGTGTGTGCTGCGTTCACCACTGGAGAGAGAGGGAATTAAAGTTAGTGATATTTTTTTTCATATACACAGCCGGGCACGTGTATGCTACATTCGAGTCCATTCTGGACAGGTGCAGCACACCAGCGTAACTTTACCTATCACTTTTAAGGTTGACCCCCAGCGTGGCTTGACCTCTCACCTTTTGAGGATGACCCCCCCCAGCTTGGCTTGACCTCTCACCTTTTGAGGATGACCCCCCCCAGCTTGGCTTGACCTCTCACCTTTTGAGGATGATGCCCAGCTTGGCTTGACCCCTCACCTTTGAGGTTGATGCCCAGTTTGGTGAGGGCCTCCTCAACGCTCTGGCTCTCCCTCTTCCTCATAAAGCCATTGTCGATGTGCACCGCGATGACCTGCTCCTGGTTCAGAGCTTTGTTCAGCAGTGCCGTACACACCGTGGAGTCCACCCCACCACTCAGCAGAACCTGGGAACAACATTGGACCAGACATGCCAATCAACACAACGCCAGGACTAGAAAAACATTCTTTCATCTCCATCCCTCCCCCTCCTCCCTTTTTTCTCTCTAGAGAGGGACAACCTACTTTCTGGGAGCAGAGGAAGTCGATCACATTGTTTCAGCAGAGAAAACAGTGTAATTTCACTGTCTAATTGCGTGTTTAATAGCTCAGGTTAACTTACTTTGCCCTCCCAATGTCTCCATGTTCTATACTATGAGGCTCATGTACACCCACATACTGCATCTAACCGTACTATAGATTCCTCACCAGTACTTTGGACTTGCCAACTTTCTCCTGAATCTCTGTGATGCAGGACTGCTGGCGGTTCTGGACAGTGAAGTTGGAGGTGCAGCCGGCAATCTCAAACAGGAAGTTACGTAATATCTCTGTTCCCCGCTCCGTCAGGTCCACTTCCGGGTGAAACTGGGTCCCATACAGTTTCTTCTGCTCATTGGCAATACCTGTCAGAGAACAACAGGGGGGGCAGTGGTGAGATGTGGGTGATCAAAGACGAGGCGAATGAAGGGAGGGAAGAAGAGGATGGTGAGGGAAGAAGAGGATGGAATGCAAACTGTCTTCATGATCATATTGTGTAATTGACTGAACTTAGGGAAGTATGGCAGGAGACTAAATTAGTCTAAAATATAATTTCTTCCAGGCCAAAGACCCTTTCCCAGAATGCTTACCCGCAATGATGCTCCCTGACTGGGCCACCACCTTGAAGTCATCGGCCACCTTGTCCACACTGTCCCCATGAGTCAACAGCACCAGCTCCTCCTTCTTAAGGCCCCTGACAACATCAAGTCACACACAGGATCAAAGGTCAGACAGGAAGTACATTCACACACACAGGCATAATGAAACCTAAAATAACTCCACCCATATCTGGAACCAGAGGGAACAAAGCAGCAGCCACATTGTGCTCGTGTCAAACTGTGTGTGAATACCGACTCGCTCGCCGGCCGCTATTCTCTGGACTGTGCGGTGGTGGCAAGTTTCCTTTTCCTTCACCATAGTAGGAGGAAGATTCTTTGGGGGAGGAACGGGTACAGCTGTGACACGGCTGTACCCGTTCAGCTATATCCAAACAGCAACTAATCTTTAGCCAGATAGCCATCATGCTAGCTCGCTTTTGTGGTTTTACTTCAACAAGAAAAGTGTTTTACTGGCTACACCAAGCTATCTTTTCTAATGTTTTTTTCGGAAATGGTAACCGGCCATCACACCGAGTGCCACCGTCGAGAGAACCCACTAATCGCGAGCTATCTGACTAGCCTACTACGCTAGTTTTTTTCTGACAGCTAAAAACATAGCATCCCAGCTATGGCGACAAAACCATCTCCCACTCCAAATGAGGAGAAGATGCCGGCACAAATCTGCTCCTGTGGAAACACGATATCGGCCAAGGACAACCACTCGTTCTGCTCCGCTTGCCTTGGGCTGCAACATGCCAGGGAAGCGTTAGCCTCCCCCAGCTCCTGTCCACTTCACTGTGAAAAGTCTCCGTTGCAAGCTGGCACGCCAAGCTAGCCTGAGTCAACAGGACCCTAACATGGGTGCTCGTGTCCACAATGGCTCAGAAGCGATGGATATCCCCACTGGGAATCCTGGAGCGGCGGCTAGCGCAAGCTGGGGCGACCAGCTCCACGCCATTGCCCCGCTGTTGGAGGACTCCAGCAACGACCTCGCGGCTTCCTTGCCAGGCTTCCTGATTGGAGGTGAAAACTACTCCATGAGGTTCTCCTTTGAAATCGTTGGATGGAGACAAAGACTCCTTCATCCCCTCCAGCCAGGCCACCAAGCCTCCTGCCAGGGAATCCAAAACTGGAGACGCAAGACGGGGTCCATCCCTACCAGCTCCCGGTGTGGACCTGCAGGATGTGTGCAAGCGTGCTGTACACAAACTGGTGATTCCCTGGCCCAATGCAGTAGCAGAGACCACCACGTCCCGCTACCAAGGTAAGAGACTACCCAAAGCCAAACGGGCGGCAAGGCAATTACTACCAGTCTTCACAGAATGCCTAGAGGTTACCCGTACCTACAGCACACCTTTCTCCTCCAAGAACCCTGTCCAATGGGTGTTGGACTGTGCTGACATGGAAGGGATTGGGCTTGCCCATATGCCTCCCATCGAACCCCTGGTGGCTTCCCATCTACACCCCAACCAGAAGTCCTCCATGACCTCGACTGGCCCCACCTAACCATGTATGAGTGCTTCCAGACCTCCGTGACAGAGAAGGTCTACAGGTTGGTCGCCACAGCAGTGAAGGCTCTCAGCACCGCCTCCATGCTCTCGGCATACCAAGCTGAGCTACAGGATGAGAGAACGGTCACAACAGTGCCGGGTCTGTGGCGGGTCTGCATTGCCACAGATCTCAACCTGGGTTTGCTTAAAGCCGCCATCCAGGTGTCAGGAAGAGTGATGGGGCTCATGATATCCCAGGAGAGGGTGCGATGGCTCAATATATCCACAGTGTCTGACAGATAAAAGATGAAGATCCTGGGTTCTCCAGTAGACCCTAAAGGCCGTCGAGATGATACAGAAACCCTTGGACCTAGACTTGGAGCGTCGGTACCCGCTCGACTATAGCCTCGCCGATGTTAATGGGGGCCTGGTCGGCCCGCCTTTACATATAGTCCACGATCAGCTCCTTTGTCTTGCTCACATTGAGGGAGAGGTCTCTGACCTCCTCCCTATAGGAGGCGGTCTCATCGTTGTCGGTGATCAGACCTACCACCGTTGTGTCGTCAGCAAACTTAATGATGGTGTTGGATTCGTGCTTGGCCACAAAGTCGTGGGTGAACAGGGAGTGCAGGATGGGACTAAGCACACACCCCTGAGAGGGCCCAGTGATCAACGTGGCAGATGTGTTGTTGCCTACCCTTACCACCTGGGGGCAGCCCATCAGGAAGTTCAGGATCCAGTTGCAGAGGGAGGTGTTTCGTCCCAGTGTCCTTAGTTAGTGATGAGTTTTTGTGGGAACTATGGTGTTGAACACAGATGTGGGAAAGTGAAGTGCGATTGAGATTACGTCATCTGTGAATCTGTTGGGGCGGTATGCAAATTGGGGCGGGTCTAGGGTTTCCGGGACAATGGTGTTAATATAAGTCATGAACAGCCTTTCAAAGCACTTCATGTGAGTGCTATGGGGCGGTAGTCATTTAGGCAGGTTACCTTTGCTTTTTTGGAAACAGGGACTATGGTGGTCAGCTTGAAACATGTAGGTATTACAGACTCGGTCAGTGAGAGGTTGAAAATGTCAGTTGAGACACTTGCCAGTTGGTCCGCGCATGCTCCGAGTACACATCCTGGAAATCCATCTGGCCACGCGGCCAGATGGATGTTGACCTGTTTCAAAGGAATTGCTCACATAGCGTTATCACACAGTCGTCCAGAACAGCTGGTGATCTCATGCATGCTTCTGTGTTTCTTGCCTTGAAGAGAGCATAAAAGGCATTTAGCTAGTCTGGTAGGCTCACGTCACTGGGCTGCTCGCTAGCTGGGTCTTCCTTTGTAATCTGTAATAACTTGCAAGCCCTGCTACTTCCGACGAGCGTCAGAGCTGGTGAAGTAGGATTCAATCTTAGTCCTGTATTGACGCTTTGCCTATTTAATGGTTGGTCTGAGGGCATAACAGGATTTCTTATAAGCGTCTGGATTCGTGTCCCGCTCCTTGAAAGCGGAAGCTCTAGCCTTTAGCTTGGTGCGGATGTTGCCTGTAATCCATGGCTTCTGGTTGGGATATGTACGCACGGTCACTGTGGAGACAACTTCATCGATGCACTTATTGATGAAGCTGGTGACTGAGGTGGTATACTCAATGCCATTGGATGAATCCTGGAACATATTCCAGTCGGTGCTAGCAAAACAGTCCTGTAGGTAGCGTAGCATCAGTGTCATCTGACTACTTCCGTATTGAGCGAGTCACTGGTACATCATGCTTTAGTTTTTGTTTGTAAGCAGGAGTATAGAATTATGGTCAGATTTGCCAAATGGAGGGAGTGAGGGAGAGCTTTGTATGAGTCTGTGTCTGGAATAAAGGTGGTCAAGAGTTTTTTTCCCTCTGGATGCACATGTGACATGCTGGTAGAAATGAGGTTGAACTGATTTAAGTTTGCCTGCATTAACTTTTTATGGCTGCAGGGGCAGTATTGAGTAGCTTGGATGAAAAGGTGCCCATTGTAAACGGCCAGCTCCTCAGTGTCAGTTGCTAATATATGCATAGTATTATTAGTATTGGATAGAAAACACTCTAAAGTTTCCAAAACAGTCAAAATATTGTCTGTGAGTACAACAGAACTGATATTGCAGGCAAAACCCTGAGGAAAAACAAAACAGGAAGTGGCTTCTATTTTGAAAACTCCATAGCGTCCCTTTGCTGGATTTAAAGGGATATGTGTCAAGTCTTCAGACATAGTTTCAGGTTTTTATTTTGAAAAATGAGCCCGAATGATAACATCACGTCAAGTGGTCACATGAGTTTCTCACGCAATAGAATTTGGACAGCTATTGTTTTTCCCTCTCCTACTGTGAAAGACATTTGCGGTTGATATATTATCGATTATATATTTTAAAAACAACCTGAGGATTGATTATAAAAAACGTTGAGGGGGCATTATGGAAACTATTTAGAATTTGTCTGCGTTGTCGTGACCCCTCTTTCCTGTGGATTTCTGAACATAGCGCGACAAACAAACTGAGTTATTTTGGATATAAAAATTATCTTTATGGAACAAAAGGAACATTTGTTGTGTAACTGGGAGTCTCGTGAGTGAAAACATCCGAAGATCAAAGGTAAACGATTAATTTGATTGCTTTTCTGATTTTCCTGACCAAGCTTCCTGATGCTAAGTGTACTTAATGTTTTGTCGTGCGATCGATAAACTTACAAACGCTTGGATTGCTTTCGCTGTAAAGCATAATTTCAAAATCTGACACGACAGGTGGATTAACAAAAGGCTAAACTGTGTTTTCCTATATCGCACTTGTGATTTCATGAATATAAATATTTTTAGTAATATTTATTGAATTTAGCGCTATGCTATTCGGCGGTTGTTGATGACACTTATCCTGATAGGGGGATTGCAGCCATAACAAGTTAAAGTCCCCGGCCACTAGGAGCGCCACTTCTGGATGAGCATTTTCTTGTTTGCTTATGGCCTTATACAGCTCGGTCTTAGGTTTGGGTGCGACCCACGAGGGCAGAACAGTGAGTGGGGACCCGATCTCCATTTTACACACAAACAGCCTGAAACTCCTTGGGGTGTCCCTAGCATTAAAGTCTTCTCTCCCATTTCTGGAGGGTCGTCATGTTCCTAGTCATAACAGACAATACCACTGTTGTGGCTTACATAAACAGACAAGGGGGACTGCAATCCCTTCACTTACACACACTGATTGAATATGTGGAGCAGTTTGCATCTCCAGTCACTGAGACCTACTCATGTACCGGGGAGTAGTGAATCTGGGGGCAGATTTACTCTCCAGGGGGAACCCTCTATATGAGGAGTGGAAGCTCCACCCAGAGGTAGCCAATCAGGTTTGGATGCACTACGGCACCCCAGCAGTAGAGCTTTATGCATCGATGGAGAATAAACACTGTTCCTGAGGGATCGAGACGCACCGATAGGATTGGACGCATTAGCGCACGAGTGGCCACACACCCTCCTGTATGAGGGCTCATTGTGTGGTGTATTGCACAGGGCAGTCGGTCGTCAGGATAAGCTTGTCTGGCAATACGGGAGTCAGATTATCCCACAAGGGAAATACCGAAACTGATACTTGAAAGAGAACTTTAGGTTACGACCGTAACCTCGGTTCTCTGAGAGCACGAGTGAGGTATTTCACCAGACCACCAACCGTGCACGAGCAACGAAAAGGCGTTGCTTTTTATTTAATGACTCAGAGACGCTGCGTCAGACCTTTTTAATAGGGTAGGAGGGGTGCCCCTCCCCGACGCACAAGTCTCGTAGTGTAATAAAGGTTTTTGACTAATACATCAGGGGCGTATCTCATAAGAGAAATACCGAAACGAATACTTGAAAGAGAACTGAAGTATGTGACTGTTGGAATTTTGATCTAGTTCACATCAAACACATGGCTCTGGAACAAACCAATCAAAAACACCTGTTTTTGCTCTTCTAACCATTAACCTGGTTATGGTGAAACCACTCTTTCTGCCAACCCACCTGAAGAGAGAACAGGTGTTGTCCAGTCCGATGTTGAACACTCCATCCTCTCTCACACTCTTCCTGTGTACTGTTCCTCCAAAAACCTTATTCATCATCTGTGGAGAGGACAATTGATCATTAGCCTCTTATATCTGCATTTTATACTGATTGAAAGACCTCCTTTCGTTTGTATGTGATGTGTACATAAGAACGTGATTCTTAGTGGGTTTTATCCAATTGATCGGTCTTAGGCTAAGGTTTTCTGGGGGGAGGTTTCTTGCGTGTGTATTTCTCAGGGCCCTCCTACCTGCATTCCATAGCAGATACCCAGGACAGGCTTTCCAATGGTGAATATGGCAGGGTCAAACCAGGGGGCATCCTCAGCGTACACAGAGTTCGGACCACCAGAAATGATGATCGCCCTGGAGACGGAGAAAATGGGGAGGAAAGTTAAAAAAAAAAAAAAAAGATAAGAGGATATATATTCAAAGGCAAAAGACAAACAATCAATGTCATCATACACAACAACAGAGTAGTCATTTCATACTAATAGCAGGGACATGGACAGAGTATACAGCGGTTTGAAAACCCCACCGCTCTCTAGTGTGCCCATAGTTTAGACATTCTCTATTGTCTGTTCATACTGAAGCATTCCAAAAAGGTGTGTGTGTGTGCGCATCTATTCTGTAGGGGTGGAGAGATGATTTCGGAAACTGTAATGGAAAAATAGTGTCCCCTAAAAAAGCCCTCCCCGCAGAGATGGGGACCTCTCCTAAACAGTAGAATATGCCGTGTAAACACACACACTCCCTCCCTCCTAGGTCAGATAATACAGTAACATTTCATATATTTACAAAGACCTGCTTAGTCTAGCCACTGGTTTGTGTTCCTTTTGTATAGGGCTCCAGGCTCACACACTGGCTGCCCTGGCAACTATGTTCCTTCACAGACGATGGATAGAATCAGTGTCAATGGGAATTATCAGTGTCACTGTTCTGACAGGTTCTCTCTACCTACAGTAGATATGCATGTTCTTGTTTATTTCAAAATGTTTGGTCCAGTTTCATTGACTTGTAAATGCCACCCAGGTGCAAGTGTGATGTCAGTCAGTCTCACCTGAAGCCTTGTTCTCTGATGGCGAAGGCTGGTGTCTCTAGTGGGAGGATCTCTGAGCGGACAAACAGCTCTCTGACCCGCCTGTCAATCACCTTGCCGTACTGAGCCCCGGCGTCCAGGATGACCACCGCCCCCTCACATGAACCATTCTGAGGCTCAACGCTGCTGATGTCCAGCTGGGGGAGAAAGAACACACATCCACACACACTGTCCTGACCACGTACGAACACTCAATCAGGATAACCACAGGCCTACGTGTGGAATAGACTTCAACCATGTTGTTTTTAATGAAGATACAATAGTCTATATTCCAAACACAATGGTTGAACCAACAGGTGTTCAAAAAGCGTTACAAAACATTAAATTAATTCAGAGACAGACAAAACCATTTGCGATGGTGAATGGCCTCACTTCGCTAACCTCACTGTGAGAAACGGGATTCATTAAGGCCAGAACATAATTTGAGACATGTGAACACAATTTGAGTACCGAGAAGAGGACACGCAGAATCACGAGTCACACAGAAGCTAGGGGCCTGAGCATGGTCCAGTAGGGACCAGCTTTCGTAAACTGTTCAGTCAAGTAGGGGCTTTAACCTGCCTTTTGAGATTTCTAGTGACCAGATAGATGCTTCAAGCCATGATTTACAGGCCAGTGGACGTTACTCTAGGATAGACATATCATAAGTTGTTTTGCAGTTAAATCTATATGCCCGCCCCTTATGCATGATTTATGTAGACAGCCATTGATTCATTGATATGGCAGTCAAGTGTTATCAAGAGAGATAGTGATTTTAAGACCGTCACTATGGTTACAAGCTTAATATTCCTATCAAAACTACATTTCTCATTCAATAGATTGGGGCATTAGATATGTGCAAAAAAAAAAGGATGCACTGCTCTAGTAGTAAATTGTGAAATTGAGTACCGTGTCCCCACGTGGTTTCTGACACTCCGCACTTCCGTCAATGAAAAACAACAGGCATTCGTTCGTGTATCAAGCACTGCAAGTGACACCATTAAAGCCCTAAAACTGCGAACCACACATTGCATATGAAACCGCGTCGACATTGGATGTGGAGTTGTTATACTGGGCCTGATTTCATGGAGAAAAGTAAAATGGAGTACTTATGGATATAAAAAACACAATACGATGGTTGGCCTATGCTGCAGCTGGCACAACTGTGTGGTGGGTGGACAGACTGGAGACCGGGCGCTAGCTGGCTAGTCATAGTTAGCTAGCCACCAACCCGATTGTTTCTGTTAAATAACCAAAAGACAATATGCATGCTCGTAACACAATCTCGCACTGTTGCTACGAAGTTGAAATATATAAAGTCCACGATAATCTGTAACTACACTGCTAGCTATTATGCTAGTGAGCTAACAATATCGGGCTATTGCTAACGTTAGTTGGCTAACTACAGTAGTCGATATCCAGCTGTGCGGCTGCAGCTAGCTAAGCTACATTTACACGCGGCTTCTGCTAGCAATGTCTACACCATGAAAGATGCAATAGTGGCATAAAAGTTAAATTCATTATCTGCCGGAGGTTTATAAAAACTCTCAAAAACATACATTTAAAAGACGAGGCAACAGGCATGAAGACATGCATATCCGACGGGGTGCACGCACGCCGCAAGTTTGCTGAAAACACGACATAGGCCGTAGCTAACCGGGGACTCCCAGCGTCCATGTCCCGCAGCCGACAACCACCGATAGACAGCCGATACACATTGAATGAGAAACGGGATATGTTGCTTCTTTCGCGGCACATAGGCCGTTGTTGAACTGACCTTGGTATCTCCGTTGCACAGAGCCATGGATGAGTGTAGCAGAATGAACTCTCCTCCTCGGTCTTCCAGATAGCACGCAACAGAGAGAGAGAGACTAGTGGTTGCTCGCTGAGTTGTTGCGCCGACCGCTGACGAAAATGTGTGCTAACTAGCGCTTCCGTAGCTACAATACTCACTGGCTGGATGGCTTTCTATGACCGTGCACTGTCCGACCACTTCGCTCAAAGACTGTCGCTGTCCCCTCCCCTCTTGAAGAGTAGGGAGTACTAGTGACTGTCTGCGTGGGAATAAGGGCTTCTAGGGAGGAGTTACTCCTGGATAATTCAGTGGAAAAGTTGTATTATGGAAAAGCTGCTGCAGTTTACAAGGGGAATAATTCGCCCTGTCTAATGATCTATATCACGTGAATAATGTAAATAGTATGTAATTGCTAGCGGACTAAACACCATTCCATGGGGAAAGACGTATCTGGGGATAATTTTGGATCCCTCTGTGGGTGAAGTGTAACAGGAGCTATGAGGGGGAAATCCAGACAACGGTATGTCTGGATCATGGGTTCAGCTTCGACGAGTGGAACAGAGTGTTTTTATATTCACTGTGTGTTAACATGGTACACTGCATGTAATAGGCACATATGAAGAAGAGTATTCTGACGTTCTGAAAGGAACTGTTAAGTTCTCTGCTGTTGGGGTAGATGAAAAATGGACGTGTGAACTTTACTGACTTTATTGTCCCCATGGGGAAATGTTGTTGCGGTGTCGTGTATACGTTTAAAGTGGTGTTTAAATGCAAAACAAACCTGACAATACAACTTTCATAATGGTTACACACCAGTAAAAAGAGACTAGCCCGCTGGCCTTACTGGGTCGATAGGAACATCAGCCCGAGCTATTTAGGACAGATATCACACCTGGCACAAATTATTGTCTAGTTGTGTTTTTCCGAGGGGGGGGGGGGGGGGGGCTTGGTCTAAAATTATTTTGTGAGCCTTGTGACCTTAAATATCTCATCCAGGCCTGTCTGTTTGACTCCAAGTACCTTGCTTGCTGTGGTGATAATCCCTCTCAGCATATTTCTCTGGCTGACAGTGGCATTGCCAAACCAACATGTAATACAAAAAGTTCAAATACTCTCAATGAAAGATTTGTAAAACAGAGTCAGTATAGTACAATTAACATGAACGGATCCCAGCTTGTTGAGAAAGTACAGTCTCTGTTGACTCTTTATGTAGATCAGGTCTGTACATTTACTCCACTGAAGCTTATTGTCCAAGAGGACACCCAGGTATTTGTATTCCTCTACAATCTCTATGTGCTGACCTCTGATAGATGTTGCAGAGGTAGGTGTTGTACACTTCCTGAAATCTATGCACATCTCTTTGGTCTTGTTGTTATTGAGGACCAAGTGTGATTCATCACACCACTCTACAAAGTGTCTTCTGCAAAGTTAAGGTGTTTGTCAGGTTTGGAACTAGTACAACTATTAGTGTGCAGGAGTGGGCCCTAAAACACATCCCCGAGGAGAGCTGTGACCGCTGGCTCAGGAAGTCCCAACAGTCACAAAACCAGCCCTCCATCTAAAAAGAAGTCCCAAATGAGTCTCTGTGCCAGAATGTAAGGCTGGATTGTGTTGAAGGCAGAAGAAAAAGTCAACAAACAAAACCTTGACATTGACAAAACCCTGAACCTTTGTTGAAGCTCTGTGTTGTGTACCTTCAGTTAAGTTACACCTGAGGAGGGCAGAGGAGAGGACTCTCACAGCAACGAGACAGAGTGCCACGACTGGAACTAAAGGATTCACCTGTTGTGCTGCAGGGTCCTGTTTCACCCTTTCAGTTTCGTACGGAACATGCTGGCTTGTTCATGTGGGATTATTATCATTATTTTAACGATGAATCAAATTTGTATATAGCCTCTCGACTGTATATAGACTCTCTACTGTATATAGCCTCACTACTGTATATAGCCTCTCGACTGTATATAGACTCTCTACTGTATATAGTCTCTCTACTGTATATAGCCTCTCTACTGTATATAGCCTCTCTACTGTATATAGACTCTCTACTGTATATAGCCTCTCTACTGTATATAGCCTCTCTACTGTATATAGTCACTCTACTGTATAAAGCCTCTCTACTGTATATAGCCTCACTACTGTATATAACCACTCTACTGTATATAGTCTCTCTACTGTATATAGCCACCCTACTGTATATAGCCACCCTACTATATATAGACTCTCTACTGTATATAGCCTCACTACTGTATATAACCACTCTACTGTATAAAGCCTCTCTACTGTATATAACCACTCTACTGTATAAAGCCTCTCTACTGTATATAACCTCTCTACTGTATATAGTCTCTCTACTGTATATAGTCTCCCTACTGTATATAGCCTCTCTACTGTATATAGCCTCACTACTGTATATATCCTCTCTACTGTATATAGCCTCTCTACTGTATATAGTCTCTCTACTGTATATAGTCTCCCTACTGTATATAGCCTCTCTACTGTATATAGCCTCTCTACTGTATATAGCCTCACTACTGTATATAGCCTATCTACTCTATATAGCCTCTCTACTGTATATAGTCTCTCTACTGTATATAGCCTCACTACTGTATATAGCCTCTCTACTGTATATAGCCTCTCTACTGTATATAGCCTCTCTACTGTATATAGACTCTCTACTGTATATAGTCTCTCTACTGTATATAGCCACCCTACTGTATATAGTCTCTCTACTGTATATAGTCTCTCTACTGTATATAGCCTCTCTACTGTATATAGATTCTCGACTGTATATAGACTCTCTACTGTATTTAGTCTCTCTACTGTATATAGTCTCCCTACTGTATATAGCCTCTCTACTGTATATAGACTCTCTACTGTATATAGTCTCTCTACTGTATATAGCCACCCTACTGTATATAACCTCTCTACTGTATAAAGCCTATCTACTGTATATAGCCTCTCTACTGTATATAGCCTCTCTACTGTATATAGCCTCACAACTGTATATAGTCTCTCTACTGTATATAGCCTCTCTACTGTATATAGCCTCTCTACTGTATATAGCCTCTCTACTGTATATAGCCTCACTACTGTATATAGCCTCTCTACTGTATATAGCCTCTCTACTGTATATAGCCTCTCTACTGTATATAGCCTCACTACTGTATATATCCTCTCTACTGTATATAGCCTCTCTACTGTATATAGCCTCACTACTGTATATAGCCTCTACTGTATATAGCCTCTCTACTGTATATTGCCTCACTACTGTATATAACCTCACTACTGTATACAGCCTCTCTACTGTATATAGCCTCACTACTGTATATAGCCTCCCTACTGTATATAGACTCCCTACTGTATATGGCCTCACTACTGTATATAGTCTCTCTACTGTATATAGCCTCACAACTGTATATAGCCACCCTACTGTATATAGTCTCTCTACTGTATATAGCCTCACTACTGTATATAACCTCTCTACTGTATATAGCCTCACTACTGTATATAACCTCTCTACTGTATATAGCCTCACTACTGTATATAGCCTCTCTACTGTATATAGCCTCTCTACTGTATATAGCCTCACAACTGTATATAGTCTCTCTACTGTATATAGCCACCCTACTGTATGTAGTCTCTCTACTGTATATAGCCTCACTACTGTATATAACCTCTCTACTGTATAAAGCCTCTCGACTGTATATAGCCTCTCTACTGTATATAGACTCTCTACTGTATATAGTCTCTCTACTGTATATAGCCACCCTACTGTATGTAGTCTCTCTACTGTATATAGCCTCACTACTGTATATAACCTCTCTACTGTATAAAGCCTATCTACTGTATATAGCCTCTCTACTGTATATAGCCTCTCTACTGTATATAGCCTCACAACTGTATATAGTCTCTCTACTGTATATATCCTCTCTACTGTATATAGCCTCTCTACTGTATATAGCCTCTCTACTGTATATAGCCTCTCTACTGTATATAGCCTCACTACTGTATATAGCCTCTCTACTGTATATAGCCTCTCTACTGTATATAGCCTCACTACTGTATATAGCCTCTCTACTGTATTTAGCCTCACTACTGTATATAGCCTCACTACTGTATATAACCTCACTACTGTATACAGCCTCTCTACTGTATATAGCCTCACTACTGTATATTGCCTCACTACTGTATATAGCCTCCCTACTGTATATAGCCTCCCTACTGTATATAGCCTCACTACTGTATATAGCCACCCTACTGTATATAGTCTCTCTACTGTATATAGCCTCACTACTGTATATAACCTCTCTACTGTATATAGCCTCACTACTGTATATAACATCTCTACTGTATATAGCCTCACTACTGTATATAGCCTCTCTACTGTATATAGCCTCTCTACTGTATATAGCCTCACTACTGTATATAGCCTCTCTACTGTATATAGCCTCACTACTGTATATAGCCTCACTACTGTATATAGCCTCTCTACTGTATATAGCCTCACTACTGTATATAGCCTCTCTACTGTATATAGCCTCTCTACTGTATATAGCCTCACTACTGTATATAGCCTCTCTACTGTATATAGCCTCACTACTGTATATAGCCTCTCTACTGTGTAGCCTCTCTACTGTATATAGCCTCACTACTGTATATAGCCTCACTACTGTATATAGCCTCTCTACTGTATATAACCTCTCTACTGTTATAGCCTCACTACAGTATATAGCCTCTCTACTGTATATAGCCTCTCTACTGTATATAACCTCTCTGCTGTTATAGCCTCACAACTGTATATAGCCTCTCTACTGTATATAGTCTCTCTACTGTTCTATTGTATATAGCCTCTCTACTGTATATAGCCTCACTACTGTATATAGCCTCTCTACTGTATATAGCCTCTCTACTGTATATAGCCTCATTACTGTATATAGCCTCACTACTGTATATAGCCTCACTACTGTATATAGCCTCTATATTGTATATAGCCTCTACTGTATATAGCCTCTCTACTGTATATAGCCTCACTACTGTATATAGCCTCTCTACTGTATATAGCCTCACTACTGTATATAGTCTCTCTACTGTATATGGCCTCTCTACTGTATAGAGCCTCTCTACTGTCTAAAGCCTCACTACTGTATATAGCCTCTCTACTGTATATAGCCTCTCTACTGTATATAGTCTCTCTACTGTATATAGCCTCTCTACTGTATATAGTCTCTCTGTATATAGCCTCTCTGCTGTATATAGTCTCTCTACTGTATATAGCCTCACTACTGTATATTCCCTCTCTACTGTATATAGCCTCTACTGTATATATCCTCACTACTATATATAGCCTCACTACTGTATATAGCCTCTCTACTGTATATAGCCTCACTACTGTATATAGCCTCTCTACTGTATAAAGCCTCTCTACTGTATATAGTCTCTCTACTGTATATAGCCTCACTACTGTATATAACCTCTCTACTTTATATAGCCTCTCTACTGTATATAGCCTCTCTACTGTATATAGCCTCTCTACTGTATATAGCCTCTCTACTTTATATAGCCTCACTACTGTATATAGCCTCTCTACTGTATATATCCTCTCTACTGTATATAGCCTCTCTACTGTATAAAGCCTCTCTACTGTATATAGTCTCTACTGTTTATAGCCTCACTACTGTATATAGCCTCTCTACTGTATATAGCCTCACTACTGTATATAGCCTCTCTACTGTATATAGCCTCTATACTGTATATAGCCTCTCTACTGTATATAGCCACACACCCTCTTCTGTAGCCTGTCAACTATGTGTCTATCTATCCCTGTTCTCTCCTCTCTGCACAGACCATACAAACGCTCCACACCGCGTGGCCGCGGCCACCCTAATCTGGTGGTCCCAGCGCGCACGACCCACGTGGAGTTCCAGGTCTCCGGTAGCCTCTGGAACTGCCGATCTGCGGCCAACAAGGCAGAGTTCATCTCAGCCTATGCCTCCCTCCAGTCCCTCGACTTCTTGGCACTGACGGAAACATGGATCACCACAGACAACACTGCTACTCCTACTGCTCTCTCTTCGTCCGCCCACGTGTTCTCGCACACCCCGAGAGCTTCTGGTCAGTGGGGTGGTGGCACCGGGATCCTCATCTCTCCCAAGTGGTCATTCTCTCTCTCCCCTTACCCATCTGTCTATCGCCTCCTTTGAATTCCATGCTGTCACAGTCACCAGCCCTTTCAAGCTTAACATCCTCATTTATCGCCCTCCAGGTTCCTCGGAGAGTTCATCAATAAGCTTGATGCCTTGATAAGCTCCTTTCCTGAGGACGGCTCACCTCTCACAGTCCTGGGCGACTTTAACCTCCCCACGTCTACCTTTGACTCATTCCTCTCTCCTCCTTCTTTCCACTCCTCTCCTCTTTGACCTCACCCTCTCACCTTCCCCCCTACTCACAAGGCAGGCAATACGCTTCGATCCTCATCTTTACTAGATGCTGTTCTTCCACTAACCTCATTGCAACTCCCCTCCAAGTCTCCGACCACTACCTTGTATCCTTTTCCCTCTCGCCCTCATCCAACACTTCCCACACTGCCCCTACTCGGATGGTATCGCGCCCGTCCCAACCTTCGCTTCTCTCCCCCGCTACTCTCTCCTCTTCCATCCTATCATCTCTTCCCCACTGCTCATACCTTCTCCAACCTATCTCCTGATTCTGCCTCCTCAACCCTCCTCTCTTCCCTTTCTGCATCCTTTGACTCTCTATGTCCCCTATCCTCCAGGCTGGCTATTTGCGAGCTCACAGAACAGTGCTCCGGGCAGCCGAGCGGAAATGGAGGAAAACCCGCCTCCTGCGGACCTGGCATCCTTTCACTCCCTCCTCTCTACATTTTCCTCCTCTGTCTCTGCTGCTAAAGCTCTTCCACTCTAAATTCCAAGCATCTGCCTCTAACCCCAGGAAGCTGCCACCTTCTCCCTCCCATCCTGACAACTCCATTGTTCCCCCCCTCCTCCTGCAGATGACTTCGTCACCATTTTGAAAAGAAGGTCGTGATCCTGGACAAACGACACCGCTGGTTCTGCTAACATCACTGCCCTACCCTGTGCTTCTGACCTCTTCCTCCCCTCTCTCTCCAGATGAAATCTCACTAACAACCTGCCCGCTTGTATCCCCTCCTCTGGATTCCAGACCATTTCCGGAGACCTTCTCCTGTGCCATTACCTCGCTACAACTCATCCCTGACCGCTGGCTACGCCCCTGTCTCTCACCCCCAAGTTCTGAAAAACCTACACTCGATCCCTCCGATGTCAACAACTACAGACCAGTATCCCTTCTTTCCACTTCTTCCAAAACTCTTGAACGTGCCGTCCTTGGCCAGCTCTCCCGCTATCTCTCTCAGAATGACCTTCTTGATCCAAATCAGTCAGGTTTCAAGACTAGTCATTCAACTGAGACCCTTCATCACGGAGGCGCTCCGCACTGCAAAAGCTATCCTTCTAGACCTCGGCCCTTCCACTGTGAACCATCAGATCCTCCTCCACCCTCTCCGAGTTGGGCATCTCTCGGCGCGGCCCACGCTGGATTGCCCTACCTGACAGGTCGCGGAGTCAATCACCAGGTGGCGTGGCGAGAATCTGTCTCCTCGCCACGCGCTCTGTCCCCCAGGGCTCTGTTTAGGCAGCCTCACTGTTCCACTGTGTATAGCACACTACTGTATATAGCTCAACCATTTGAAACTCTATTGCTATACCCTCTACTGTCATATAGCCTCACTACTCACATGCCTCTCCTATCATTGTATATGCAGCCTCTACTGTATATAATCTCTCCTGTATATAGCCTCACTACTGATGACCAGGTGTATATAGCCTCACTACTGCATATGGCAGACTGTATATAGTGTGGATCTACTGTATATACCTCTCTACTGTTAAGCTGAACTCTCACTAGACGGAGCTGTATATCCTCCTCGGGGAAGACTGCTCTTCCTCCCATCACGGTTGACAACTCCATTGTTTCCTCCTCCCAGAGCGCTAAGAACCTTGGCGTGATCCTGGACAACACCCTGTATAACATAGCCTCACTACTGTCCGCATACGCCCCTAGGAAGCGGCGCAGGTCCTAATCCAGGCACTTGTCATCTCCTGTCTGGATTACTGCAACTCGCTACTGGGCTATATTAAACCTCTCTAGAACTGTATTCCCATAGCCTCACTCCGCTCTCTCCACTGGCTATATAGCTACAAGACCATGGTGCTCTACTGTATATAGGCTCTGATCAGGCCCTACACTGTATACCTAGGCCTCTCTACTGTATATCAAAACTGTTCCTCTGGCCCCCCAATGGTGGAACAAACTCCCTCACGTATACCACCTAGACACTGAAACCCCACCTCTTCAAGGAATACTGTATAGGATAAAGCAATCCTTCTCACCCCCCCTTAAATGATTTATGCACTATTGTAGTGGCTCCACTGATACTGAATATAAGTCGCTCTGGATAAGAGCTCTGCTAAATGACTTAAATGTAATGTAAATGTACTGTATATAGCCTCTCTACTGTATATAGCCTCTATACTGTATATAGCCTCTCTACTGTATATCACCTCTCTACTGTTATAGCCTCTCAGTATATAGCTGTATATAGCCTCTCTACTGTATATAACCTCTCTGCTGTTATAGCCTCACTACTGTATATAGCCTCACTACTGTATATAGACTCTCTATTGTATATAGCCTCTCTACTGTATATAGCCTCACTACTCTATATAGCCTCTATATTGTATATAGCCTCTACTGTATATAGCCTCTCTACTGTATATAGCCTCACTATTGTATATAGCATCTCTACTGTATATAGCCTCACTACTGTATATAGTCTCTCTACTGTATATAGTCTCTCTACTGTATATAGCCTCTCTACTGTATAGAGCCTCTCTACTGTATATAGCCTCACTACTGTATATAGCCTCTCTACTGTATATAGCCTCTCTACTGTATATAGCCTCTATATAGCTACTGTATATAGCCTCATACTGTATATAGCCTCTACTACTGTATATAGCCTCTATATGGTATATAGCCTCTCTACTGTATATAGCCTCTCTACTGTATATAGCCTCTCTACTGTATATAGCCTCTACTGTATATAGCCTCTCTACTGTATATAGCCTCTATATAGCTGTATAGCCTAGCCTCTCTATATAGCCTCTACTGTATATAGCCTCTCTACTGTATATAGCCTCTCTACTGTATATAGCCTCTCTACTATGTAGAGCCTCTACTGTTATTATTCACTGTCTTTTTACTGCTGTTATTTTTTTTTTATTTACTTATCTATTGTTATCTACTGTTATCTATTGTTCACCTAATACCTATGTTTTACTTAAAGATTGCACTGTTGGTTAGGGCCTGTAAGTAAGCATTTCACTTATTCTGCTGTTGTATTCGGCACACGTGACAAATAAACTTTGATTTGATTTGATATAGTTGACTGTCAATTCAAGTTTGAGGCCCAGCAATCCACCCCAATCCCTCATCCCCCTTTCTATCTGAAACAGTGACTTCTTGTGTATGGGGTTAGCTAACACAGTGTCACATGCTTTATCCTTGTTTGCCTGTCTGCCTGATGTGGTCACATGACATTAAGCAGTGTCACATGCATGTGGCATATAGGAGCGTGTGGTCATTCATTATCTTAGACACAGAATGGAGACTCACCCTGGTTGACACGATGGATGCTTTATGTGGCATTTACTAATATTACTATGAAAGGGGGCCCCTGGCAACATAGCTCTTGTTTTAGGTAGGATGAGTTGTTAGGAGCAGAGTGATATGGGCCAAAGGACTAACAGTTACCCCTCAAAGGTCTGTTTAAGAAAACAGGGTGCCTCCCATCTGAACACCTCACCTTGCCACTCACTCTTATCATGAAACTATAAGTAACAGATCCATTCACGAACTGACAAATTATATCAGATTTAGAAAAGGTCCTGCATTAATTAAACTGCAGCCTGTATGAAATAAAACTGTTTTCAAACAATCAGTGGAGGGCAGTGGTTTGTTCTGAGGAATTTGTTATTAATGTACCAAAGGATATAGGCTCCATATTGTGAGAGAAATCAGCACCGGGATAAAGGAAAAGCTCTTCAGTAATCTCTCATTCTATTCCTTTACCGACACTGCCCTGTCCCCCAATCCTTCCCTCTATGAGAAAGTGATGCATAAATGTACAATGGTAAACGGGCCAAAAATACTGCTGTGGATAATATTTTACTTGATTAATTATCACAGTATGAGAGAGACAGGAAGAAAACCTATCTGGGGGTTAAATGATCCCAGTGTCAATGGATGTCAGGTTTCTCTTGAAACTGTATTTGTACCAAATGACCACTAGAAGATGAACGTCAGTCAATTTTGAAAAGTGCTGTTCCCCCTTAGAAAAACGAGACTTACCTTTAATTTAATCTTTATTTAACCAGGCAAGTCAGTTAAGAACAAATTCTTATTTTCAATGATGGCCTGGGAACAGTGGGTTAACTGCCTGTTCAGGGGCAGAACGACAGATTTGTACCTTGTCAGCTTGGGGGTTTGAACTCACAACCTTTTGGTTACTAGTCCAATGCTCTAACCACTAGGCTACCCTGCCGCCCCTTAAATGTAACATTTCTAAGAAAATTGGGGAAAACAGTGACAAGATTAATTTTAGTGGAAATGTTAAGCAGTAGGCCAATGACTATTACCGCAAACCAGCTGAGTAAACAAGTAAGTACATTTTCCAATGTATTTTTTAAAATAATAATCTACTACTGTACATTATTGTGTGTGGAAGTACATCATTTTTATCCTTTCAAATGATCAGTGTGCCTACTAGTAACTTATAATGTGAGATCAATGGAACATGGAGATGTGATGAAATCCTTGGTGAGATATTACCACGTGTCTCACAGGATATGGGCTCAAAAAATAATGGCAGGTTTATTAGAGACTGAAAATATTTGACATGGGTCCCCATATCCTCAAAAATGTCTACAGCTGCACCATCGAGAACATCCTGAACGGTTGCATCACCGCCTGGTATGGTAACTGCTCGGTATCTGACCGTAAGGTGCTACAGAGGGTAGTGCGAACGGCCCAGTACGTCACTGGGGCCAAGCTTCCTGCCATCCAGGACTTGTATGATAGACAGTGTCAGAAGAAGGCCCAAAACATTGTCACCCAAGTCATAGACTGTTCTCTCTGCTTCCGCACGGCAAGCGGTACCGGAGCACCAAATTTAGGTCCAAAAGGCTCCTGAACAGCTTCTACCCCCTAGCCATAAGACTGCTGAACAATTAATCAAATGGCCATGCAGATTATTTGCATTGACCCCCCCCCCCTGTTTATTATCTATGCATAGTCAGTTTACCCCTACCTACATGTACAGATTACCTCAACTAACCTGTACCTCCGCACATTGACTCGGCACTGGTACCCACATTATTGTTATTTTAACTGCATTGTTGGTTAAGGGCTTGTAAGTAAGCATTTCATGGTTAGGTCTACTACACCTGTTGTATTCATCATTCCATGGTTAGGTCTACTACACCTGTTGTATTCATCATTTCATGGTTAGGTCTACTACACCTGTTGTATTCATCATTCCATGGTTAGGTCTACTACACCTGTTGTATTCATCATTTCATGGTTAGGTCTACTACACCTGTTGTATTCATCATTCCATGGGTCTACTACACCTGTTGTATTTATCATTTCATGGTTAGGTCTACTACACCTGTTGTATTCATCATTCCATGGTTAGGTCTACTACACCTGTTGTATTCATCATTTCATGGTTAGGTCTACTACACCTGTTGTATTCATCATTTCATGGTTAGGTCTACTACACCTGTTATATTAATCATTTCATGGTTAGGTCTACTACACCTGTTGTATTCATCATTTCATGGTTAGGTCTACTACACCTGTTGTATTCATCATTTCATGGTTAGGTCTACTACACCTGTTGTATTCGGTGCATGTGACAAATAACATTTGATTGTATTACATTAAGTAATAGGCATAAACATAGGATCCAGAGTGTGATCACTTTTTTATTTATTTTATTTTTCTGTTATTTTACTTAAATCCATGGCCCTCTAATTATTAGTCACAATCTACAACTATAATCTATAACTCTTAGATATAATATGTAACACAAAAGTTAAAAGAGATTAGCTATTAGATTCAATATATACAAGTGCCCTCCTTAATTATTGGGACAGTGAAGCATTTTTTCTTCTTTTAGCGCTAATCTCCAAATATATGATGTTAAAGTGTAGATTGTCAGCTTTAATTTGAGGGTATATTCATCCACATCGGGTGAGCCATTTAGAAATTACAGCACTTTTTGTAAGTAGTCCCACCATTTTATGGGAGCAAAAGTATTGGGACAAACTTATTGAATTATTAAAATGCTAGGTATTTAGTCCCATATTCATAGCACGCAATGCCTACATCAAGCTTGTGACTGACTACACATTCTTTGGACAATTTTCTGTGTTTTTTTGGTTTTGTTTTCGATTATTTTGTGCCCAAAAGAAATGAATGGTAAATAATGTATTGTGTAATTTTATAGTGACTTTTATTTTAAATAAGAATATAATGTTTCTAAACACAGCTACCATGATTATGGATAGTCCTGAATTAATTGTGAATAATGATGAGTGAGAAAGTTACAGATGCACCAATATCATATCACCAAGACATGCTAACCTCTCATCATTACAACAACGGGAGTTTAGCATTTTTGGGGAGCATTTTTGGGGACTACCTGCGTCTCATAACACTTGTGTGTAAACGGAAGTCAGACGCCACAAACTCTTTTCACTAAAACCGGTTAAAACAGTGCACAGTAAGTGCGTATTTTGCATTTGTGAAATTATTTTGATGTGATATGAAAGTACAGGGATATGTGTTTCCTGAACCATAACACAAATGAGAATCTATTCATGTTTAGATGGGAGTATATGGCTGTTCTGGCTTCCATAGTCAATTCGCCTTTAAACGTTATTCTACCTTTATTTCAACAAGAACACAGACTGGGACCAAGGTCTCTTTTACAGCTGGGCCCTGCGTATACATGTTTACACATACAGTTTAGGTACAATGATTAAGAGACTACACAAGACAAACAAAACGATCACAGATAAAATAAAAATATACAGTAGCAGATTATTACATTTACACATAGGTTATTCCCATAACAGCGCTTGGCTCATTATTGAGCTGAGCGACAAAAGGGAATACTGAAAGGCATAAGAATGTGTACGCAGATCTAAGCGGAACTTTTATTAACATCATTTTGACAGGTCAGCTGAAGCACACGGACACATGTCGACGTTACACACGTAGCTACACTTCCTCACCCTCTGAAAAAACGATCTACCGATGTAACCAGGTGAAGGCCAAATAGGTAGCTATGTCTGTGTTTTTGACCGTATTAAATGCAATTCATACATAGTTCAAGGCAACGTTCACAGTCGAATCAACTACAATCCATTTTTTGAATGATAGTCGACACATTCATTCATTAATCATTCATTGTATGGTTTGGCATGTGGTGTCGCATGACAACAGTCAACACAAGGTCGCATGACAACACAAGGTAACGTCAAAGATTTTTTTACAACGTTATGATAACATGCTTAGCTTGCTAACTATCTTGTTATCTCTCATTCATTGTCTAATGTTTGATCTTCAATTACCATTTTAACCAATATTTATTGAATTCACATGGCCTTTTTGTTGTGTGTATTAGCTATAAAAGAAACTCCAGGAAATATTTTCAATGTGTCATGGCGCTACGTTGTTTTGGTTCCCACCCACATCCTGAGTCTGCTTGGGCTTCGTCAGCGGGAGAACGATGATTATTCAACATGTATGCCTTCTCTCTCCCATTGATTAAGATTTCTAGCTAGCAACCTTCTCTCTCCAATTGGTCTGGATTAAGACTTCTAGCTAGCAACCTTCTCTCTCCAATTGGTCTGGATTAAGACTTCTAGCTAGCAACCTTCTCTCTCCAATTGGTCTGGATTAAGACTTCTAACTAGCAACCTTCTCTCTCCAATTGGTCTGGATTAAGACTTCTAGCTAGCAACCTTCTCTCTCCAATTGGTCTGGATTAAGACTTCTAGCTAGCAACCTTCTCTCTCCAATTGGTCTGGATTAAGACTTCTAGCTAGCAACCTTCTCTCTCCAATTGGTCTGGATTAAGACTTCTAGCTAGCAACCTTGTTTATGCAGAACCTGAGCACTGCTGTATTAGCTGGAGATGCTAATTAGGGTCTCATCCAGACAAGGAATTCACTTGTTTGTAGTTGTACATTGCTTTTACAAAGGAAACCAACCTCAGACAAGTGTTGGCAATGAATATTGAAACCTAGAGCCCTCAAACTCAACTCGGGACCTTAAAGCCAGTGCCACTGCATATTTTATTTGTTCCCCTCTAATCAGGGACTGATTTAGACCTGGGACACCAAATGTGAGCAATTCATTATCAGGTTGAGCAGAAAACCAGCAGGTTCCTGACCTCGTAGAGTAAGAGTTGAGTACCCTCGGCCAAGACGTAACACATCTAAAAACACAAACTGAGGGATAGACCAAAGCAGATATTTTTCCTAATAGAAAATGACTAACCCCTGCCTGCATCCTTCCTCCAGGTTTCCAGAGGGCACAGCTGGTTTGATGCCCGCGGCTCCACAATGGAGCTATCTGACTCAGTTACACATAAGAACGGGCGGCAGAGGAAGCCTGCTGTCCCCCAGGGGGACATGAGTGACGGGAATAGGGTTCGCAACACCACCCCTGACCTGGAGGAGGAGGGGGAAGCGTTGCTTCGAGGATCCGACACGGAGAACAACGGACAACCCAGTGTGCAGCCTGGGATCAGAGGGGAGCTGGGGAACGTATCTCTGCTGCTCTTCCTTTATGTCCTCCAGGGCATCCCTCTGGGCCTGGCCGGGAGCATCCCGCTCATCCTGCAGAGTAAGAACGTCAGCTACAAGGACCAGGCCTTCTTCAGCTTTGTCTTCTGGCCCTTCAGTCTCAAGCTGCTGTGGGCCCCGCTGGTTGACGCGCTCTACCTGACCTGGTTTGGACGCCGGTAAGACACTGATTTATAAGACTGATATGTTTACTTTGTTTTATATTGTGTCTGATGGGTTGACTGCTGCAATCAAATGTGTCAAAGCCTCATCTCTCCTTCTCAGGAAGTCGTGGCTGGTGCCCACCCAGTACCTGCTGGGTCTCTTCATGCTGTACCTGTCGGTTACCGTGGATACGCTGCTGAAAAGTGATGAGGGGCACGGCCCTGATGTGATAACCCTGACGGCGGTGTTCTTCATGCTGGCCTTTCTGGCAGCCACCCAGGTAACTCACACACACTCACACTCACACACTCCAAGTTATTGTGATACATAACTCTGTTATACTCCCTGATCCCAGGACATAGCAGTGGATGGCTGGGCTCTGACCATGCTGTCTAGGGAGAACGTGGGCTACGCCTCCACCTGTAACTCTGTGGGACAGACTGCTGGCTACTTCCTAGGCAACGTGCTCTTCCTGGCTCTGGAGTCAGCTGACTTCTGCAACAAATACCTGAGAGCAGAGCCTAAAGAGACTGGCATCGTGACACTGTCAGGTACAGAATGAGGGAGGGGGAGACAAAGATGAGAAGGCTGAGATCAATGTCATCTATGAAGCAGGAGGAAGAACGTTAATCCAGATATTTAGTTTAATCTTGCTACGGTCGACTGGTATTAAATACAACTACAGACATGCAGAGCTTTATGAACCCTTCCTTGCTGAAGAGGGAATGTCCGTTGGCCAGGTTTTGCATCCGATCATCTTGCCCTGAGTAAACAATAGGTGCTAAAGACGATGGTATCAGAGTTGTAGGACATTGTTTCCTTGTAATCTCTTGATAAGCATAGTGACGTATAACGCGTGGCAGGCATGTGCATTTCCTTGCATTTTAGAACATCGATACACTGGCAATTTGAGGCCAAGCAACTTTTTATTATCTGGGGATATTTGATCAATGCACAGATATTGGTGATTTTTGAGCTGAAGTGAGAGAAAATAAACTCTGGTTTTGGAGTGAACTTTTGGCTGATGATTTTCCATATGGTTTTGCCAGTCAGCAGACAGTAACATGCTATAGAAGATGGGTGAATAAATCTTGGCCATCACTGCATTGCTTTGCTGTTGTAACCACTCTGTAACATTGTCGTTGTCTGTGATTGGCTCCCTTGCCGCAGACTTCCTGTTTTTTGGGGCGTGGTGTTCCTGGTGTCGACCACGCTGGTGGCTATTATGAAGAAGGAGAACGCCAGGGGACAGCACGGGAGGAAGAAGGTCCGGGAGGAGACGCAGAGCGTCATGGAAACATACAAACTGCTGCTCTCCATCATCAAGATGCCTGCCGTGTTCACCTTCTGTAGCCTGCTGCTCACTGCTAAGGTACCTTCGATACAGCTGCACCTTTTACCTGACATGTCACCCAGTACTGCTTACTGCACCTTACCTGACATGTCACCCAGTACAGCTTACTGCACCTGTAACTTACCTGACATGTCTATACTTATCACCCAGTACAGCTTATCTATACTTATCACACAGTACAGCTTACTGCACCTTACCTGACATGTCTATACTTATCACCCAGTACAGCTTATCTATACTTATCACCCAGTACAGCTTACTGCACCTTACCTGACATGTCTATACTTATCACCCAGTACAGCTTGTCTATACTTATCACCCAGTACAGCTTGTCTATACTTATCACCCAGTACAGCTCATCTATACTTATCACCCAGTACAGCTTACTGCACCTTACCTGACATGTCTATACTTATCACCCAGTACAGCTCATCTATACTTATCACCCAGTACAGCTTACTGCACCTTACCTGACATGTCTATACTTATCACCCAGTACAGCTTACTGCACCTTACCTGACATGTCTATACTTATCACCCAGTACAGCTTACTGCACCTTACCTGACATGTCTATACTTATCACCCAGTACAGCTTATCTATACTTATCACCCAGTACAGCTTATCTATACTTATCACCCAGTACAGCTTACTGCACCTTACCTGACATGTCTATACTTATCACCCAGTACAGCTTATCTATACTTATCACCCAGTACAGCTTATCTATACTTATCACCCAGTACAGCTTATCTATACTTATCACCCAGTACAGCTTACTGCACCTGTAACGTTCCTGACATGTCTATAAGTCAGGTTAAGCTGGCCAGAATGTGGTCACCCTGTTTAGCCTGTCTCTTATTTCTGAGCTGCCTACACTGTAACCAACCTGCCTGGACAACTAGCCTAATTGACCTGCAGTATCTAACCCAGTCACTGTAAAGGTACCTGTGGGACTCAGCAGTCTGTCTCTGTCTGTCTCCAGATGGGTTTCTCTGCAGCAGATGCAGTGACTGGTCTGAAGCTGGTAGAGGCAGGTGTTCCTAAAGAGCAGCTGGCATTACTGGCAGTCCCCATGGTCCCACTGCAGATACTACTCCCTCTCATCATCAGTAAATACACCGCGGGACCACGACCACTAGACGTCTTCTACAGGGCCTTTCCCTTCAGGTAAACACGATCTCTCTCACACACACATCACACATCACACTATACATCACGCACACATGCACACACACATCACACTATACATCACGCACACATGCACACACACATCACACACATCACACACTCACACATCACACACACACATGCACACACACATCACACACACATCACACACACATCACACACACACACATCACATACATACACACACATCACACACACACATCACATACATACACACACATCACACACACACATCACATACATACACACACATCACACACACACATCACTCACGCACACACATCACGCACACACATCACATACATACACACACACACACATCACGCACACACATCACATATATACACACACACACATCACACACACACACACACATCACACACACACATCACATACATACACACACATCACACACACACACACACACACATCACATACATACACACACATCACACACACACACACACATCACATACATACACACACATCACACACACACACACACATCACATACATACACACATCACACACACACACACACACACACATCACATACATACACACATCACACACACACACACATACACACATCACACACACACATCACGCACATACATCACACACACATCTCACGCACACACATCACGCACACACACACACATCACACACACACACCACGCACACTTCCTGTACATTTGTGTTTTCCTGTGTAGGTTGTTGATAGGTCTGGGGTATGCTGTGTTGGTGTGGTGGACTCCCAGTTTAAAGCAGGAAGGGGGATTCCCCCTCTACTACTACACTATAGTCCTGTTCAGCTACGCACTGCATCAGGTAACACTGTTCACTATCTATCCATCTCTGTTGTCTCTACTACACTATAGTACTGCATCAGGTAACACTGTTCACACTATCTATCCATCTCTGTTGTCTCTACTACACTATAGTACTGCATCAGGTACCACTGTTCACTATCTATCCATCTCTGTTGT
>NC_088224.1:88546450-88568950 GCF_036934945.1 Oncorhynchus masou masou
CTATGTTTCTCACTGCTCTACTCCAGCGGCCACTGACAGCCTGCTGTGCTTCCACAGGCCCCCTCAGTGACCCCCTCAGTGACCCCCTCAGTGACTGCTGCTGTCCAGTCCAGGTCCAGATCAGGAGCCCACACACAAGCCCCTTACTGAGCCTCTGTCTCACAGGCCTTCTCTGGACAAGCATGGTCTACTATCTCATCAAAAACAACATTGACTTCTTAAACCTCTCCTCATAGGCCTGTGGGCCACAACCCAATGTGTGTCAATACACCAATGGGCATGTGGCATTCATACCACCATCAACACATAGCAAGGCCTCAGTGAAATGTGTTATAAAGAATATATGTGTATTTTCCATGTATGGTGTAATTTATTGGCTACCCTTCATGTAATATTACAGTGGTTGTAATAAACAATTCAGCTGTCTAATATCTCTGGATCTCCAGTCTTACTTGAATTATCACAGCGCTAGAGAAAGACAAATAAATGAAAACACTAGAATGGTCATTTTCTATGAATTGTGTGAATTGCTTCAACTGGCCAAATGTATCTGTATGTAGTAGTAGAAACAATAGTAATAGTAAATCAAATCAAATTGTATTAGTCTCATGCGCTGATTACAACTGGTGTGGACGTTACGGTGAAATGCTTACTTTCAAGCCCCAAACCAACAATGCAGTTCTAAGAAATATGGATGAGAATAAGAAATAAAATTAACAAGTAATGAAAGAGCAGCAGTAAAATAACAATAGTGAGACTCTATACAGGGGGGTACCGGTATAGAGTCAACGTGTGGGGGCACCGTTAGTTGAGTTAATATGTGCATGCAGGTAGAGTTATTAAAGTTACTATGCATAGATGATGACAACAGACAGTAGCAGCAGTGTAAAATAGGGTTCTCCTATGGAGACAGTCTAAGAACAATTTTGGAATACCTGGGAATGGGAGGAGGAGAAGGAGGAGAAGTAGATGTAGAAGCTGTAGGCCTAGTGGTAGCAGTAGTGGTAGCATTACTAGCAGTAGTAGGCCTAATATTAGTAGTTGTGGTCGTAGCCTTAGTGGTATTAGTTGTAGTAGTGTTAGTAGCATTAGTAGTAGTAGTAGTAGTAGTGGCAGTGGACCTAGTGGTAGTAGTAGTAGTGGTAGTAGTGGTAGTATGCCTAGTAGCAGTAGTAGTAGTGTTAGTAGGCCTAGTGGTAGTAGTAGTAGTGGTAGTAGCCCTAGTAGTAGTGGTGGTAGTAGTAGTAGTGGTGGGCCTAGTAGTAGTGGTAGTAGTAGTGGTAGTAGGCCTAGTGGTAGTAGTAGTAGTATTGTTAGTAGTAGTAGTGGTACTAGCACTAGTGGTAGTAGTGGTAATAGGCCTAGTAGTAGTAGTAGTAGTAGTGGTAGTGGTAGTTGTAGTGGTAGTGGGCCTAGTAGTAGTAGTAGTAGTGGTAGTGGTAGTAGTAGTGGTAGTGGGCCTAGTAGTAGTAGTAGTAGTAGTGGTAGTAGTAGTGGTAGTGGGCCTAGTAGTAGTAGTAGTAGTAGTAGTAGTGGTAGTAGTAGTAGTAGTGGTAGTAGCCCTAGCTGCAGTAGTGGTAGTAGGCCTAGTAGTAGTAGTAGTAGCCCTAGTTGTAGTAGCCCTAGTGGTAGTAGCCCTAGTGGTAGTAGTAGTAGTAGGCCTAGTAGTAGTAGTAGTGGTAGTAGGCCTAGTGGTAGTAGTAGTAGTAGTGTTAGTAGGCCTAGTGCTAGTAGTAGTCCTTGTGGTAGTATTAGTAGTAGTACTAGTGGTAGTGGTAGTGGTATAAGTAGTAGTGGTAGTAGGCCTAGTCGTAGTAGTAGTAGTAGTAGTATTAGTGGTAGTAGTAGTAGTAGTGATAGTAGTCATAGTGGTAGTAAAGGTCGTAGGCCTCGTGGTAGTGGTCGTAGTAGTGGTAGTAGGCCTAGTGGTAGTAGTAATAGTAGTGGTAATAACTATAGTGGTAGTAGTATTATGGCTAGTAGTAGTTGTGGTAGCAGGTCTAGTGATAGTAGTAGTGGTAGTAGGCCTAGTGCTAGTAGTAGTAGTAGTGGTAGTAGGCCTAGTGGTAGTAGCCCTAGTGGTAATAGCTCTAGTGGTAGTAACCCTAGTTGTAGTAGGCCTAGTGGTAGTTGTAGTAGTGGTAGTATCCATAGTGGTATTGTTTGTAGTTGTAGTATTTGAAGTAGTAGTGGTAGTGCTTGTAGTAGTTGTAGTATTAGGCCTAGTGGTATTAGTAGTAGTTGTGATAGTCGTTGTGGTAGTAGACCTAGTTGTAGTAGTCATTGTGGTAGTAGACCTAGTGGTAATAGTAGTTGTGGTAGTAGCCCTAGTGGTAGTAGCCCTAGTGGTAGTATTAGTTGTGGTAGTAGCCCTAGTGGTAGTAGCCCTCGTGGTAGTAGTAGTTGTGGTAGTAGTCCTAGTGGTAGTAGTCCTAGTGGTAGTAGCCCCAGTGGAAGTAGCCCCAGTGGAAGTAGCCCTAGTGGTAGTAGCCCTAGTGGTAGTAGCCCTAGTGGTAGTTGTGGTAGTATGCCTAGTGGTGGTAGTAGAAGTTGTGGTTGTAGCCGTAGTGGTAGTAGCCCTAGTGGTAGTAGTCCTAGTGGCAGTAGCCCTCGTAGTAGTTGTGGTAGTAGGCCTAGTGGTGGTAGTAGAAGTTGTGGTAGTTTACCTAGTGGTAGTAGTAGTTGTACTAGTAGTGTAAGTTGTAGTTGTGGTAGTAGGCCATGTGGTATTAGTAGTTGTGGCATTAGACCTAGTTGTGGTAGTGGTAGTAGGCATTGTGGTAGTATACCTAGTGGTAGTGGTAGTTGTAGTAGTAGAGGTAGTAGTAGTTGTGGTAGTAGGGCAAGTGGAATTAATAGTTGTGGTAGTAGACCTACTAGTAGTAGTAATAGTAGAGGTAGTTGGCCTAGTGGTAGTAGACCTAGTGGTAGTAGTAATAGTAGAGGTAATTTGCCTAGTGGTAGTAGTACTGGTAGTGGTAGTAGGCCTAGTGGTAGTAGTGGAAGTAGACCTAGTGCTAGTTGACCTAGCGCTAGTTGACCTAGCAGTAGTAGGACTAGTAGTAGTAGGCCTCGTGGTAGTTGGCCTAATGGTAGAAGTGGTAGTAGACCTAGTGGTAGTAGGCCTGGTGGTAGTAGTGGTAGAAGCCGAAGGAGAATGTTAGTGTGGAGTGAGTTACTGTTGGTCTCTATGATGCCTCGTTACCTGCAGACAGGCAACATATTATCAACAACAGCTCCTTAGAATGGACACAGAATTTTGTAAATCAAATCAAATCAAATTTATTTATAAAGCCCTTCGTACATCAGCTGATATCTCAAAGTGCTGTACAGAAACCCAGCCTAAAACCCCAAGCAGCAAGCAATGCAGGTGTAGAAGCACGGTGGCTAGGAAAAACTCCCTAGAAAGGCCAAAACCTAGGAAGAAACCTAGAGAGGAACCAGGCTATGTGGGGTGGCCAATGCTCTTCTGGCTGTGCCGGTTGGAGATTATAACAGAACATGGCCAAGATGTACAAATGTTCATAAATGACCAGCATGGTCGAATAATAATAAGGCAGAACAGTTGAAACTGGAGCAGCAGCACGGCCAGGTGGACTGGGGACAGCAAGGAGTCATCATGTCAGGTATTCCTGGGGCATGGTCCTAGGGCTCAGGTCTTCTGAGAGAGAGAAAGAAAGAGAATGAGAGACAGCATATGTGGGGTGGCCAGTCCTCTTCTGGCTGTGCTTGGTGGAGATTATAACAGAACATGGCCAAGATGTTCAAATGTTCATAAATGACCAGCATGGTCGAATAATAATAAGGCAGAACAGTTGAAACTGGAGCAGCAGCACGGCCAGGTGGACTGGGGACAGCAAGGAGTCATCATGTCAGGTAATCCTGGGGCATGGTCCTAGGGCTCAGGTCCTCTGAGAGAGAGAAAGAGAGAGAGAAGGAGAGAATTAGAGAACGCACACTTAGATTCACACAGGACACCGAATTGGACAGGAGAAGTACTCCAGATATAACAAACTGACGCTAGCCCCCCAACACATAAACTACTGCAGCATAAATACTGGAGGCTAAATGCTAGATGTTGTCAGCTGTCATTTATAACAGTATACAGTGTAGTTGATTGTGTCACATTGGTCCCTAATGTAAACAACCCATTCTTCATTGCAGGTGCCAGTAGATATAGGCCTCGTGGCTTTCTGGTGCTTTATGCTGCTTTTCTGGCTCGAAAGCTGCCTGATAATTTCAATGAGGCCAAATTCATCATCTTCAGCATGCTCATATTCTGTGCAGTCTGGATCACCTTTATCCCAGCTTATGTCAGCTCTCCTGGGAAGTTCACTGTAGCTGTGGAGATATTTGCTATTCTGGCCTCTAGTTTTGGTTTACTGTTCTACATATTTGCTCCTAAATGTTTCATAATATTTTGGCCAGAGCAAAACACCAAGAAACATGTGATGGGGAAGACATCCAATGATGTACGTTATAACACAACATAACATTATGACATTATATCATACAACATTATAATGTTTTTAACATATTTCAGAAAATGCCTACTATCTGAGACAGTATTTCTCAAATGTTCTGTAATGATCTGTTGCATGTATCCACCTTAATAAACAAATGTCACTTGTGTGTTTTTAGTGTTGTATGCATTTAAATACATCACATTCAACAAGAGAATGGATTTTAACCTTTGGTCAAATAATGGATTTTCTAACATGAACGTCAGGACGTAGTCAAAGATGGTCAGGCTATCTCAAGATGATAAAGTGTAAACAAAATAAACAGGGCAGGAAGACAAACAGGCAGACATGAAGACAGACAGACAGACTACCGGCTGCAGACATGCAGGACCTTAAACAAACACACACACACACACACCAACAAACACACACACACACAGTAAGATGACTCTCTACAGGTACAGAGGAGCTGCTGCTAATACCACAGAGTTCAGCCCCAGGGGAGGAAACACCTCAAGGCCCCCATCTCATCCTCTAACACAACAATAACAGTAGCAGCTTCCCTTCCAGGGACACAGTATCATTTACAGATACCGTCAAATATTGGCCATCTTTGCATGATTCACTATTTATTCTAAAGTAAGTTGCAGTTGAAATGGAAAGATTTGGTGTTTACATTTGATTTAAAAGTGCACAGGACCAACAGCAAAGGACCTTGTGAAGATGCTGGAGGAAACAGGTACAAAAGTATCTATACTCACAGTAAAACGAGTCCTCTATCGACATAACCTGAAAGGCCGCTCAGCCACTGTTCCACAACCGCCATAACCATCCCATAACTGTTCCACAACCGCCATAACCATCCCATAACTGTTCCACAACCGTCCTCTGGTCTGATGAAACAGAAATAGAACTGTTTGGCCATAATGACCATCATTATGTTTGGAGGAAAAAAGGGAGGCTTGCAAGCCGAAGAACACCATCCCAACCGTGAAGCACGGGGGTGGCAGCATCATGTTGTGGGGGTGCTTTGCTGCGGGAGGGACCGGTGCACTTCAAAAAATAGATGGCATCATGAGGTAGGAAAATTATGTGGATATATTGAAGCAACATCGCAAGACATCAGTCAGGAAGTTAAAGCTGGGTTGTAAATGGGAATGTATTGAAATAAATAAAAGCTGAATAAATCATTCTCTCTACTATTATTCTGACATTTCACTTTCAGAAAAAAGTGGTGATCCTAAATGATCTAAGACAGGGAATTGTGAAAAAAACGAGTTTAAATGTATTTGGCTCGGTGTATGTAAACTTCAGACTTCACCTGTACCTTAGCAGTCAAAAGTTTGGACACACCTACTCATTTAAGGGTTTTTATTTATTTTTACGATATAATACATTATAGAATAGTAGTGAAGGCATTAAAACTATGAAATAACACATATGGAATGATGTAGTAACCAAAAAAAAGTGTTAAACAAATCAAAATATATTTTATATTTGTGATTCTTCAAAATAGCCTCCCTTTGTCTTGATGACAGCTTTGAACACTGTTGGTTTCTCTCCAACAGCTTCACCTGGAATGCATTTGAATTAACATTAACCTGTTGCGTCGCGCAATCTCGGATCCGGGATTCTATTTATAGCCTCAAGCTCATTAGCATAACGCAACGTTAACTATTCATGAAAATCGCAAATGAAATGAAATAAATATATTTGCTCTCAAGCTTAGACTTTTGTTAACAACACTGTCATCTCAGATTTTCAAAATATGCTTTTCAACCATAGCTAAACAAGCATTTGTGTAAGAGTATTGATTGCTAACATAGCTATAAGCCTAGAATTCAGCAGGCAACATTTTCACAAAAACAAGAAAATCATTCAAATAAAATCATTTACCTTTGAAGAACTTCAGATGTTTTCAATGAGGAGACTCTCAGTTAGATAGCAAATGTTCAGTTTTTCAAAAAAATATTATTTGTGTAGGACAAATCGCTCCGTTTTGTTCACGTTTGGCTATGAAAAAAACCTGTATACAGTTATAGCCTCATGCTCAATCTCATAATGTAACGTTAACGATTTCTGAAAATCGCAAATAAAATGAAAATAATACGCCTGCTCTCAAGCTTAGCCTTTTCTTAACAACACTGTCATCTCAGATTTTCAAAATATGCTTTTGAACCATAGCAATTCACTAATTTGTGTAAGAGTATGCTAAGCTAGCTTAGCATTTTGAGTAGCATTTAGCACACAACATTTTCACAAAAACCAGATAACCAAATAAATAAAATAATTTACCTTTGAAGAGCTTCGGATGTTTTCAGTGAGGAGACTCTCAGTTACATAGCAAATGTTCAGTTTTTCCTGAAAGAATCTTTGTGTAGGAGAAATCGCTCCGTTTTGTACATCACATTTGGCTACCGAAACGAACCGAAAATTCAGTCACCAACAACGTCAAACTTTTTCCGAATTAACTCCATAATATCGACCGAAACATGGCAAACGTTGTTTGGAATCAATCCTCAAGGTGTTTTTTCACATATCTCTTCATTGATATATTGTTCGTGGAAGCCTGCTTTCTTCTCTGAATTCCATGGAAAAATACTTGCAGCTGAGGTTTGCGCACCAATTTCGGCGCAGGACACCGGGCGGACACCTGGTAAATGTGGTCTCTTATGGTCAATCTTCCAATGATATGCCTACAAATACGTCACAATGCTGCAGACACCTTGGGGAAACGACAGAAAGGGCAGGCTCATTCCTCTCGCATTCACAGCCATATAAGGAGACAATGGAAAACGGAGCCTCAAAAATCCTGCTGATTTCCTGGATGCCGTTTCATCTTGGTTTTGCCTGTAGCTCACGTTCTAGGGCACGCACAGAGAATATCTTTGCAGTTCTGGAAACGTCAGAGTGTTTTCTTTCCAAAGCTATCAATTATATGCATAGTCGAGCATCTTTTTGTGACAAAATATTGCGCTTAAAACGGGCACGTCTTTTTATCCAAAAATGATATAGCGCCCCTAGAGTTTCAAGAGGTTAACATGTGTTCCTTGTTAAAATTGTATTTGTGGAATTGCTTTCCTTCTTTATGCATTTCAGACAATCAGTTAAATTGTGACAAGGTAGGGGTGGAATACAGAAGATAGCCCTATTTGGTTAAAGACCAAGTCCATATCATGACAAAAACAGCTCAAATAAGCAAAGAGAAGCAACAGTACATAATTACTTTAAGACATGAATTTTAGTCAATACGGATCATTTGCAACAACAATCAAGCGCTATGATGATACTGGCTCTCATGAGGCCCACCACAGGAGAGGAAGACCCAGACTTACCTCTGCTGCAGAGGATAAGTTCATTGGAATTACCAGCCTCGGATATTGCAGCCAAATAAGTGCTTCATGGAGTTCACTCACGTAACAGACACATCTCAACATCAACTGTTCAGAGTAGACCGTGTGAATCAGGCTTTCATGGTGGAATTGCTGCTAGAACTAAAGGACACAAACAAGATGAATAGACTTGCTTAGGCCAAGAAGTACGAGCAATGGACAGTAGACCGGTGGAAATCTGTCATTTGGTCTGATGAGTCCAAATTTGATATTTTTGGTTCCAACCACTGTGTCTTTGTGAGATGCAGAGTAGGAACCACATGTGTTGTTCCCTCCGTGAAGCATTGATACCCCATCCCAGTGATACTCCATCCCATCTGGTTGGCACTTAGTGGGTCTATCATTTGTTTTTCAACAGGACAATAACCCAAAACGGTTTGTGTAAGGGCTATTTGACCAAGGAGAGTGATGGAGTGCTGCATTAGATTACCTGACCTCCACAGTCACCCCACAACCCTATTGAGATGGTTTGGGATGAGTTGGACTGCAGAGTGAAGGATAAGCAGCCAACACGTCCTCAACGTATGTGGGAACTCCTTCAAGACTGTTGGAAAAGCAATCCTCATGAAGATGGGTGAGAGAATGACAAGAGTGGGAAAAAGCTGTCAATGCCATTTAAAACACATTTGTTTTATTTTTAAAACCTCTCTGAGATAGGGTCTAGTTTCCTGAATTTCCGCCTGATTGACGTGCCCAAAGTAAACTGCCTGTTACTCAGGCCCAGAAGCCAGGATATGCATATAATTGGTAGCATTGGATAGAAAACACTTTGAAGTTTCCGAAAATATTGAAAAATGTCTGAGACTTTAACAAAATTGATATGGCAGGCAAAAATCAGAAGAAAATCAGAACAGAATTTAATTTTTTTGGGCTCCCAGGCTCTTATTATGGAAACCTATAGTTTCTATGTGTATCCGTCTCCCAGATTGCAATTCCTATGGCTTCCACTAGATGTCAACAGTCTTTATTCAAGGTTTCAGGCTCCTTTTCTGAAAAACAACTAAAAAAAAACAACTCAAAAGTATTTTGAGTTTTTCTTAGGATACCACCTGAAGTAAATTCGGCTAGCGAGGGAGAGGGAGTGCGCTTACGGATTTTCCTTTCCTGTTGAACATACTACTTTCCGTAGGAAATATTTTATTCACGTTTTAAGTGCCTTAGGATTGAATAGAAATGTCTTTTGATTTGTTTGGACGAAGTTTAGCTTTAGCTTTTTGGACTCCTTTGTCTGCATGTTGAACGTGTGGATTACTGAAATCAGTGGCGCCAACTAAATTGACCTTTTGGGATATAAAGAAGCATTTTATCGAACAAAACAACCTTTCAAGATGTAGCTGGGACCCTTGGGATTGCAAACAGAGGAAGATCTTCAAATGTACGTGATTTATTTAATCGCTATTTGTGATTTTGTCAAGCCTGTGCTGGTTGAAAAATATGTTGATGTGGGGCACTGTCTTCAGACAATCACATGGATACTTTCGCCGTAAAGCCTCATTGAAATCTGACAACGCAGTTAGATTAACAAGAAGTTACGCTTTTACATGATGTAAGACACTTGTATGTTCGTTAATATTTAATATTAGGAATATTTATTTGAATTGCGAGCCCTCCAATTTCACCGGAAGTTGTCGGCTTGTGTTCATCTTGCGGGACAGCTAGCCCTAATTAACTCTAAGCAAGTCAGTTAATTCCTTAGGGATCATTGGGTAGCTAGCGTCCCACCTCGACAACATCCGGTGAAATTGCAGAGCACAAAATTCAAATGACAGAAATCGGAATATTAAACATTCATGAAAACTGAAGTGTCATCATCATTTAAAAGCTTATCTTCTTGTTAATCCAGCCTCATTTCATCAGATTTCAAAAAGCATTTATGGCGAAAGCACACCATGCGATTATCTGAGAACTGCGCCCCACACACAAGAGCATTACATACATTGTCCAACCAAGCAGAGACGTCATGCAAGTCAGAAATAGAGATAAAATAAATCACTTACCTTTGACGATCTTCATCTGGTTGCAATCACAAGGGTCCCAGTGTCACAGCTGGCTGAATGACTGGACCAAGGTGCAGCATGGTAAGCGTACATTTGCTTTTTATTAAAAATGACGCCCACAAAACAAAGAACAAAACCAAACCGTGAAGCTTTGGGGTAAGTGCCCTGAAAAAAGTCAAATTTAACTTCCCACAAAACAGGTGGGGAAAGGGGTACCTAAAGTATTGTTCTCAATTAGACACAACGATAGACAGCCAAAATAAATAAGTGAATAAAAAGCCTCTCTATGGCCAGCGCGTGACACCCAGGTACATAACAAATGGTCCTTTTTTTCGATAAAGTCCTTCTTTATATCTCAAAAAAGTAAGTTTCATTGGTGCGCTTGACTCAGTAATCCACCGGTTTCCATCATTCAAAATGTATACAAATGAATCCCGTAAGTTACCAATAAACTTCTTCCAAACATATCAAACAACGTTCCTAATCAATCATCAGGTACCCTAATATGTAAATAAACAATACAATTTAAGACAGAGAATACCGGAGACCATTGCCGGAGATAAAAAAACGAAGTGCACGCCCTCACCGGAACACGCAACTGTAACGGCTTATTTCCTGGGAAGTCGCTCTGGATAAGAGCGTCTGCTAAATGACTTAAATGTAATGTAAATGTAAAAGAGGCAGACCAAAACGCAGTGTGGTTAGAGTTCATGTTAATTTAATAAGGTAACTCAAACATGAACAAGATACAAAACAATAAATGTGAAAACCGAAACAGTACTAACTGGTGCATAAAACACAAAGACAGGAAACAACCACCCACAAATCCCAACACAAAACAGGCTACCTAAATATGGTTCCCAATCAGAGACAATGACTAACACCTGCCTCTGATTGAGAACCATATCAGGCCAAACATAGAACTAGAACTAGAACAAGAACTATGGTCAGAACGTGACAGTACCCCCTCCCCAAGGTGCGGACTCCGACCGCGCAACCTAAACCTATAGGGGAGGGTCTGGGTGGGCATCTGTCCGCGGTGGCGGCTCTGGCGCTGGACGTGGACCCCACTCCATAATTGTCTTAGTCCACCTCCTTAGCGCCCTTTGAGTGGCGACCCTCGCCGCTGACCTTGACCTAGGAACCCTAACAAAGGGCTCCACTGGACTGAAGGGCAGCTCCGGACTGAGGGGCAGCTCGGAGTTGAGGTGTCTCAGGACCGAGGGGTAGCTCAGTACCGAGGGGCAGCTCAGGACCGAAGGGTAGCTCAGGACCGAGGGGTAGCTCAGGGCCGAGGGGTAGCTCAGGATCAAGGGGTAGCTCAGGACCGAGAGGTAGCTCAGGACCGAGAGGGAGCTCAGGCTGACTGGCGGCTCTGGCAGATCCTGGCTGACTGGCGGCTCTGGCAGATCCTGGCTGACTGGCGACTCTGGCAGATCCTGGCTGACTGGCGGCTCTGGCAGATCCTGGCTGACTGGCGACTCTGGCAGATCCTGGCTGACTGGCGGCTCTGGAGGCTCCATGCTGACTGGCGGCTCTGGCGGCTCCATGCTGACTGGCTGCTCTAGCGGCTCTGGACAGACGGAAGACTCTAGCGGCTCTGGACAGACGGGAGACTCTAGCGGCTCTGGACAGACGGGAGACTCTAGCGGCTCTGGACAGACGGGAGACTCTAGCGGCTCTGGACAGACGGGACACTCTTGCGGCTCTGGACAGACGGGAGACTCTAGCAGCTCTGGACAGACGGGAGACTCTAGCTGCTCTGGACAGATGGGAGACTCTAGCAGCTCTGGACAGACGGGAGACTCTAGCAGCTCTGGACAGATGGGAGATTCTAGCAGCTCTGGACAGACGGGCAGCCCAGGCTGCGCTGGGCAGGCGGGCAGCTCCGGCAACGCTGGAGAGGAGGAAGGCTCTGGCAGCGCTGAGCAGAGGAGCTCTGTCGCCTCTGGACTGAGTGGCTCTGGCGCCTCTGGACTGAGTGGCTCTGGCTCCTCTGGACTGAGGGGCGGAAGCTCTGGCAGCGCCGGACAGGCGGGAGACTCCGGCTGCGCTGGAGAGGAGGAAGGCTCTGGCAGTGCTGGACAGAGGGGCTCTGGCGCCTCTGGACTGAGGGGCGGAAACTCTGGCAGCGCCGGACAGGCGGGACACACTATAGGCCTGATGCGTGGTGCCGGCACTGGTGGTACTGGGCCGAGGACACGCACTTCAGGGCGAGTGCGGGGAGGAGAAACAGGGAGTACTGGGCTCTGGACATGTACAGGAAGCCTGGTGCGGGGGGCTGTCACCAGAGGGCTGGTGCGTGTAGGTGGCACTGGATAGACTGGACCGTGCAGGTGCACTGGAGCTCTTGAGCACCGAGCCTGCCCAACCTTACCTGGCCTGATATCCACTCTAGCCCGGCCGATAAGAGGAGCTGGTATGTACCGCACCGGGCTATGCACCCGCACTGGAGACCGTGCGCTCCACAGCATAACACGGTGCCTGCCCGGTCTCTCTCGCTCTCTGGTAAGCACAGGAAGTTGGCGCAGGTCTCCTACCTGGCTTCGCCATACTCCCTGTGTGCCTCCCCCAATACATTTTTGGGGCTGACTCTCTGGCGTCCTTCCGCACCGCCGTGCTCGCTTCGCCAACCTCATTCTCCTGTAACCTTCCTCGCACTGCTCCATCGAATCCCAGGCGGGCTCCGGCACTCTCCCAGGGTAGACCGCCCAGCTGTCTATCTCTTCCCAAGTTGCATAGTCCAGATTCTGCTCCCATGTCCCGAAATCCTGACATCGCTGCCTCTCCTGGTCCTCGTAATGCCGCCTCTCTGCTTTCTCTGCCTCCAGCTCTGCTTTGGGGCGGCGATATTCCCCTGGCTCTGCCCAGGGTCCTTTTCCGTCCAACTCGTCCTTCCATGTCCATGAGTCTTCTGATGCTGGCTGCTTCTCCTGCTGCTGCTGCCTGCTACCACGCTGCTTGGTCCTGTGGTAACAGGTGGTTCTGTAACGGATTTCTTCCTGGGAAGGAGAGGCGGACCAAAACGCTGTGTTGTTAGAGTTCCTGTTAATTTAAAAGGTAACTCAAACATGAACAGGATACAAAACAATAAACGTGAAAACCGAAACAGTCCTAACTGGTGCATAAAACACAAAGACAGGAAACAACCACCCAATTACTAATACTTCAAATTCTAGCTCATTTTTCAACTGAAACTCTTTCTAAAGACTGTTGACATCTATTGGAAGCCCTAGGAACTGCAATATGAGAGGTCTTCCTTTTATATTCAAAGTCCTCAGGTTTTCGCTTGCCATATTAGGTCTGTTATACTCACAGACATTATTTTATCAGTTTTGGAAACTTTAGAGTGCTTTCTATCTATATGCATATCCAAGCTTCTTGCATTGCCCAATGGGACTCCCAATGGGACTCATTGCCCAATGGGCCTCCCAATCACAGCCAGATGTGATATAGCCTGGAATCAAACCAGGGACTGTAGTGACACCTCCTGCTCTGTAATGCAGGGCCTTATACCGCTGCGCCACACAGGAGCCAAATAAACAACTGGCAAAGGTTGGCTACTTTGAAGAACCTCAAATATAAAATATATTGTTTAACACTTTTTTGGTTACAACATGATTCCGTATGTGTAATGTCATAGTTTTGATGTCTTCAATATTATTCAAAAATGTAGAAAATATTAAAAATAAACAAAAAGCCTTGAATATGTAGTTGGGTCCAAACGTTTGAATGGTACAGTCTGTTGAAGTGTGTCAAATATGTTTGAAAACACTATGTTAAAAGCACTGAGTGGGCTTGGATCAGTGGTTCAACAATCAGGGCCTTCTTTGCGACCATCAGGTTACGTACCTGGGACAAACCATGAGCTAGACAAAAACCTTGTCTATGATGAGAGAGGGAGTTGGGATACTGACAGAGGCTGCACTTATCTATCCACTACTTGCTCAAATTAGCAGCGTAACCCAGCCTCTGTCACTATTCCACCTCCCTCTCTCATCCTATACCCCGGGGACACAATAAACACTAGAACCACATCCCACTCGTTGAGAGGGAGTGTATGTGCAGTTCCAGCATCTTACGGGGCACTTTCACCTCTATAAAAGAGGAACCCATCTGTCTGCCCTCAAAGACACAGCTGCCCTGCTGAATGCTGGCATGGCACTGAGTACAGGAGATGTTCTCCGGCTGCTGGTGGTGGTGATGGGGGGTATAGCTGCTCCAGCCCCAATCTGCTCTCTGCTGGGCCAACCCGCTCTGCCTCTCCTGTCTGCCAAGGGGGACATCAACATTGGGGCAGTGTTCCCTCTACATAGGAATGCTCTCTTCAAGGTCCATTCGTTCACCTCCAGACCAGAGAAAACACCCTGTATCAGGTATGTGTTGAAAAAAACTGTCTCTGGGAACTTTTAGCATTTTTTCTGTTATACTAAACACAATACTCAACTCATCTCGAACGAGTATATCAGTTTTGCTGGCATATGTGAGTTATGGCATTTGCGATTCCTGGCTTCAACTAACTTATTTTTGGTTTGTTACCGCTGTCTAGTATCAACCAACGTGAGTTCCAGTTTGCACAGACCCTGATCTTTGCCCTGGAGGAGATCAACAACAGCAGTGATCTGCTCCCAGGGCTGTCTCTGGGTTACCAGGTCTATGACTCCTGTAGCTATGCTCCCCTGGCCATCCACTCAGCCCTGGCAATGATGAACAGCCCTGGGCCTGAGGACAGCCTGGGAGACTCCTCCTCCTGTTCCAGATCTCCAGCCGTGTTGGGTATTGTAGGGGAGTCAAGCTCCACATCCACCATCGGAATATCATCCCTGGTCGGACCATTCAGCATCCCTGTGGTGAGACACCTTCTGGTTGTGGCTCTTTAGGGGTAGTTTCATCAATGTCAGCTATGTATGAAAGATCAATTCAAATCTTCCCGTTTCTTCCACACAGATCAGCCACTTTGCCACCTGTGCATGTCTGAGTAACAAAAAGAAGTTCCCTTCCTTCTTCAGAACCATCCCCAGTGACTTCTACCAGAGCAGAGCCCTGGCAAAGCTGGTCAAACACTTTGGATGGAACTGGGTGGGAGTGGTGAACAGCAACAATGACTATGGAAACAACGGCATGGCCACATTCATGGAGGCAGCGTGGCATGAAGGGGTCTGTGTAGAGTACCAAGAGTCCATCCACCGCACAGACCCCAGAGAGAAGCTCCTGGAAGTCGTCAAGGTCATCCGGAGGGCCACAGCCAGGGTGGTGGTACTGTTCATGGGCTTGGGGGACATCGTACCTCTGATGAATGAGATGGCCCTGGAGGGAGACCCAGGGCTTCAGTGGGTGGGCAGCGAGTCCTGGATCACAGCCAGACTGCTGGCGGAAAACAAGGCCTACGGCTTCCTGAGGGGGGCGGTGGGCTTTGCCATCAGGAATGCCAGGCTGGATGGTCTGGAGGGGTTCCTACACAAGGTGCACCCCTCCCAGGCGCCAGACAACACCCTGCTCAGGGAGTTCTGGGAGACTGTGTTCCAGTGCTCCTTCGAGGGGGGCAGCAGCACACTGTGCACAGGAACAGAGAGCTTAGCAAAGCTGAAGAACCAATACACTGACATGTCAGAGCTGAGAATATCCAACAAAGTGTACACAGCTGTATATGCCATTGCACACGCTCTGCAAAACCTACTGACAGACTTAAAGAATGACACAGACAGCGGCAAAAGACCAGTCTACACACCACAGCAGGTGAGCAAGTCTCAGATACGACAAAACATAAATAACATATCTTATGAAACATTCCACTCTCTGTCTCTCCATAAGTGTTTCCCTCGCTGTGACTCTCTCCCTGTGTGTTTCCCTCTCTGTGTCTCTCTGTATCTCTCTGTGTGTCTCTCTCTCTCTCTCTGTCTCTCCCTCTCTCTCTATCTCATTCTCTCTCCCTCTCCCCATGTTGTTGAGCAGGTGCTACAGTACCTGAAGGAGGTGAGGTTTAGAGTAAAGACAGGAGAGGAGATCTGGTTTGATGATAACGGAGATGTGGTGGCGTTCTACGACCTAGTGAACTGGCAGCAGGAGGAGAATGGGACCCTGCAGTTCCATGTTGTGGGGCTGTATGATTCCTCGATGCCCCCTGAACAGCGCATCACCTTCAACAAGGGAAAACTGGTCTGGGCAGGGGGCCAGGCAGAGGTAGGACTAAATACATGTTGACTATGTTGCAAAAGCATAACTCATGTTAATCTCAAACCACTGCAAATGTAAGACATGAATTCTATAATGTATACATAATCCACATAGTCTATCTCAATTGTCTTGTTTTACATTGGTAATATAACTTCCACAAGTAGTGACATTAATCCAATTTGTAAGTCGCTCTGGATAAGAGCGTCTGCTAAATGACTTAAATGTAAATGTAAATGTAAAACATTTCTGCACGTTTATTTACATAAAATACACCAATATTCAGGCATGTTGTATTTCTCTACAGACACCTGCATCAGTGTGCAGTGAGAGCTGTCCCACAGGCACTCGTAAGGCTGTACAGAAAGGAAAGCCTGTATGCTGCTATGACTGTGTACCATGTGCGGAGGGAGAGATCAGTAATATCACAGGTAATATATAATGCATTTAGGGCTACCTTCAATACTTTCAAGTTCTGTCACTGCCCAACAGGATTAATAGATATCATAAAACACATGACACAGTGACACACTGATTCATGGAATGAATGACGTTCTAATCCTTTTACAGATTCTAACGGCTGCTATCGATGTGACTTGGAGTATTGGTCCAATGAAAAAAGGAACCTCTGTGTGTTGAAACCAGTTGAATTCCTCTCCTATGAAGAAATGATGGGGATAGTTCTGGTGTTTTTCTCCTTACTGGGGTCCGGTGTTACTACTCTGGTTGCTGTTGTGTTTTCAATTCACAAGGACACTCCCATCGTCAGGGCCAACAACTCTGAGCTGAGCTTCCTGCTACTCTTCTTCTTGTCTCTGTGTTTTTTGTGTTCTCTTACTTTCATCGGCCGGCCCTCTGAGTGGTCCTGCTCACTGCGCCACACAGCGTTTGGGATCACCTTTGTCCTCTGCATGTCTTGTGTTCTGGGGAAAACAATAGTGGTGTTGATGGCCTTCAGGGCTACACTTCCAGCCAGTAATATCATGAAATGGTTTGGTCCTCCACAGCAGAGACTCAGTGTTCTGGCTTTCACTCTCATACAGGTCCTGATCTGTGTACTTTGGCTAACAGTCTCCCCTCCTTTCCCCTACAAGAACATGAAGACTTATAAGGAAAAGGTCATTCTAGAGTGTGATGTGGGTTCAGCTATTGGTTTCTGGGCTGTGTTGGGGTATATAGGACTCCTAGCTCTCTTGTGCTTTGTGCTGGCTTTTCTGGCTCGAAAGCTGCCTGATAATTTCAATGAGGCCAAATTCATCACCTTCAGCATGCTCATATTCTGTGCAGTCTGGATCACCTTTATCCCAGCTTATGTCAGCTCTCCTGGGAAGTTCACTGTAGCTGTGGAGATATTTGCTATTCTGGCTTCCAGTTTTGGTTTACTTTTCTGCATTTTTGCTCCTAAATGTTTCATTATATTGCTGAGGCCAGAGCAAAATACCAAGAAACATATCATGGGGAAGGCATCTAATGATATACGATAGTAAAGAAACATATTTTGGGAAACGCGTCAACCAAAGCCCTTTAGGATGAATACTGACCATTGGTCTATTCTAAGTCTTTCTATAATAAACACAGACACATCATATCTAAGTCAGTCATGGGTTAAACTCATCCACAGGCTTAATTGATACCAAAAAATAGAGACTGGAAACACTGTGCAATTAATTGTTACTTGAAAGGGAAGGGTTCAAATCAAGGATAGAGAGCCTGCTACAGTTTGACTATGAAAACTGCAGAAAACCTCACAATGAACATAGGACTTTTAGGAAGCACCAAATGATTCTGAGTTTGGGCATATTTCTTATTTTATTTATTTCACCTTTATTTAACCAGGTAGGCTAGTTGAGATGAAGTGCTCATTTACAAATGAGACCTGGCCAAGATAAAGCAAAGCAGTGTGACACAAACAACAAGACAGAGTTACACATGGAATAAACAAACATGGAGTCAATAATACAATACAGTGTGTGCAAATGAGGTAGGATAAGGGAGGTAAGGCAATAAATATGCCATAGTCGATACATAATTACAATATAGCAATTAAACACTGGAGTGATAGATGTGCAGATGATGAATGGGCAAATGAGCAAAATGTGAAGTTTACATGTGAGAACTACGTGCATTCTTCCTGATTTCCCGAACTCACTTCCTTGTTTAGCCTAATTCGTTTGTAGAGGGCAGGTTCTAAGGGTTTTGCTGAACAGTGATGGACTGAGATATCAGCAAATGTAAATCCGCTCCTGCCATGGTCTCCATTCCGGTTTCTTCATGAGACATTGTGAAAGATGGTTCGAAAGAGAAAGAGCCGGCTGGTAGACGAGATCTGTCACAGGTACATGGATGTTCAATAAGTCCTGAACAAACATCCAACAGCACATTATGCCAAGCAGCCATATCTACATGGGTGTGGTCGCACATTATGAAAGTCAAGACAATAATGAAGCAGAAATAAAATGTATTATTTTGACTATGTTTCTCACTGCTCTACCCCAGCGGCCACTGACAGCCTGCTGTGCTTCCGCAGGCCCCCTCAGTGACCCCCTAAGTGACCCCCTCAGTGACTGCTGCTGTCCAGTCCAGGTCCAGATCAGGAGCCCACACACAAGCCCCTTACTGTGCCTCTGTCTCAAAGGCCTGCTCTGGACAAGCATGGTCTACTATCTCATCAAAAACAACATTGACTTCTTAAACCTCTCATCATAGGCCTGTGGGCCACAACCCAATGTGTGTCAATACACCAATGGGCATGTGGCATTCATACCACCATCAACACATAGCAAGGCCTCAGTGAAATGTGTTATAATGAATATATGTGTATTTTCCATGTATGGTGTAATGTATTGGCTACCCTTCATGTAATATTACAGTGGTTATAATAAACAATTCAGCTGTCTAATATCTCTGGATCTCCAGTCTTACTTGAATTATCACAGCGCTAGAGAAAGACAAATAAATGAAAACACTAGAGTGGTCATTTTCTATGAATTGTGTGACTCGCTTCAGCTGGCCAAATGTATCTGTATGTAGTAGTAGAAACAATAGTAATAGTAAATCAAATCAAATTGTATTAGTCACATGCACTGAATTCAACTGGTCTGGACGTTACAGTGAAATGCTAACTACGAGCCCAGAACCAACAATTCAGTTTAAAGAAATACAGATAAGAATGAGAAATACAATTAACAAGTATTTAAAGAGCAGCAGTACAATAACAATAATGAGACTATATAGTGAGACTATATACAGGGGGGTACAGGTACAGGTACAGAGTCAATGTCAATGTGTATTATATTGCCTCAATGTGTGAGCTAATATGTACATTTATGTAGAGTTATTGAAGTGACTGTGCATAGATGATGACAACAGAGAGTAGCAGCGGTGGAAAATAGGGTTCTCTTATGGAGACAGTCAAATCATATTTTTTCACGGGAGGGGGAGGAGGAAGAGGAGGAGGAGTAGCAGTGGAAGTGGTAGTAGTGGTAGTAGGCCAAGTGGTAGTAGTGGTTGGATAAGTAGTAGTAGTAGGCCTATTGATAGTAGAATTAGTAGTATGCCTAGTGATAGTAGTAGTGGTAGTAGGCCTAGTGGTAGTAGTAGTGGTAGTAGGCCTAGTGGTAGTAGTAGTGGTAGTAGGCCTAGTGGTCGTAGTAGTGGTAGCAGGCCTAGTGGTAGTAGTGGTAGAATAAGAAGTAGTAGTAGACCTAGTGATAGTAGTAGTGGTAGTAGGCCTAGTGATAGTAGTAGTGGTAGTAGGCCTAGTGATAGTAGTAGTAGTAGTAGGCCTAGTGATAGTAGTAGTGGTAGTAGGCCTAGTGATAGTAGTAGTGGTAGTAGGCCTAGTGATAGTAGTAGTGGTAGTAGGCCTAGTGATAGTAGTAGTGGTAGTAGGCCTCGTGATAGTAGTAGTGGTAGTAGGCCTAGTGGTAGTAGTAGTGGTAGTAGGCCTAGTGGTCGTAGTAGTGGTAATAGGCCTAGTGGTAGTAGTAGTGGTAGTAGGCCTAGTGGTCGTAGTAGTGGTAGTAGGCCTAGTGGTCTTAGTGGTAGAATAAGAAGAAGTAGTAGGCCTAGTGATAGTAGTAGTAGTAGTAGGCCTAGTGATAGTAGTAGTGGTAGTAGGCCTAGTGATAGTAGTAGTGGTAGTAGGCCTAGTGATAGTAGTAGTAGTAGTAGTAGTAGTAGTGGTGGTAGTAGGCCTAGTGGTCGTAGTGATAGTAGTAGTAGTATTAGTTTTAGTAGGCCTAGTGGTCGTAGTAGTAGTAGTAGTGGTAGTATACCTAGTAGCAGTAGTGGAAGTGGTAGTAGTATAGGTAGTGGTAGTAGAACTAGTGGTTGTAGTGGTAGTAGAAATGGTGGTAGTAGTGGTAGTAGTAGTAGTAGTGGTAGTAGTAGTAGTAGTAGTGGTAGTAGGCCAAGTGGTAGTAGTAGTTGTGGTAGTACTAGTGGTAGACGTAGTAGTAGTGGTAGTAGTACTAGTGGTAGTAGTAGTAGTAGTGGTAGTAGTAGTAGTAGTAGTAGTAGTAGTAATGGTAGTAGTGTTAGTAGTCCTCGTGGTAGTAGTAGTAGTGGTAGTAGCAGTAGTATTGGTTTTAGAAATAATGCTAGTAGTGGTAGTAGTAGTAGTGGTGGTGATAGTAGTAGTATTAGTAGTAGTGATAGTAATGGTTGTAGTGGTAGTAGTCCTCATGGTAGTAGTAGTGGTAGTAGTAGTAGTTGTGGTAGTACAGGTGGTAGACGTAGTAGTAGTGGTAGTAGTACTAGTGGTAGTAGTAGTGGTAGTAGTAGTTGTAGTGGTGGTAGTAGTAGTAGTAGTAGTGGTAGTAGTGGTAGTGGTAGTCCTCGTGGTAGTTGTAGTAGTGGTAGTAGTAGCAGTAGTATTGGTAGTAGAACTAATGCTAGTAGTGGTAGTAGTATTAGTAGTGGTAGTAGTGGAAGTAGTTGTAGTAGTAGTGGCTGTAGTACCAGTGGTAGTAATAGTAGTATTGGTAGTAGGCCAAGTGGTAGTAGTAGTTGTAGTAGTAGTAGTTGTGTTAGTACTAGTGGTAGACGTAGTAGTAGTGGTAGTAGTACTAGTGGTAGACTTAGTAGTAGTGGTTGTAGTACTAGTGGTAGTAGTAGTAGTAGTGGTAGTAGTATTAGTAGTGGTGGTAGTAGTAGTAGTAGTAGTGTTAGTAGTAGCAGTAGTATTGGTAGTAGAACTAATGCTAGTAGTGGTAGTAGTGGCTGTAGTACTAGTTTTAGTAATAGATATATTTGTTGTAGTCCAAGTGGTAGTAGTAGTTGTAGTAGTAGTAGTTGTGGTAGTACTAGTGGTAGACGTAGTAGTAGTGGTAGTAGTACTAGTGGTAGACGTAGTAGTAGTGGTAGTAGTACCAGTGGTAGTAGTAGTAGTAGTGGTAGTAGGCCTAGTGGTTGAAGTAGTAGTAGTGGTAGTAGTACTCGTGGTAGTAGAAGTAGTATGAGTACTGGTAATAGTAGTAGTGATATGAGCCCTAGTGATATTAGTAGTAGCAGTGGTAGTAGAAGTAGTAGTAGTAGTAGTGGTAGTAGTAGTAGTGGGAGTAGTTGCAGTTGTAGTAGTTGGCCTAGTGGTAGTAGTAGTAGTGGTAGTAGCCCTAATGGTAGTTGTGGTAGTAGAGGTCGTAGGCCTAGTGTTAGTAGTAGTAGTAGTGTTAGTAGCCATAGTGGTAGTAGTATTAGTGGTAGTAGTAGTAGTAGTGGTAGAAGCCTTAGTAGTAGTTGTCATTGTAGTAGTAGTAGTAGTAGTAGTAGTAGTAGTAGTAGTGGTAGTAGTAGCTGTAGTGGTAGTAGGCCCATTAGTGGTAGTGGTAGTAGTAGTGGTAGTGGTAGTAGTAGTAGTAGTAGTAGAGGTAGTAGTAGTGGTGGTGGTAGTAGTGGTGGTAGTAATAGTAGTAGTGGCGGTAGTAGTATTAGTGGTAGTAGTAGTAGTAGTAGTAGAAGTAGTAGTAGTAGTAGTAGTGGTGGTAGGCCTCGTGATAGTAGTGGTAGTAGTAGTGGTTGTTGGCCTAGTGGTAGTAGTAGTAGTAGTAGTAGTAGTAGTAGTAGTAGTAGTAGTAGTAGTAGTGGTAGTAGGCCTAGTGATCGTAGTAGTGGTAGTAGGCCTAGTGGTAGTAGTGGTAGAATAAGAAGTAGTAGTAGGCTTCGTGATAGTAGTAGTGGTAGTAGGCCTCGTGATAGTAGTAGTGGTAGTAGGCCTCGTGGTAGTAGTAGTGGTAGTAGGCCTAGTGATAGTAGTAGTGGTAGTAGGCCTAGTGGTAGTAGAAGTGGTAGTAGGCCTAGTGGTCGTAGTAGTGGTAATAGGCCTAGTGGTAGTAGTAGGGGTAGTAGGCCTTGTGATCGTAGTAGTGGTAGTAGGCCTAGTGGTCGTAGTGGTAGAATAAGAAGTAATAGTAGGCCTAGTGATAGTAGTAGTGGTATTTGGCCGAGTGATAGTAGTTGTGGTAGTAGGCCTAGTGG
>NC_088224.1:88571450-88763950 GCF_036934945.1 Oncorhynchus masou masou
TGGTAGTAGTAGTAGTGGTAGTAGTCCTAATGGTAGTAGTGGTAGTAGAGGTCGTAGGCCTAGTGGTAGTAGTAGTAGTAGTGTTAGTAGCCATAGCGGTAGTAGTAGTATTAGTGGTAGTAGTAGTAGTAGTAGTGGTAGTTGCCTTAGTAGTAGTAGTCATTGTAGTAGTAGTAGTAGTAGTAGTAGTAGTAGTGGTAGTAATAGTAGTAGTAGTAGTAGTAGTAGTAGTGGTAGTAGTAGTAGGCCTAGCAGTGGTAGTAGTAGGCCTAGTTGTAATAGTAGTAGTACTAATGGTAGTAGTAGTTGTAGTAGTAGTCATAGTTGTGGTAGTAGGCCTTGCAGTAGTAGTAGTACTAGTGGTAGTACTAGCAGTGGTGGTAGTCATAGTGGTGGTGGTCGTAGCAGTAGTAGTAGTAGTAGTAGTAGTAGTAGTGGTAGTCGGCCTAGCAGTAGTAGTAGTGTTACTAGTGGTTGTAGTAGTAAGACTAGTGGTGGTAGTAGGCCTAGTGGTAGTAGGCCTAGTGGAAGTAGTAGTAGTGGTAGATTTAGTAGTGGTAGTAGTAGGAGTGGTAGTAGGCCTAGTGGTGGTAGTAGTATTTGCAGTAGTGATAGTAGACGTAGTGGTAGTATTAGTAGTATTAGTGTTAGTATGCCTAGTGGTAGTAGACCTAGTGGTAGTAGTAGAAGTTGTTGGCCTTGTGGTAGTGGTATTAGTGGTGGTAATATTCTCAAGCTTATGAAAAAAGTGTTTCAAGACAAAGGAGGGTGAGGAAGTGTATTTCAATGAGAATTTGGACGTGACTGCCAAGTGTAACATTGTCATCTGGCAGCCGAAGGCTGATGGAAGTGTGGAGTGAGTTACTGTGGGTCTCTATGATGCCTTGTTACCTGCAGACAGGCAACATATTATCAACAACAGTTCCTTAGAATGGACACAGAATTCCGTAAATGCTAGGTGTTGTTGGCTGTCATTTATAACAGTATACATTTTAGTTGATTGTGTCACATTGGTCCCTAATGTAAACAACACACGCTTCATTGCAGGTGCCAGTAGATATAGGACTCGTGGCTTTCTTGTGCTTTATGCTGGCTAATCTGGCTCAAAAGCTGCCTGATAACTTCAATGAGGCCAAATTCATCACCTTCAGCATGCTCATATTCTGTGCAGTCTGGATCACCTTTATCCCAGCTCTCCTGGGAAGTTCACTGTAGCTGTGGAGATCTTTGCTATTCTGGCCTCCAGTGTTGGTTTATTGTTCTGCATATTTTGCTCCTAAATGTTTCATTATAATTCTGAGGCCAGATCAAAATTCCAAGAAACATGTGATGGGGAAGACTTCCAATGAAATCCAATTATAATGTTTTTAACATATTTTAGAAAAGGCCTAATATCTGAGACAGTAAATCTCAAATGTTCTGTAATGAACTGTGTTTTTAGTGTTGTGTGTTTTTAGTGTTGTGTGCATTTAAATACATCACATTCGACACGAGTATTGATTATTACCTTTGGTCAAATAATAGATATTCAAACATGAACATGAGGACATTGTGGAAAATGGACAGGCTTTCTCAGATGTTAATATGTAAACAAAATCACAGGGCAGGAAGACAAACAGACATACAGGAATTTTGACAAACAAACACAGGCAGACAGACAGACAGACAGACAGACAGACAGACAGACAGACAGACAGACAGACAGACAGACAGACAGACAGACAGACAGACAGACAGACAGACAGACAGACAGTAGGATGACTCTCTACAGGTACAGAGGAGCTGCTGCTAATACCACAGAGTTCAGCCCCAGGGGAGGAAACACCTCAAGGCCCCCATCTCATCCTCTAACACAACAATAACAGTAGCAGCTTCCCTTCCAGGGACACAGTATCATTTACAGATACCGTCAAATATTGGCCATCTTTGCATGATTCACTATTTATTCCAAAGTAAGTTGAAGTTGAAATAGAAACATTTGTTGTTTACATTTGATTTAAAAGTGCACAGGGCAAATACAAATTAAAAAGTCCAAATGAATTTGGTTGAAGCAATGATCCTCGTTTACTGTGTAATTTAACTCACCTGGGGTTAGTTGCATGTGCGTACAGAGTAAAAATAGTCTTCAACAAGTTTTGAAAAGAAAAACAGAACATTCTGCTCCATCGCACTCCATTGTATAGTGCAAGGATACCAAGTACAGTTGAAGTCGGAAGTTTACATACCTTAATGGAACATTTTGAAATTTGCCATATGGTTAGTGAGAAAGTCCATATTGCAAATGCACGGCCCCTTACTAGACGTCCGACAACGTTTCTAAAATTTGCGGACGGCGTCGGGCCGTGCAGCAGGGCCGGATCTTCCAGGAAGTCATCAAACGAACTCTCTCGGACATTCGGTTCCCGTTTTATAACATTTTCAAATTTTGGTCATTTTTCCGCTCTCCCGGTAATTCCCACAAGAGGGCGAATGGAATCATATTGCATACGTCACCAATCATACGTCACCAATCACAACGTGACCTTATCTCCTAAACGTAAAAGATTTTGAAGACGAAACTTGGTGAGCATAGGTTTGACATAATGGGCAGTTGGCCCCGAACAAGATGGCGTCTCGGCTTCAACAGTTTTGAGTTTTTTTAAAGGTCAAAAATGAAAAAAGAGCAATCATTTTTCCGCTTCACGTCAAAGTAAATGAACCTACGGTGTCAATAAAAAAAGAACCAGCCATTTATCTATCGTCATTTAAGAGAAATCGTACAATGTCAAATTGGTGATTTTCCAAAATAGTATTTTTTTTTTCAAGTTACAGATCCAGTTGCAGCGTGTTCATACGAATCTTTTTAAAGTGTGTTTCGGAGCTCTGCGAGATTTCTGTGACTTTCTGAATTAACACACGCTCACTAAACCCTCCGTAAATAAGTCAGTTCTTAACGTAAAGACTTAAAACTCAAAATTCTATAAGTGCCTACCCAAGGAGGATATGTGTTCACTTTCAGCTTCCTGTGTTAACCGGAAGTGCCTTAAAATGGTGTCATAGGTGCTGTTTCGAAGGGTTAAAAAGGTCAGATCTTTTCAAAACTTCATATGTGTGATTAGGCAACCCTCATGAACTGTAAGTCAGTCATTTCTCCGAACAAATGTCAAAGAAAAGCTATCACACACACACACACACACACACACACACACACACACACACACACACACACACACACACACACACACACACACACACACACACACACACACACACACACACACACACACACACACAGCAAGGATGGAGTGACAAAGTGCGGTGCTTAAAGACACACAGAGCCTGCAATGGCATTTCCATATTCTCAAGGCCGTGCCAAGTTCAACAAGATGCCCCGCTTGACCGTAGCTTGCTCTGAGTGCAGCGACCGTGAAAAAAGTAGGCCCAAAATGAAGCCTGGCCCTAAATTTCATTTGCTTTTGGGTGACAGTGGGAGATCCTTTTGGGTGAGAAGCACAATTCGACCTCAGGAACATTCCTGAGGTCCTCCCGATCTGTGCAAGCATAACCTTGACCGTGTGGCATTAACCCTTAACAGTTAACTTCTTGAAACTCCCCATCCCGGATCCGGGATCGTGACTAAAGCCTCAGGATCATTAGCATAACGCAACGTTAACGATTTCTGAAAATCGCAAATAAAATGAAAATAATGCGTCTGCTCTCAAGCTTAGCCTTTTCTTAACAACACTGTCATCTCAGATTTTCAAAATATGCTTTTGAACCATAGAAATTGACTAATTTGTGTAAGAGTATGCAAAGCTAGCATAGCATTTTGAGTAGCATTTAGCATGCAACATTTTCACAAAACCAAGATAACCAAATAAATAAAATCATTTACCTTTGAAGAGCTTCTGATGTTTTCAATGAGGAGACTCTCAGTTACATACCAAATGCGCAGTTTTTCCTGAAAGCGTCTGTGTGTAGGAGAAATCGTTCCGTTTTCTACATTGCGTCTGGCTACCGAAACGAACCGAAAATTCAGTCACCTACAACGTAAAACTTTTTCCGGATTAACTACATAATATCGACCGAAACATGGCAAACGTTGTTTGGAATCAATCCTCAATGTGTTTTTTCACATATCTCTTCATTGATATGCAGTTCGTGGAAGCTTGCTTTCCTCTCTGTATCCCATGGAAAAATACTGGCAGCTGTCTTTTGCGCACCAATTTTGGCGCAGGACACCGGGCGGACACCTGGTAAATGTGGTCTCTTATGGTCAATCTTCCAATGATCTGCCTACAAATACGTCACAATGCTGCAGACACCTTGGGGAAACGACAGAAAGGGCAGGCTCATTCCTCTCGCATTCACAGCCATATAAGGAGACAATGGAAAACAGAGCCTCAAAAATCCTGCTCATTTCCTGGATGCCGTCTCATCTTGGTTTTGCCTGAAGCTCACGTTCTAGGGCACGCACAGAAAATATCTTGGTAGTTCTGGACACGTCAGAGTGTTTTCTTTCGAAAGCTATCAATTATATGCATAGTCGAGCATCTTTTTGTGACAAAATATCTTGTTTAAAACGGGAACGTTTTTCATCCAAAAATGAAATAGCGCCCCCAGAGCATCAACAGGTTAAAAGAAGGTGTTTACATCAAACAGTTTTCAATGACTTCTCTCCCCATAGGAATACATTGCCTGCAACCCTAAATTCAAACTGAAGCCTATGTGGGTTATGAATGTCTTATGAACCTGTCTTCGATGACAATCCCTCAGGCCACTATGACATCTACCTGTGTCGATTCTAAGCTTCCTGGAGCAACCGGAAGTGGTTAAAATCACCCTAAAAGTGTTTTTCCTTACCCGACCAGCATTTTGTGATAAATAGTGCATTCAACCCTGTGTAAATTGTTCAGTTCTTAAGGTAAACACTTAAAACTCAGGATTCTGTAAAGGCATACCCCAGTCAGGATATGTGTTTACTTATAGCTTCCTCTGCCAACCGGAAGTGCCTTAATACAGGGATCGCAGCCATAACAGGTTAAATGGTGTCATAGGGGCTGTTTCAAAGGGTTAAAAAGGTCAGATATTTTCAAAACTTCATATGTGTGATTAGGCAACCCCATGAACTGTAAATCAGTCATGTCTCCCATAAAATTTCAAGAAAAAAATCACCCACAGACAGCTAGGACAGAGGGACAGAGTGTGGTGAGTAGAGACAGACAGTGCCTGCAATAGTTACCTTTGTTCGAACTAAAAAAGAACCGTCATACCTACAGTTCTGAAACTTTAGAAACCTGTTCTCGACCTCAGGTCGATAGTACGTGGTGAGTTATGTGGCTCTAGAAGGTTCTCGGACCTAGAAACAGCCTTGTACATTTGCAATGACTTCAATTTATTTTGACCATTACGTAAATTACGATATTTAGAAAAGTGCCAGAGTCGCAAGACTAGGTGCATTGAAACCAGCTCGGCCCATAGAGACGGACCCCAACGTTTCTGTCCGATAGCTCATTTAAGGACCCCGTAGCAAGGCATGGAAAAAAGTGGATTTTCAGTACCAGTTAAGGTCTTGCTCGGTTCACCTCACATAGGCCTACACATAATGTCAGAACTGGACACACAGCTAGAACGTAACTATGTGTTTTACGTTTTTATTATGTTTTAAACTGAAGGCGCTGTGAATTATGGGCCTGCTCTGAACTTGTTTATCCGGCTGGATAACCTGTTGGCCTCCCACAGATGTCCGGATCGGGGTCCGTCCGTTCCATTTCCCAGCACCTTGGATCCAACACCGATGGAGTTGGGAGGGGCTGCTATGAGAGGGGCCGGAGGGGGGACAATTCCCTGCACCAGCTGTGGCTGCAGAGGGGACACTACTGGTCGGTGCTGGGGTGGTTCTCCAGGAAGTTGAGGTAGCAGGCGGAGCACTGGTGGGTCATCCCAGGTGAGTAAGCACACAACTCACCCAGAGCCCCCTGTTGCACACATGTGGTTACCTATATAATTTCCTGAGTTCTCCCCACATTCCCAGCATAAGGCGCTAGTAGATTCAGGCGCAGCTGGGAACTTTATTGACCACTCCTTGGCACATAGATTAGGGATCCCTATTGTTCGTGTTGATGTTCCCTTCCCTGTACATGCCTTAGATAGTCGTCCTTTGGGGTGCTATGACAACGCAGGGGGTTAACGAGGAGAGAATTAGTCTCTTCCTGATCGACTCTCCTGCATATCCTGTTGTGTTGGGCCTTCAATGGTTGGCCTCTCATGATCCTATTATTTCGTGGCAACAGAGGGCTCAAGGGATGGTCCTGTCAGTGTTCAGGGAGGTGTGTAGGTGTTTCCTTAGGTGCCACTATGGTGGAAAGTCCAAACCAGGTTTCCACCAAGCACATTCCCCCCGAATATGTCGATTTGGCACTCGCCTTCTGTAAAAAGAGGGTGACTCAATTACCACCCCATCGACAGATGGAATAAATCTGGTAGGCGCTGCACTTCCCAGGAGTCACGTGTATCCTCTGTCACAGGAAGAGACGGCGGCTATAGAAACATATGTTACCGAAACTCTGGGACAGGGATACATTCGGCCTTCCACTTCACCTGTCTCCTCGAGTTTCTTTTTTGTGAAGAAGAAGGATGGAGGTTTACGCCCGTGTATTGACTATCGAGGTTTAAATCATATTACGGTAAATGACAGTTACCCGCTACCTCTCATCGCCAGTATGACAGAGTCATTGCACGGGGCGCGCTTCTTCACAAAATTGGAACTCAGGAGAGCTTACAACCGGGTGCATATCCGGGGGGGGGTGCAAGACGGCATTTAGTACCACTTCTGGGCACTATGAGTACCTTGTCATGCCGTATGGGTTAATGAAGGCTCCATCAGTCCAATCCTTTGTGGATGAGATTTTCAGGGACCTGCACGGACATTGTGTAGTGGTGTATATAGATGACATTCTAATATACTCCACTACTCGCGCCAAGCATGTGTCCCTTGTGCACAGGGTGCTTGGTCGACTGTTGGAACATGACCTATACGTCAAGGTGGAAAAATGTCTGTTCCTCCAACAGTCCGTCTCCTTCCTAGGGTACCGCTTTTCTGCGTCAGGAGTGGAGATGGAAAATGACGGTATTTCAGCCGTGTGTAATTGGCTGACTCCAACCACGGTAAAGGAGGTGCAGCGGTTCTTAGGGTTTGCCAACTGCTACCAGAGGTTTATCTGGGGTTTTGGTCAGGTAGCGGCTCCCATTACCTCCTTGCTGAAGGGGGGACCGGTGCGACTGCAGTGGGCAGCTGGGGCGGACAGGGCTTTTGGTCACCTGAAGGCTGTTTACCTCGTCCGAGGCTGGGATAGGAGCTGTGCTGTCTCAGTGCTTGGGTACGCCACCGAAGCTCCGCCCCTGTGCTTTCTTTTCGAAATAGCTCAGTCCGGCAGAGCAAAACTATGATGTGGGGGACCGGGAACTTTTGGCTGTGGTCAAGGCTCTGAAGGTGTGGATGCATTGGCTTGAGGGGGCTAAGCACCCTTTCCTCATTTGGACTGACCACCGCAATCTGGAGTAAATCCGGGCGGCGAGGAGAATGAACCCTCCCCAGGCAAGGTGGGCTATGTTTTTCACCCGTTTTGTTTTCAACCTTTCCTACAAACCAGGTTCCCAGAACTTTAAGAAAGATGCACTGTCCCGGCTGTATGATACAGAGGAGCGGTCCACGGATCCCACTCCCATAATTCCAGCTTCCCGCCTGGTGGCACTGGTGGTACGGGAGGTGGACGTGGACAACGAGCGGGCGTCGCGTGTAGAGCCCAATCCCCCTGAGTGTCCAGCTGGGCGTCTGTACGTTCTGTTTGATATCCACGATCATTTGATCTGTTGGGCTCACACGTCACCCTCCTCTGGTCATCCTGTCATCGGTCGGACGGTGCGCTGCCTCGCTGGGAAGTACTGGTGGCCCACTGTAGCGTGAGGGTGAGGGTTTATGTTTCCTCCTGTTCGGTATGCGCACTGTGCCAGGCACCTGCCCAGAGGGAAATTACAACCCCTTCCCGTTCCACAACGACCGTGGTCACACCTATCGGTGGATTTCGTGACAGATCTTCCCCCGTCGCGGGGTAACACCACGATCCTGGTCGTTGTGGATTGGTTTTCTATATCCTGCCGTCTCTTTCCTTTGCCCGGTCTCCCTACGGCTCTGCAAACTGCGGAGGCTCTGTTCACCCACGTATTCTGGCACTACGGGGTGCCTGAGAATATAGTTTCTGATCGGGGTCCCAAATTCACGTCTAGAGTCTGGAGGGCGTTTATGGAATGCCTGGGGGTCTCGGTCAACCTTACCTCAGGTTTCCACCCCGAGAGTAACGGGCAGGTGGAAAGAGTCAACCAGGATGTGGGTAGGATTCTGCGGTCCTATTTCCAGGACCGGCCGGGGGAGTGGGCGGTTTACATTCCCTGGGCGGAGATGACTCAAAACTCCCTCCGCCACTCCTCTACCAACCTCCCTCCGTCACTCCTCCACTAACCTGTCACCGTTTCAGTGTGTGCTGGGTTATCAGCCGGTCCTGGCACCATGGCATCAGAGCCAGATCGAGGCACCTGCGGTGGATGAATGGTTTCGGCACTCGGAGGAGACATGGAACGCTGCCCATGTGCGGCTACAACGAGCCGTCAGGAGGCAAAAGGCGAGTGCCGACCGCCACCGCAGTGAGGCCCCGGTGTATACACCGGGGGATTGGGTCTGGCTCTCGACCCGAAATCTGCCCCTTCTCCTGCCCTGCCGGAAGCTGGGTCCGCGGTTCGTGGGGCCATTTAATGTCCTGAGGAGACTGAACGAGGTTTGTTATAGGTTACGACTCTCCCCTGATTATCGTATTAACCCCTCGTTCCATGTGTCTCTCCTCAGGCCGGTGGGGGCTGGTCCGCTCCAACAGTCTGAGGTGCGGGAGGTTCCTCCGCCGCCTCTGGACATCGAGGGTGTCCCTGCGTATACCGTACGAGCCATCATGGACTCAAGGAGTCGGGCGAGGGGCCTTCAGTACCTCGTGGAGAGGGGTACGGCCCGGAGGAGAGAGATTCTGGGTACCGGTGGAGGTCGGCCCCTCTGCTTGTTCGGGTGGTGTTCATCGGTCGACGTCACTAGCTTTCTAGTCACCACCGATCCGTTTCAGTTTAGTTTTGTTTTGTCTGTATTAATCACACCTGGTTTCAATTCCCATATCATGTTCCTTATTTAACCCTCTGGCATACATTTTTGTTCTGTCCTTGATTGTTGGTGTCTTAGTGGTTGTTGTAGGTGTTCGTGTGTATGTATTTTCCTATGTGATATCTTGCTTGACTTTTGTGAGTAAACTCCTTTGTGTTGCTCAAAGCTGTGCCCTGCGCCTGACTCCACTACATCTCTGCACCCAATCGCTGACATATACTATCAAATAAACCATGAGCCCAGATGTCAGCCTTTATCCCACCCATTGTAATACAAAGGTACCTACTGGATAACTGGGTTTGGACAGGTGTCTATAAAGCCCATGGTGGTGCCTCATCCTAAACTGGTTGCTGATAAAGCTCTTCTAAAAGGATAGTTGATCTTAAATACTGAAAGCCTCAACAACCCCAGCTGGTGAAAAAGAGGGATCTAGTTATGGGTACACATTTATATTCTCAATGAGTCCAGTTTCATGTTTTGCAACAGTTCGACAAGTGCGGTCAATAGTTCGGTACCAAGGTCAATAGTTTGGTACCAAGGTCAATAGTTCGGTACCAAGGTCAATAGTTCAGTAGTAAGGTCAATAGTTTGGTTATAAGGTCACTAGTTCAGTAGTAAGGTCAATAGTTCAGTAGTAAGGTCAATAGTTCAGTAGTAAGGTCAATAGTTTGGTTGTAAGGTCACTAGTTCTGTATTAAAGTCAATAGTTCTGTAGTAAGGTCAATAGTTTGGTAGGTAAGGTCAATAGTTCTGTAGTAAGGTCAATAGTTCGGAAACAAGGTCAATAGTTCAGTAGTAAGGTCAATAGTATGGTTGTAAGCTCACTAGTTCTGTTTTAAGGTCAATAGTTCTGTAGTAAGGTCAATAGTTCGGTACCATGGTCAATAGTTTGGTAATAAGGTCAATGGTTCTGTAGTAAGGTCAATAGTTTGGTCGTAAGGTCAAGAGTTTGGATGTAAGGTCACTAGTTCTATAGTAAGGTGAAGAGTTCTGCAGTAAGGTCAATAGTTTGATAGGTAAGGTCAATAGTTCAGTAGTAAGGTCAATAGTTTAGTTCTAAGGTCACTAGTTTTGTTTTAAGGTCAATAGTTCTGTAGTAAGGTCAGAAGTTTGGTACCAAGGTCAATAGTTCAGTAGTAAGGTCAATCATCTGGTTGTAAGGTCACTAGTTCTGTAGTAAGGTCAATAGTTCGGTACCAAGGTCAATAGTTCAGTAGTAAGGTCAATAGTTTGGTTGTAAGGTCACTAGTTCTGTTGTAAGGTCAATAGTTCTGTAGTAAGGTCAATAGTTCTGTAATAAGGTCAATAGTACTGTAGCAAGATCAATAGTTCTGTAGTAAGGTCAATAGTTCTGTAGTAAGGTCAATAGTTCTGTAGTAAGATCAATCGTTCGGTACCAAGGTCAATTGTTCGGTACCACGGTCAATAGTTTGGTAATAAGGTCAATAGTTCTGTAATAAGGTCAATAGTTTGGATGTAAGGTCACTAGTTCTGTAGTAAGGTCAGTAGTTTGGCAGGTAAGGTCAATAGTTCTGTAATAAGGTCAATAGTTCGGTACCAAGGTCAATAGTTCGGTAGTAAGGTCAATAGTTTGGTTGTAAGGTCACTAGTTCTGTTGTTGTCACGCCCTGGTCTGAGTTTTTTGTGTTTTGTTTATCTATTTGGTCAGGCCAGGGTGTGACATGAATTTTTATATACGGTTTATTTTATCTGCAGGTTTTTTCATAGGTATTGGGTTTGTAGCTTAGTGGGGTGTTCTAGCTTAGTCTACGTCTGTCTGAAGTGGTTCTCAATCAGAGGCAGGTGTTTATCGTCTCTGATTGGGAACCATATTTAGGCAGCCATATTCTTTGAGTGTTTCGTGGGTGATTGTCCTTACTGTCCTTGTGTCCTTATTCCTGTTCTGTGTTAGTTTACACCAGTATTAGGCTGTTTCGGTTTTCGTATTATGTTTATTGTTTTTGTATTTGATTCGTGTTTCCATTCATTTTCATTAAACATGGATCGCAATAGCCACACCGCATTTTGGTCCGACTCTCCTTCACCTATAGAAAACCGTGACAGTTGTAAGGTCAATAGTTCTGTAGTAAAATCAATAGTTCGGTACCAAGGTCAATAGTTCTGTAATAAGGTCAATAGTAACTGTAATAAGATCAAAAGTTCCGTAGTAAGGTCAATAGTTCTGTAGTAAGGTCAATAATTTGGTAGGTAAGATCAATAGTTCCGTAGTAAGGTCAATAGTTCAGTACCAAGGTCAATAGTTTGGTAGGTAAGGTCAATAGTTCTGTAGTAAGGTCAATAGTTCAGTACCAAGGTCAATAGTTTGGTAGGTAAGGTCAATAGTTCCGTAGTAAGGTCAATAGTTCAGTACCAAGGTCAATAGTTTGGTAGGTAAGGTCAATAGTTCTGTAATAAGATCAAAAGTTCTGTAGTAAGGTCAATAGTTCTGTAGTAAGGTCAATAATTTGGTAGGTAAGATCAATAGTTCCGTAGTAAGGTCAATAGTTCAGTACCAAAGTCAATAGTTTGGTAGGTAAGATCAATAGTTCCGTAGTAAGGTCAATAGTTCAGTACCAAGGTCAATAGTTTGGTAGGTAAGGTCAATAGTTCAGTACCAAGGTCAATAGTTTGGTAGGTAAGGTCAATAGTTCTGTAGTAAGGTCAATAGTTCGGTAATAAGGTCAATAGTTCTGTAATAAGGTCAATAGTTTGGTAGTAAGGTCAATAGTTCGGTACCAAGGTCAATAGTTCAGTACCATGGTCAATAGTTCTGTAATAAGGTCAATAGTTTGGTAGTAAGGTCAATAGTTCGGTACCAAGGTCAATAGTTCAGTACCATGGTCAATAGTTTGGTAGTAAGGTCAATAGTTCGGTAGCAAGGTCAATAGTTTGGTAGTAAGGTCAATAGTTTGGATGTAAGGTCACTAGTTCCGTAGTAAGGTCAATAGTTTGATAGGTAAGGTCAATAGTTCTGTAGAAAGGTCAATAGTTCGGTACCAAGGTCAATAGTTCAGTTGTAAGGTCAATAGTTCAGTTGTAAGGTCAATAGTTTGGTTGTAAGGTCACTAGTTCTGTAGTAAGGTCAATAGTTACGTGGTAAGGTCAATAGTTTTGTAGGTAAGGTCAATAGTTCTGTAATAAGGTCAATAGTTATGTAGTAAGGTCAGTAGTTTGGTAGTAAGATCAATAGTTTGGTAATATGGTAAATAGTTCTGTAGTAAGGTCAATAGTTCGGTAAAAAGGTCAATAGTTCTGTAATAAGGTCAATAGTTTGGTAGTAAGGTCAAAAGTTTGGTAGTAAGGTCAATAGTTTGGTTGTAAAGTCACTAGTTCTGTTGTAAGGTCAATAGTTCTGTAGTAAGGTCAATAGTTTGGTAGGTAAGGTCAATAATTATGTTGTAAGGTCAATAGTTTGGTACCAAGGTCAATAGTTCAGTTGTAAGGTCAATTGTTTGGTTGTAAGGTCACTCGTTCTTTAGTAAGGTCAATTGTTCTGTAGTAAATTCAATAGTTCTGTAATAAGTTCAATAGTTCTGTAGTTAGGTCAATAGTTATGTTGTAAGGTCACTCGTTCTGTAGTAAGGTCAATTGTTCTGTAATAAGGTCAATAGTTCTATAATAAGGTCAATAGTTATGGAGTAAGGTCTATAGTTAAACAGCTGATATATTTCTGTACACGTAGCCGCCACAGAGTTTAAGCAGTCAAAGAGCAGCCACGTGCCCTGATACAGTACATAATGTGCCACATGTTGAAAATGTTACATTACACTGTGAACAGCAGGGCACTACCTGCAGTACAGTAGTTATAGACCTACAGGTTAAATCATGCTTGGCGCATGCGTCCTCACTGTGAGGACTTGGGTTGCCTGCACCAGGCGGGCTCTCGTATGCTCTCTTAAGACCCCTACGTCATCCTCTCGATACCTCAGAGACCTGTCACACCTCCTACATCCCAGGTTGAAGGGGGTGTGGGCAGGATGTGGACGGGGACAGGAGCAGGGACTGGAGCACCGACAGACAGGGCCTCTGTTTTAAGGCTCTGAGACAGACACAGGGTTCTGAGACTATAAAGAGAGGAGCTGTGAGGGGCCACAGAGCCACAGAGCCAGCCCTAGCTCTAGACTGCACTACAGAGCCAGCCCTAGCTCTAGACTGCACTACAGAGCCAGACCTAGCTCTAGACTGCACTATGGAGCCAGGAGCCATGCCCCTGCTGGAGCTTGTCCTGTTGGTGCTGCTGTTGGTGATAGGGGAGGGAGAACCTGTGTGCAGGCTGCAGGGCAGGGCAGTGCTGCCAGAGCTGGCCAAGGACGGGGACCTTGTCATCGGAGGCATCTTCACCTTCCAGACGGAGTACGACGGCAGGGTACCCAACTTCCAGAGTTTACCAGACCCACCAAGGTGTAAGAAGTGAGTATCCTCTCTCAGTTTTTTCAAATATGGGACTTTCACTGTTTTCAATGTTATGAGTTATTTTTTAATCTACTGTCCATCTGAGGTTTATCTCTTAGGGTTTTAAACTACTGTCCATCTGAGGTTTATCTCATAGTGTTTTAATCTACTGTCCATCTACAGGTCATATCCTAGGCTTTTAATCTAATGTCCATCTGAGGTTCACCTCGTAGGGGTTTGGGTTGTGTGTAATACTGGTGAGATATATTTTGCCTTCTTTAATGGCAGGTCTTTTATATATATATTTGTTTATCTCTCTTCAGTATGAATTTCAGAGAATTCCAATTTGCACAAACACTTATATTTGCAATTGAAGAAATCAATCGGAATCCGTCAATTCTCCCAAACCATACTCTGGGCTACGATATCTACAATGCCTGTGGATACGACAACATCCTGAAGTCTGGTTTGGCTTTAGCCAGTGGTCAGGAGAAATTTATTGATGAAGGGAACTGCACCAAGACAGACATGGCCCAGGCTCTCATAGGCCACTCTGCCTCGACACCAACAATTGGATTGGCCCGAATCATCGGAAGGTTTCGTATACCAGTAGTAAGATGTTCTATTCACTTTTCTATGCACTCATACAATATAATATATACTTTTATACTGCCACTATACAAAATGTCTTAATTTTGTGGATCAATGTCTTAAGACAACAAAACTTAGCTCATGGTGTCAAAACTACTGTACAGTATGTCATGTTAAGTTTCCAATAAAATGCTGTTATTTCACACACAGATCAGCCACTTTGCCACCTGTGCTTGTCTGAGTAACAGGAAGGATTTCCCCTCCTTCTTCAGAACCATCCCCAGTGACTTCTACCAGAGTAGAGCCCTGGCAAAGCTGGTCAAACACTTTGGCTGGACCTGGGTGGGGGCTATAAGCAGTGATAATGACTATGGGAATAGAGGCATAGCCACCTTTATGATATCTGCACAGGAGGAGGGAGTGTGTATAGAATACTCCGAGGCATTTGAGCAGACAGGTCCCCGCCATGAGCTTCTCAGGATAGTGGAGATTATTAAACAGTCCAGTTCAAAGGTCATCATGGCCTTCATGACCCACAGGGAGATCAAGGTTCTGGCGAGTGAGCTCTACAGGCACAATATCACAGGACTACAGTGGCTCGGCAGTGATGCCTGGATCACAGACCCTTCTCTCACTGCCATCGAGGGTCACAGCGCCCTTGTGGGTGCCATAGGCTTCACAGTGGCCAGGGCTCACATCCCTGGGCTTGGAAAGCATCTGAGGGATGTCCACCCCTCTCACTTCCCCAACAGCATGTTTCTCAGGGATTTCTGGGAGATTGTGTTTGACTGCTCTCTCAATGTGACTACAGCACCTAAGAGGAAGCCATGCAACGGCTCGGAGAGTTTAAGAGGTGTGCAGAACACATTCACAGATGTGTCCAAGCTGACATTCACTAATAACGTGTATAAGTCTGTGTATGCTGTAGCTCACGCCCTCCACAACCTGTTGACATGTGAGGAGAGTCAGGGCCCCTTCTCTAATGGGAGCTGTGCTCAACCTACACGCATCCAGCCATGGCAGGTGAGCAAGAATACACCTCTGAAAAAGTGACCTTTGCCTATTTCAGATCAGTTAAAGTAAAATAAATGATTTCACTGTAGATTTCACTGATTTCACTGATAATAACAGAATGATGATGCAAAGCTACATAGAAAACACATTTTCTTTTCTTGACCATTTCTCCTCTCTAGCTGTTGCACTATCTACAGTCTGTCAATTTCACAACGGGAGAGGACGAGAGAGTATTTTTTGACAGCAATGGAGATTCCCCAGCCAGATATGAACTTGTTAATTTACAAAGTGCCACATCGGGAACCATGGAAGTGGCCACAGTCGGTTTCTATGGCTCGTCTGTGACTGGAGACCACCAGTTCACTATGAACAACGTTAGCATTGTATGGGGAGGAAATAGTGAGACGGTACATTTACATATTGTCTTGTTCTCATATCTCTGGCTGGGAAGTCAGTATGCTATCCTGCATGGTATTCTTTAACACAACAATTACACTTAACCTCAGCCACTCAGCCCCTGTTGGTAGGTACAGTATTGAGACAAGGCAAATCACACACTCTACAGTGCACAAACATTGGTGATTTATAATTAACAGCATAGATATGTCAAATACATGAGTGAACATGAATACTCAAACTCTCCTTGGTCCCCTATGTGAGTCTGTTTGTGTGAGTTCCAGGTACCTGTGTCAGTGTGCAGTGAGAGCTGTCCCCCAGGCACTCGTAAGGCTGTACAGAAAGGAAAACCTGTATGCTGTTATGACTGTGTCCCATGTTCAGGCGGCGAGATCAGCAACACTACAGGTAAATTACACTCGGCCATCAAAAATACAGTTGGTGAGGTGAATACATGCTGGATTGAATACTGGACATCAAGTTCTATTCTAACGTGTGCTGGCCTTCACATATCCCTTAAACCTCTTAACTGAAAATGCGTAGAACCAACACAGCATATACTATGTCAAATGTACTGCATGCTTTCCTGAATCATTAACATTGTGGGGTTTTTTTCTGGGGGGGGTTTCTTTCTCTAAACAGATTCAGCCAAGTGCATGAAGTGCCCGGTCCAATACTGGTCCAATGGGAGAGGGGATAGATGTGTCATAAAAGAGATTGAATTCCTGTCCTACACTGAGCTCATGGGGGTCATTTTACTTCTGTTTTGTTTGATTGGCGTTTGTTTAACTATTATTATAGCAACTATTTTCTTCCAATTTCGAGACACCCCCATTGTCAGGGCCAACAACTCTGAGCTGAGCTTCCTGCTGCTCTTCTCCTTGACTCTGTGTTTTCTGTGTTCTCTTACTTTCATTGGCCGGCCCTCTGAGTGGTCCTGTATGCTGCGCCACACAGCGTTTGGGATCACTTTTGTCCTCTGCATCTCTTGTGTTCTGGGGAAAACAATAGTGGTGTTGATGGCCTTCAGGGCTACACTTCCAGCCAGTAATGTCATGAAATGGTTTGGTCCTCTACAGCAGAGACTCAGTGTTCTGGCTTTCACTCTCATACAGGTCCTGATCTGTGTTCTTTGGTTAACAGTCTCCCCTCCTTTCCCCTACAAGAACATGAAGACCTATAAGGAAAAGGTCATTCTGGAGTGTGATGTGGGTTCAGCTATTGGTTTCTGGGCTGTGTTGGGGTATATAGGACTCCTAGCTCTCTTGTGCTTTGTGCTGGCTTTTCTGGCTCGAAAGCTGCCTGATAATTTCAATGAGGCCAAATTCATCACCTTCAGCATGCTCATATTCTGTGTGGTCTGGATCACCTTTATCCCAGCTTATGTCAGCTCTCCTGGGAAGTTCACAGTAGCTGTGGAGATATTTGCTATTCTGGCCTCTAGTTATGGAATGCTATTTTGTATCTTTCTTCCTAAATGTTTCATTTTATTGCTGAGACCAAAGGAAAACACCAAAAAACATATGATGGGGAAGACCAATGATATACGTTACTAACTTAAATACAAAAACAATTACATGTAAAATGTCAATGTGTTATTTATTGACATGTTGATTTAAAACTGGAAATTGTCACTCAATCTTATTAAATAAAGTTAGTTAAAAACTATTCTGTGTGTTCTCTACATTTGAAGTTTTATTAGGATTCATTCAACTGTACCCATCTGCCTCATATACTGTCAAGTAAATATCCAACTGTGTAATCGCATCTTTGCATATCTAATAGTGTATTTTTTCTTCTTCAGAAAACAAAAATAGTAACAGCTCAGCTCACCGAAGACAATGTACCTTACACCGACAATCATGAAGAGTTGACAAAGAAAACAATCCACCCTCTAGTGGATATAAACTAAAGTACAACCTCTTCTCATGTATGGACATCTACACAGTCTACAGACAAGCCTTGGCTGAATTAGATGTTTCTCTCTGTGTCCAGATCTGATGCATTCGTCTGATGCAGATCTCACATATTCATCAAATGTCAAAGAGACGTATCCAAAGACATTCAGTCAAAAATATAGATTTTAAAAAGCATATATAAAAAAACATATTCTAATTCACAATAAAACATACTACATGTCCTTGAAATAGAATAAAACTAGAATCGTTAGTTGCTACATCCCTTTGGACTTAAAATTCAAAATGATAAAATCATATACAGTACCCATTGATTCTTCGAAAATATGACTTATAAATTAATGATATATACCCATTGATTCTTGGAAAGTCTTGCTTATAAATGAAGGATATATTAAACCCATTGATTCTAGAATATTATAACTTATGAATGCTTCATGAGCATAGTTCAACTGGCGTACCCCATCAGAACCAAACATATAAGCTTGTTTTACTTCAATGTTTGTAAACAACGCAAACTAACACTGTATAGCCTCAAAACATGGTTATAACTATACTTTTCATATCTTGGATGGTCAGTACTTGCATCCATAGCTCTGTCCATGAATTTGAGAGTGTTTATATTTCTCAAGGCCCCTCCCTCAGCTTTTTTGTTTTTGACCAAGACAGAGCTGGGGATTCTGCTTTGTCATTGTTTAAATTAAGGATTCGAGCTTTAAGTATTCAGACTTCTGTATAAGGACCATTGGTGTCAAGAGCATTTTAATGTAAAGCCTCTCACTGGCACAGCTGTGAGCTTTCTGTAACAAACAACTGATGTGTCATCCTCATTATGATGAGTTGCCTCCACATTGCAGCAACAGCCTCTACAGTATACTGATTCCCAGCTGTATCCCCTCGGCTCATGGAAGGTGCCAGTGTGATGTCACACTCTGGAGGATGTGTCACTGAGCCAGGCAGTAGGCCTTGCTATCTCCCACCACAGGCCTAAAGTGTTATTTAAGTTTAGGCCTCAAGGCCTGGCGCCTAGGCCCTCCCCCTCCAGGATCACAGAGGACAACCAAACTGGACCTGAGACCTCCAACACCAGATATCTCCAGACAGAACACTGATAACAAAGAGGAAGCAAGCTAGGCCAGTTATACGATGTCATATACTCAAGTTGTGCACATGTCATAACATGGTAGATAGAATCAAAGCCTATTTTTGCAGCTGATGCGCTCGGCTTTGTGAATGATATCTATCTGTAATTGTAAACCAGTGTAGCCCATTTCAAATAGATGTTGCAATAAATTAAAGGTCAGGTAATACCAAATGACTTGTAAAGAGATACACAGTAATTGTAACTGTGTGGCCTAAGATAACAGCCTTTTCCATTTCAGTGTACAGGAAGTGTCATTATACACTACCGTTCAACAGTTTGGGGTCAATTAGAAATGTCCTTGTTTTTTGAAAGAAAAGCATATTTTTTTGTCCATTAAAATAACATCAAATTGATCAGAAAATCAGTGTAGACATTGTTAATGTTGTAAATGACTATTGTAGCTGGAAATGGCAGATTTTCTGATGCAATATCTACATAGGCGTACAGAGGCCCATTATCAGCAACCATCACTCCTGTGTTCCAATGGCACGTTGTGTTAGCTAATCCAAGTTTATCATTTTCAAAGGCTAACTAATCATTAGAAAACCCTTTTGCAATTATGTTAACACAGCTGAAAACTGTTGTGCTGAATAAAGAATCAATAAAACTGTCCTTCTTTAGACTAGTTGAGTATCTGGAGCATCAGCATTTGTGGGTTCAAATACAAGCTCAAAATAGCAGGAAATAAATAACTTTCTTCTGAAACTCGTCAGTCTATTCTTGTTCTGAGAAATTAAACCTATTGCATAAGAGAAATTGCCAAGGAACTGAAAGTCACATACAACACTAGGTACTATTCCCTTCACAGAACAGCGCAAACTGGCCCTAACCAGAATATAAAGAGGAGTGGGAGGCGCCGGTGCACAATTGAGCAAAATGACAAGTACATTAGAGTGTCTAGTTTGAGAAACAGATGCCTCACAAGTCCTCAACTGGCAGCTTCATTAAATAGTACCCACAAAACACCAGTCTGAACATCAACTGTGAAGAGGCGACTCCGGGATTCTGGCCCCAGCCTGGAGGTGTGTTTTGGGTCATAGTCCGGTTGGAAAAAAATTAGTCCCAAAAGCCGCAAACCAGATGGGATGGTGCATTGCTGCAGAATGTTAAAGTGACGTGTGCTTTGAATCCTAAATGTATCACAGACAGTGTCACTAGCAAAGCACCCCACACCATCACACCACCTCCTCCATGCTTCACGGCGGGAACCGTTCACCCACTCTGCGTTTCACAAAGGTATGAGTCCAAATCTCACATTTGGACTCATCAGACCAAAGAACAGATTTCCACAGGTCTCATGCCATTGCTCATGTTTCTTGGCCCAAACAAGTATATTTTTCTTGTTGGTGTCCTTTAGTAGTGGTTTATTTCCAGCAATTCGACCATGAAGGTCTGATTCACACAGTCTCTTCTGAACAGTTGATGTTGAGATGTGTCTGTTACTTGAACTCTGTGAAGCATATATATGGCCTGCAATCTGAGGTGCAATTAAACCTAATGAACTCATCCTCTGCAGCAGAGGTAATTCTAGGTCTTCCTTTCATGTGGTGGTACTCATGAGAGCCAGTTTCATCATAGCTCATGATGGTTTTTGCTACTGCATTTGACATTTTATGGATTGACTGACCTTCATCTCTTAAAGTAATGATGGACTGTCGTTTTGCTTTGTTTATTTGAGCTGTTCTTGACATAATATGGACTTGGTCTTTTACCAAACAGGACTATCTTCTGTATACCACCACTACCTTGTCAAAACATAACTGATTGGCTCAAACGCATTAATTACACAAATTAACTTTTAACAAGGCACACCTGTTAATTGAAATGCATTCCAGGTGACTAGCTCATGAAGCTGGTTGAGAGAATTCCGACAGTGTGCAAAGCTGTCATTAGGGCAAAGGGTGGTTACTTTGAAGAATATCAAATATCAAATTTACTCTGATTTGTTTAGTACTTTTTTGGTTACTACATGATTCCATACAAGTATGTGTTATTTAATGGTTTTGATGTTTTCACTATTATTCTACAATGTAGAAAATAGTAAAAATAAAGACAAATCCTGGAATGTGTCACGACTTCCTCCAAAGTTGGTCCCTCACCTTGTTCGGGTGGCGTTCGGTGGTCGAAGTCATCGACCTTCTAGCCATCACTGATCCTCTTTTCATTTTCCTTTGGTATTGTTTTGTCTTGTATCACACCTGGTTCCAATCCCATTCATTACATGGTGTGTTCCCCCTCATTGTCCTTGTCGGTGTCACGCCCTGGCCATAGAGAGGCTTTTTATTCTCTATTTTGGTTAGGCCAGGGTGTGACTAGGGTGGGCATTCTATGTTCTTTTTTCTATGTTTTTGTATTGCATTGTTGTTGGCCGGGTATGATTCTCAATCAGGGACAGCTGTCTGTCGTTGTCTCTGATTGGGAACCATACTTAGGTAGCCTGTTCCCACCTGTGTTTTGTGGGTAATTATTTTTCCGTGTGTGTTTGTGTGCACCTCGGTTGCATCACAGTCTTTGCTGTTTACCTGTTTGTTTTTTGGTTGTTTCAGGTTTCACTTTCATTAAAAGATGTGGAACTACATGCACGCTGCACCTTGGTCAACTTATTACAGGGAGTTTGAGGATAGCGAGCGTGACAGTCGGTGATTGTTTGTTTGTAAACTTTGTGCTAGATATGTTCTGGTGCGCGATGGGTTTTGTACCCACTTGTATTATTTTGTATATTTTGGTTTTCTGAGTTTTTGAGCACTTATTAAACTGCTCCGTTTTATACCAATTTCGATCTCCTGCGCCTGATTTCTCTGCCACCTGCACGCACCCTTACAGAATGAGTAGGTGTGTCCAATCTTTTAATTGGTACTGTAATGAGTAGGTGTGTCCAATCTTTTAATTGGTACTGTAATGAGTAGGTGTGTTCAATCTTTTAATTGGTACTGTAATGAGTAGGTGTTTCCAATCTTTTATTTGGTAATGTAATGAGTAGGTGTGTCCAATCTTTTAATTGGTACTGTAATGAGTAGGTGTGTCCAATCTTTTAATTGGTACTGTAATGAGTAGGTGTGTCCAATCTTTTAATTGGTACTGTAATGAGTAGGTGTGTTCAATCATTTAATTGGTACTGTAATGTAAATCATTTAATTGGTACTGTAATGGTGTGTTCCAATCTTTTAATTGGTACTGTAATGAGTAGGTGTGTTCAATCTTTTAATTGGTACTGTAATGAGTAGGTGTGTTCAATCTTTTAATTGGTACTGTAATGAGTAGGTGTGTCCAATCATTTAATTGGTACTGTAATGAGTAGGTGTGTCCAATCTTTTAATTGGTACTGTAATGAGTAGGTGTGTCCAATCTTTTAATTGGTACTGTAATGAGTAGGTGTGTCCAATCTTTTAATTGGTACTGTAATGAGTAGGTGTGTCCAATCTTTTAATTGGTACTGTAATGAGTAGGTGTGTTCAATCATTTAATTGGTACTGTAATGAGTAGGTGTTTCCAATCTTTTAATTGGTACTGTAATGAGTAGGTGTGTTCAATCTTTTAATTGGTACTGTAATGAGTAGGTGTGTCCAATCAAATTGGTACTTTTAAATTGGTACTGTAATGAGTAGGTGTGTTCAATCATTTAATTGGTACTGTAATGAGTAGGTGTGTTCAATCTTTTAATTGGTACTGTAATGAGTAGGTGTGTTCAATTCCATTTATTTTTGGCACTGTACCTTTTTACAGATCCGATCATCTACTTTCAGCACAAACAATTTCTCTCTTTAGGAACATTATATTTAGGAATCATTGATGCAATTCTTGAGTTTATTTTTTGTCTGTATAACACACATTGTTATTATATTATAAACTGGGTGGTTTGAGCCCTGAATTCTGATTGGCTGAAAGCTGCGGTATATCAGACCGTATACCACGGGTATGACAAAACATGTATTCTTACTGCTCTAATTAGGTTGGTAACCAGTTTATAACAGCAATAAGGTACCTCAGGGGTTTGTGGTATATGGCCAATATAACAGGGCTAAGGGCTGTGTCCTGGCACTCCATGATGCGTTGTGCCTAAGAACAGCCTTAGCCTTTGGTATATTGGCCATATACCACACCACCTCGTGTCTTATTGCTTAAACATATTATATAGTAGGATTTGGTCGATAGAAGTGTTACTCTTGTTTGTTTAGTCAGCACTGCGTTTGTAATTGTTTTCATTCTCTCAGTGAGAAACTGAGATCAAATGATTCTACTCTAAAGTACATATCATGGGACATCTAAAAAGGCAATTAAACAGCCTGATGAGAAACTCCAGAGGATGACAGAGAAATGTACTAGTTTCTACTGAAGTCACTGCAGATATCTCTCTCTCACTGCATTGATGACTAAATGTATACATGTAAATTGACTGCACTCAGCTTGCATTCTTATTAGCAGGATACCTCTGTATTAAATGTATTTTAAATCCATTCCACACCACAACATATGGATGCGTTTCTTAGGGTAAAACTGTCTTCAACATGGTGCCTTTCAAATTGTTCAAAAGATTTTGACGTGGGGTGTATGTGCAGCCATGTGAAGATATGTTATGCTATGTATTTCTCCAGCACAATTCAAGAGGACTGGATAGTGATATTCACTGTGGAGGAGATCAACAGAAACCCTGATATTCTACCAGGTGTGACTGCAAGCCGTTCTGGAGGCTTTGAATGGAGGGGAGCAGGGAGAGCTGACAGGACTGAAGAGAGAGCTGACAGGAATACAGAGAGAGCTGACAGGAATACAGAGAGAGCTGACAGGACCGCAGAGAGTTGACAGGAATACAGAGAGAGCTGACAGGAATACAGAGAGAGCTGACAGGACTACAGAAGAGAGCTGACAGGGCTACTCAGCAGTACACAGCAGTACACATTGTGACCCTGGAGCCATTCTCCTCAGAGCAGAGTCCAGTCACAATACCCAGATCCTAGCCCTGCTGCTGCCACTGACATGCTGGAGCAGGGTGGATATTGTCTGTGGGACATACAAACTGGAAGGTACAGCTGAGAGTCAGTCTCTTACAGGAGGTGATTTGGTCTCCCAGGCCTGGCTGAGTTTCTTCTGAGTTTGATGGCCTCAGATGGAGCACGGAGTACCTTGTCTGTGACTGGAGCCTGGCTGCTCAGGAGCGACTGTGCTCCCCTTTACTGAAGGACCAATCCAATGTCCATGGGGCCATGTGTGTATTGACAACGGCATCTGACATGCTCTTGCGGAAGGAACGCAGAGACTTTCATACTAAATATGCCCGTCGAAAAGTTACAGGATTTATACCAAACCAGGTACTTGCTCACTGGTAATGTTGTGATTACTGTACTATTTCCTATTCAATGCAATGAGAGCCAAGTGAAAAGGACAGGTTATAGTGATTTCTCCACATATTTTTTCTTCACTTCATAAACAAACATCTTAGTTGTTTAATAGTAGAAAGTATGTAGAGCTTTTGAGTCTAAGTGCATTGTGTGTCCACATTGTGGTAACTTGCCACACCCTGATATCTTTCACCTGTCCCCTCCAGGAGACGACCATCTTCCCCATTATCCCCTGTGTATTTATACCGTGTTCTCTGTTTGTCTGTTGCCTGTGCCAGTTCGTTTCGTTTTTAAATCCTACCAGCGATTGTTTTCCCTGCTCCAGCCTGTTTTCCTGCTCCTGTTTTCTAGTCCTCCCTGGTTTTTCTGCCTGCCCCGAACCCTGAGACTGCCTGCTGGTTTGTACCTTATCCCACCATTCTGGATTATTGACCCCTGCCGTTCCTGACCCTGAGAGTGCATGCCGTTCTGGACCCTTCACACCCTCTCTGGATTATTGACCCCTGCCGTACCTGACCCTGAGACTGCCTGCCGTTCTGGACCCTTCACACCCTCTCTGGATTATTGACCCCTGCCGTACCTGACCCTGAGACTGCCTGCCGTTCTGGACCCTTCACACCCTCTCTGGATTATTGACCCCTGCCGTACCTGACCCTGAGACTGCCTGCCGTTCTGGACCCTTCACACCTCTCTGGATTATTGACCCCTGCCGTACCTGACCCTGAGACTGCCTGCCGTTCTGGACCCTTCACACCCTCTCTGGATTATTGACCCCTGCCGTACCTGACCCTGACACTGCCTGCCTTCATACCCTCTCTGGATAATTGACCCCTGACCTGTTGTTTGCCTGCCCCTGTGGTTGTTATAAACTCTTGTTACTTCTACAATGTCTGCATTTGGGTCTTACCTAAAGGTGTTAGTAACTATTGTAGTATTCCACTGACAGCTCTCAAAGACTGTGTGCATGAAGATATCTCCATGGGGGAGATGGAGGGATGAATACAAACAAATAGCACGTACTTTTAGCATAACAGTGACGACTGACCGAGAACATGGTAAAAAGAAAATGGTTCGGGGAAAAAACACTAGTTGTGAATGATGTAATGTTGACTTCATCTTGATCCGCTATTATAATGGTTATACTTGTGTAACAAATCATGAACTGAAATTGTTTATAAATAATCTGTTGGAATACCTAACTTTTTTTATTTTTCTTTCATGCTAAAAAAATACAAAATAAAATTCTGAATTCTGAAACAATTTAAGTCAGTGTAAACCTGAATACCATAAACCATATTAAAGATAACCAATGAACTATTCAGGCTACAATGTGGCTGTTTTTTTAGTTTTCCTTATTGACCATGTAAAATCCTCACATTGTTCTATATCCTGTGTTTCTTTGGCAGATGCTAGGGAATATATCCCACATATCCTGCACAGCAAGATTGATGAGAGAGACATCAGTGTGTCTCTTATGGCTGGGTGGAAGAAAGTCTACTGCTAACAGCTCTGTTTTTGGGATCTAGACCAGCGTCCACATCTTACAGAGACATGCCTGTCTACAGAGCCAACAGCAAGCTGAGCTTCCTGCTGCTCTTCTCCTTGACTCTTCTCCTTGACTCTGTGTTTTCTACTAGTAGGCTAGTTCTGTTGTGATAATAACGTTAGTTGTGTTTGTGGTAGAGTACATTCCATCATAGCCATCTACCAAGCCGGTAACTATAATGATAAACTATAGGCTACACTGGAACTATAAAACCTTGGTGAGCATCCACACTAGAGAAAAATTGATCGTTCCACAGTCCTACACCTGTCAAGCAACTGATCAATGCATCCTACTGAACCCTGCCTATTTAATAAGGTGCCAACACAAGACTGACCTTTCATAAGGTCTCTAACGCACTGCTTCCGTGTGACCATTCATTGCTTTCAGGGTGTGTTCATTGTCATAGTGACAACTGCAAATGATACTTCAATGTACATGTGGAAAATCATGAAAAATTATATAGTGAATCGTATTTAGATGCAGCAATCGAACGCTATTTTGCCTGAACATATTTTACAGCACGTATTTCACTGCCTTGTTGCTCAAGTGGTTTGCAAGTGATTTTCATTTTTCTAATGGTCGTCAATTCCGTTCGGCCTTTTTTTTCACTGTGCTCTCTCTGTATGTCCTGTGGAACTATTTGCAACAATGCAACAATGTCATAACCTGCCAAAAGTGAGCACACTTTTGCATTTTCTCTCCTCAACATTCCCCAACATGCATTCTCTATGCTACTTTAGGCCTGTTTAACATTCAGCAATTATCAAGAGCAAGCCTGCTTCTTTCCTCCCAAAAGCCGATTAAGCGTAATATAAAAAAAAAACACACAAATAAATGTCAGATGGAAACATTTTAACAAATGCCAGTGATGCACTCAGCTATGGTTATTAAAATACCAAGTATGTATGCCTTGATTATCTTTGTTTTTTATTATTAGCATTGCTTTTATGTTTATCACATTTCTATGGAAGGTGTTTTATCACAAATCTATGGAAGGTGTTTTATCACATTTCTATGGAAGATGTTTTATCACAAATCTATGGAAGTTGTTTTATCACATTTCTATGGAAGGTGTTTTATCACATTTCTATGGAAGGTGTTGTATCACAAATCTGTGGAAGGTGTTTTATCTAAGGTAATCACATTTCTGGAAGGTGTTTTATCATTTCTATGCTGTTTTATCACAAATCTATGGAAGGTGTTTTATCACAAATCTATGGAAGGTATTTTATCACATTTTTATGAAAGGCGTTTTATGACAAATCTATGGAAGGTGTTTTATCACATTTCTATGGAAGGTGTTGTATCACAAATCTGTGGAAGGTGTTTTATCACATTTCTATGGAAGGTGTTTTATCACATTTCTATGGAAGGTGTTTTATCACATTTCTATGGAAGGTGTTTAATCACATTTCTATGGAAGGTGTTTTATCACATTTCTATGGAAGGTGTTTTATCACAAATCTATGGAAGGTGTTTTATCACAAATCTATGGAAGGTATTTTATCACATTTTTATGAAAGGCGTTTTATGACAAATCTATGGAAGGTATTTTATCACGTTTTTATGGAAGGTGTTTTATGACAAATCTATGGAAGATATTTTATCACATTTCTATGGAAGGTGTTTTATCACAAATCTATGGAAGGTATTTTATCACATATCTATGGAAGGTGTTTTATCACAAATCTATGGAAGGCGTTGTATCACAAATCGATGGAAGGCGTTGTATCACAGATCTATGGAAGGTGTTTTATCACAGATCTATGGAAGGCGTTTTCTATGGAAGGCGTTGTATCACAAATCTATGGAAGGTGTTTTATCACAAATCTATGGAAGGCGTTGTATCACAAATCTATGGAAGGCGTTGTATCACATATCTATGGAAGGTGTTTTATCACAAATCTATGGAAGGTGTTTTGTCACATGACCATTAATGACTAATAATCAGCCTTCTATGTACTACTAGTTTTATTCCAGTATATACTAGTTTTACTAAGATGTGTGCAGATAAGTTAAATGCTAACTAATAATCCAACGTAAAATATTTTATTTCAGAATAAAGAGCACATTTCTACATTTTATTGAAAAATATTTAACATATTAAACATGGTCAATATTGCACATTAACTCAGTGGTGAATGTATTATTAACTGGTACGACTTGTTATTAATAAAATATATTGATTCCACATACTGATCAGGAATCATCACATGGAAATCTATTATCCTTTGAGCATCATGTGTTTCCTGCTGTTTTTCTCTGGTCTGAGCACTACAATGTAGCACTTAGGGGCAAATATGCAGACCAGGAGGCCAAAGGCTGAGGCTAGAATGGCAAAGACATGGACGGCCACTGTGTACTTTCCTGCTGTGCTCACATACACAGGGATAAAGGTTATCCATACAGCAAAGAAGATCAGCATGCTGAAGGTGATGAACTTGGCCTCGTTGAAGTTGTCCGGCAGTTTCCGGGCCAGAAAGGCCAGGATGAAGCACATGCAGGCCAAGAGGCCGATGTATCCCAGAACACACCAGAAGGCGACTTCTGACCCCATGGCACAGTCGACGATGATGACAGAGCTGATGTGGCCAGTGTTGAGGTTGGTGTAGGGAGGTCTGGTCAGCAGCCAGGTGAGACAGATCAGTCCCTGTCGGCCAGAGGGAACCATATTGGTGTTAATATTGATCAAGTGATTCAATTGTCTGATTCATTTTAATGTCTTTCACTGAGGCTGCATTTATTCAGGCATCCCAAATATAGGCTTTTGCACAGTTATTGGCAAAAGATCAGATCTAATTGGTCACAAGTCTGGCTGACTGTGTTAAAGCAGCCTTAGAGGTAGAGGTCAATGAAAAGAAAAGCAACAAGATCAGAATAGTACCTGGACGGCAGTGCACAACACAACACTGGCTCTTTGCTGGGCAGGGCCAAACCACCTCATGTCATCACTTCCTGGCAGGGTGGCCCTGAAGGCCATGAGGACCACCATGGTCTTGGCTAGGAGGCAGGAGATGCAGAGGGCAAAGCTCACCCCGAACGCTGGGTACCGGATCCGGCACAGCCAATCTGAGGGCTCCCCGATGAACAACAGTCCAATCAGGAAGCAGATGGAAAGGAAGAGGAGGAGAAGGAAGCTCAGCTCCATGTTGTTGCCGCGGACGATGGGAGTGTGTCGGTTGGCAACAAACACCGCCAAGACAGAGAGTGAGGCACAGGCCCCAAGAATGGATACCACACACAGGACGACACCCATGGACTCCTGATAGGACAGGAACTCTATGGTCTTTGGAACACAGTGGTCTCTGGCCTCGTTTGGCCACGTGACGTCAGAGCAGTGTATGCAGTTTAAAGAATCTGACAGAGAGGAAAAAGAAAACAGAGATTGCAATAGCAACACTGTTTTTTTAGTTCTGACCAATGACTGGTGAGAAAGGCTTGGAAATAAGGGAAAACACACCAGTTTGATTGCTGACCTCCCCCTCAGCACAGGGGATGCAGTCGAAGCAGCAGACAGGCTCCCCCTTCTTCCTGGCTACACGGGTGCCTGGGGGACAGCTCTCACTGCACACTGATCGAACTGCCTGGGGGGCAGAGGGGCACCACTCAGATATACTGATACATCTCGCGTGTAATAAGCGGTGTACAGGGAAAGTGTTTCAGAACGCTTTTCAAACTAGCCAAATGTAGTTTATAAAATGCCAACTTGATATTCTCCAATGACGTTAAGAAGACAACAAAGAACAGACTGAGAAGAAAACGTAGAACCAAGCACCTAGACTGTGATATAGGGCGCACCTGCTTTCCCACAGGCCACTGAATCACTGACTCATTTATGACCAGGTCTCGGCCATCGGCCAATGAGGCGTCATAGAACCCCACTTTAACTAATCGCAGGGAGCCATCCTGCCCCCTCTGCCAGTTCATGAGGTCATAGGAAGCAATGGGGTCACCGTTGTGGTCAAAGCTGACCTCCTCCCCGAGTGTGGAAAACTTCACCTGCTTCATGTAATGTAGTAGCTGGGGAAAGAGGAGTGGAGAGGGTGACACAAGAAACTATACACTCTACTCCCCCTACTGGTGTGTGTGTGTGTCTGCATGCGTGCAAATGAGAAACAGGCAATGATATCTATTCAGCAATAATGAGCAGAGTATCTTCAGCCATAGACTCACCTGCCATGGTTTAACATGCTTTGGGTCCCCACAGGTGCCATTGATAAAAGGCCCCTGCCCAGCCACACAGTTGGTCATATCCTGCAGGGCATGGGCGATGAGATACACAGCCTTATACACATTATAGGATACTCTGAGCTGGCTCACATCGGCAAAGGGTGTGTACACATCCCCCAGAACCTCTCTTCCACTACAGGGCTCTCTGTCCAGGTAACTGACAGAGTGAGTGTGTGTGTTTAAGGAATCGTTCACTCTACAGTTGAATGTCTCTTCCCAGAACTCTGCCAGGAAAGCCGACTGACGTCCGTGGGATGGGCCTAGTCTGGTCAGGAAGTCTTTGAGCCCGGGAATAACATCAGCCTTCCGTATTCCAAATCCCAGCGTTCCTGTCAGGAGATCTCCAAACTCTCTCCACAGGGACTTGGAGGTGGCCCAGGCCTCGCTGGCGATCAGTTGCAGCCCTGTGACATTCCGATGGAGACACTCCCTGAGGATACTCCGAAGCTCCGACTCGCCGGAGAAATTCAGGAGGACTCGGGAGGACGACCCCTGGGTAACAATTACAAGAATAACAACATGTATAATCATGTCCTTTGAAGACATCATACGTTTATTTCTTTGCTAACCTGGATAGTGTCCACTAGCTGTCCCACAGCATGCTGGGTAAGGACCACTGGGTAGAAGTGGACGTAGGCAGCACACATCCCAAAGTGAACGGACTCCTGTAGAAACAACTGGATGGCAAAACGTGCATAGTCAGACTCCACCCCGATGACGCCCACCCAGGTCCAGTGGAAGTAGCGTACCAGGCGAGCCAGGGCTCTTATCTGAAAGGCATCACTGGGCATGGTGCGCATGAACGTAGGGAACTGCTTCTGGTCACTCAGGCAGCTGCAGGATGCAAAGTAGCTCACCTGAAAGAAGAGGGAACAGCAGGTTAAAAGTGCACTCTGTAAAATGTACTAAAGCATTACATATAGCTGTTACTGTTGGGCGGCAGGGTAGCCTAGTGGTTAGAGTGTTAGACTTGTAACCGAAAGGATGCAAGTTCGAATCCCCGAGCTGACAACTTACAAATCTGTCGTTCTGCCCCTGAACAGGCAGTTAACCCACTGTTCCTAGGCCGTCATTGAAAATAAGAATTTGTTCTTAACTGACTTGCCTAGTAAAATAAAAAATATATACAATATATGTGAACTTAATTTCATGATTTAAAAAAAAAAAAACATTTGAAGATATGAATTGACATGTCTCCTGCCAAAGTCAAAATGCATTACAGATGAAGGGTCTTCATTTGTCCAGTATTGTCACAGCAAAATAATCCTGCAGCAACAGAATATGAACATTCAGCCCATTGTGTAGCTTGATTGGTGGTCAGGCTATTAGATGGCCCAAATTAGCCTACATGAAAGTGCCACACTGTTAATATTGCGTGGTTTTCCAGCGCATTTATGTAAATCACCAAACTCATCTGCATTTGTTGCAGTGCAGGAAAATTCTCAGCAACAAAAGAGTGATCAAATTAAGATCCCTTACCTGTATATTATGATCTACAAGCCAGTCCAAAGCAGAGAGAACAACAGGGTAAATGTGCACTCTGTAAGTTGTACTCAAGCATTGCATATAGCCCTTAATTTTCATTTAGCAGTCAAGGAATGCAATTCCATAATAAAATGTATAGAATTTTGAAAGTAGCTTTTAAGTCATGAAATAGTATGTCTCCTGCCAGTAACAGTATTCACATAACAATCAGGCATGTCATTGTAAAAGCTTCAAGACATCTATATTTTAGGGTAATTCCATTTTGGCTATTGTTATGAGCCATACTTTTACCAAGGATCTATCTCAATCAAAAGCAATTTATCAACTATAAGAAGATTGTTACACAATGATAAAAGTGCAATATACGTAACACTAGTCTCACCAGGGGTATTTGAAAGGAGCCCAGAGTTCTGAGCACAGCCATAGACACCCCAGAGGCGGCATCTCCTATGATAACAGGGGATACAGCCCTGCGTACAGCGGCGCAGTCCGAACCTGGACCCTGACCTGCTCCCCTGTAGTCTGCCCCCCATTCTGGCTGCCCGTTGACCAGCAGCAGGGAGCCTCTCAGGGACACAGGCACATGGTCACAGCTGTCGCGGATATGGAACCCCAGTGTCAGGTGTGGGAGCAGGTCCCTTCGTTGGTTGATCTCTTTCACTGCGAACATCATGGTCTCCATCCAACGCAGGGCCCTGGCACTGAAACTACAGGGAAGAGGATAACAAGTGGCTGAGAAGCAAAGCACGTAAGAGAGAAAGAGACAAACAGACAGAAAACATTCTTCATTTCCCACCACTTACTACTCATATGTAGTCTGTTGCGGTTCCCATTGAAATGATGTCACAGAGGACACAGGACTATAGTGGAGCGGGAACAAGCCCCCAAGAACCACGTCTCCCTCTTGATAGAAGCTGCTCGTCTCTTCTTCCCCCAGGAAAGTGCACCCGTCCTGGGGTGCGGCAGAGCAAACCCAGCTGGCCCACAGGAGAAGCCCCAGCAGCAGGAGTCTGGCAGAGAGGTGCGCCATGGCAGGCAGAGAATGGATGTACGATGTGAGATCAGTTAGGGCTTCCAGTCCTTGTCTAACCCCCAATTCTCACCTGTGTGGCTGTGGGTACGAGGTTTGGTCCCTATATAGGCCCAGGTTGTCATGACATCACTGCAGACAAGGTCCTACTTTTCCCTTTTTTTATCGCAGTGCCTTCTCTAATGAGTAGATCTTAGTTGGAACAATAGCGAAGCACTTACCCCGCCTCTGTTTTGGTAAAAAAGGATGTGTCTGTAAAAATGTCTCAAATTAACAGACAGAGAGATGAACGCAAGGACTGACCATCCATGATGTTACAATTCAATTAAGATTATAGTTTCAACCATGTTGTGTAACCAAACAGTGTTTGTTTACATTTACACTGTTGACAAACATTGGACGAGAATGATTTTACATTTTGGGTTCTGATGTGGTATGACAGTTAAAATAAGCTTTTATAAATTATATTCTTATCGAATCAATGGGGATATATCATTCGTTTAAGTCCAAAAATGGATGTAGCAACAAATGAGTCGAGCTTTAATGGGATCATTCACACAATAATCAAAGTGGATGTCAGACATTTTCGTAGCAGATTTCTCGCTCAACAGTAGGTGGCAGTGTATGCATTGCATGAGAACAAAGCTGCGCCGTATTGTCTGTGTGTGATGTCACCACAATTTATACCGGGGGAGGGTAGTAATATATTGATCTTTTACTGTAGTGGGCTAAATCAGGGTCACAGATGTTTATTGGTAGTCTTAAACAAATCTACTTTGAAACAAAAGTCTACACCTCACACACATGATTATAGGCTTACAGAAAAGAAGACACCTGTACCAGGTCAGATATAGAGTTGAAATGTATCACATTTTGAGTTTACGTCCCAATATTACACGTTATATACATCACAGAAGACTGCAGTATAACAAGATCAATTGACATAGAAACACCACATGATTATTTCAAAATGTATAATGTTGTTTAATTATGAAATGATGAGAAATATTAGTAACATTCCACCCATGAGGCCACTAGAGGGAGATTTGGTCATTTGACTGCAGAAAAGTGCTTCAATACCTCTGTATAGGCCTCCTAATAAAATATCATGAAACAAATTACAATCACTTAAAACACAGTGTGAAGTGTATTGTATTGCGTGGGTTTCTTATTACCTATCATACATATTGTCTGCCATAATGGCCCAGTCTGTCTCTCCAAGCCACTGTGAGTGTTTGGGAGGGAGGGGTGAGGATCACGTGAAATCCATGGAGATACCAAATTAAATCAGATGAAATGATGACGAGACCAAGGAGTATAAAACAGAACAACATGAATAGTCTCTGTGGGAGGATATCAGCTTGTCTATGAGCAGGAGGATCTCTCTGCATCTATCGGACCAGTCTGAGGATGTCTCTTCTTCTGTGGTGGTCCCTATACTACCCTGTCTCTATTTCCCCTCTGACAGAAGCCACCTCTACCCAGCCAGCCTGCTCCCCGCAGGGGGCCCTTGAGCTACCTGGGTTCTCAGCCCAGGGTGACTTCCTGATGGGGGGGATCTTTCCCCTTCACTACCGGGTGGAGCTGCCTGGCACGGACTATACCCACCAGCCCCTGGCAGCACTGTGTCAAGGGTGAGCTGAGTTACTGGGGGCCTGGATGTGTGGCTCAAGTCCTACAGTTCTCTCTCTCTCTCTCTCTTAGCTCACATAGAGAGAGGGAGAGAGAGAGACTGGGGGCCCGGATGTGTGGCTCAAGTCCTACTGTAAACAAGAGTTTGAGGAGAATAGGTTCTGATTGCCAGGTCCCATTGAGGACCTTTGACCTCTACTCCTCTCCTTTTCTGTGTTTTCCTCCTAATCCCTTAACACCGTGTCCTGTGGTGGGATTGTTGCCACGTTCATTGAGCTCACATTTCTCGGTCTAGTTGTGTTGTTCAGACCAGACTGACCATCAGTGGAAGTGGAACACATTCTCATTCTCTCTCTCTCTCTCTCTCTCTCTCTCTCTCTCTCTCTCTCTCTCTCTCTCTCTCTCTCTCTCTCTCTCTCTCAGGTTTGACCCGAGGGCTTTCCGCTGGGCTCAGACCATGAGGCTGGCGGTGGAGGAGATCAACCAGAGTGAGCAGCTGTTGCCCAACCACACGCTGGGCTACAAGATCTTTGACTCGTGTGCCACACCAGTCACGGCTCTGAGAGCAGTCTTGGCGGTGCTGAACGGACATGGTGAAGAACAGGGCCCTATGTGTTCTGGTGCCAGCCCGTTAATAGCCATGGTAGGGGAGTCTGGCTCCTCACAGTCCATTGTTTTGTCCAGAACTCTGCAGCCCTTCAGAATCCCCATGGTGAGTGATGATGTGTTTTTTTTTGCAGGGTTCAGATCAAGGTTGTAGTGCTGCCAGAGCTCACCGGAACCTTGCTCTGCCACTTCTCACAGTGGGGCCTGTTTACTACAGTTAAATCCAAGCTGATTCAATATCTGCGAATTCACATAATCTTCTATTAGTACTCTACAGAACTGAATAGAGTAAAGTGACTGTTAGATCAAAAACACCACTTCATTTCTTATGAGATTTTAAGATGATAAGTGGTCACATTTCTTTTCTCATCCGGCCTAAACTCAACATTGTGCCACAGCGTTTGAAATATAGTCCAGGTACAGTAAGCCTATGCTGTCTGTCACCACCATCTGCTCTCATTCGCTCACAAAACCATAGTTAGGCCCTACATCACTCAATAAGATCTGAATGCATATTCCCACGACACTGGTTAAGATCAAATGATTGGATGGTTCACCGGTAAAACCAGAATAATTATCATTCACCATTGACAGATGGTCTATTTTAAAATTAGGTACGTCTAATTGGGTGTTTGACGGAATTTAAAACAGAACTGTTTATTGAGACAATATGTGTGGGTGTGGCCAGACATTACATTTGGAGGATGCCTTTTATGCGAATTCTAAAAAGTTATGTCAGTCAGTACAGACTTTGATTGAGAAATGATGACATTATTGTTTTAGAGGTAGGCTCCGGTACCTCAGAAAGTGGCACTACACCACTGGTGCAGATGAAAAGCTATTTCTTGTTTTTAAGTTAAGATCCACTGTTGAACTAGGGGGAATTAGAATACAATTCAGATTCTGTGGATCAGTATTCAAATTCAAAGATGTTGAATTATTTTAGTGTAAATAGCTTATCTGCTATTCAAAGTGGAGGTTTGTCTGTGACTCTGAAAACACATTTAAAAGCGCTTATCAACAACTTGTGGCTAGAATTACATAGTTCGTTAACTATTTAATTAAGTATGGTGTCTTTTGTTTATGACTATTGTAAATACGATTAGCGCTCTCATAAATAACACATGATTTGTATATATATGAATGTATTTTATGTTTTGTAATAATGGTATTACATGCACACCTTGAAATGAACATTTGCTTAAAATAGTTGTTCTATGTCCTTTCAGATCAGCTATTTCTCCACCTGCTCGTGCCTGAGTGACAGGAAAGAATACCCAACGTTCTTCAGAGTGGTTCCAAATGACGACTACCAGGTGAAGGCCATCGCCAGTCTGCTTCAGCGTTTCGGCTGGAAGTGGATCGGTGTGATCCGCGAGGACCACGACTACGGCCACTTCGCCCTGCAGGGCCTGAAGAGGGAGATCCAGAACACAGATGTCTGTCTGGCCTATGATGAGATGATCCCTAAAGACTACAGCAGAGAGAGGGTCCTGCAGATCCTGGAGGTGATGAGGCACTCCACAGCGCGGGTGGTGATAGTCTTCTCTGGGGAGGGAGAGTTATACCCTTTCCTCAAGGAGTTTGTCAAGCAGAACATCACTGGTACCCAGTGGGTGGCCAGTGAGGCCTGGGTCACTGCCAATGTGCTGGCAGAGACGTATCCATTCCTGGATGGGACTATTGGCTTCGCCATCCGCTCAGGGAGAGTCCCAGGGCTCCGGGACTACCTGCAGACGGTGAACCCCCGCAGGTACCCCTCTAACCCCCTGGTGCAGCAACTGTGGGAGGCTCTGTACGGCTGCTCTCCCTCTCTGTCCCCCTCCAGCACCCTGATGCCCCCCTGCTCAGGGCAGGAGACTCTTCTGGAGCAGCACTCAGCCTACATGAACACCTCCAGCCCCAGAGTGGCCTATAATGTGTACAAGGCTGTGTATGCCATCGCTCACTCACTGCACAACCTCCTCCACTGCCAGGCTGGGGCAGGACCCTTCCACAACCACTCCTGTGCTCACAGCACCAACGTTCACCCCTGGCAGGTGTGTCAATTACTTACTAAAGTGGGGGGGAAGCATATCATTATGTAAATAACTGAACAGATGAATGTTGAAAAGATTTTAGTGCATCAACAAATGTAATTAGATGTAGTTAAAGAATTAGACAATTGTTTTCCTCTTATCATAGCTCCAGCAATATCTCCAGGATGTGTCCTTCAACGTATCTGGAGAAAATATGAACTTTGACCAGAAAGGGGACGCCATCCCGTCCTATGACCTCATCAACTGGCAGAGGGGGCCAAACGGAGGTCCCCGCTTTGTCACAGTAGGGCTGTATGATGGCTCAAAGGACTCTGGGAAGGAGCTGGCAATCCAGGAAGAGAAGATAGTGTGGGCGAGGCATCAGAGCAAGGCAAGCTGCTCACATTGTGTATTTAACCACATCAGATGCCAACTGTTGACGTTGTGTAGAGAGTCCTGGATGTAAGTTCCTCTTCATGGTGAATGTAAACATATTATTATAGTTATTTTTAAACAGGATTATTTGTCCTGAAATATTTTTGTTTCTCCAAAGCTTGTATTGCAGGTAACCCAGTTGATCCATTCCAATGCTTGATGTCACTTTCTTATTCTCTAACCATCCTACTAAAACTGTCAGTGAGATTTCTCCAATTATCTCATATTGAGTGACCTCTAGTGGCTGGAATAATATGAGTATTAAGGTAGCATTAAATAGTCTGAAGGTATTGATCTTTGATTTGTTCAGCTGGTGGTCTCCGTGTGCAGTGCCAGCTGTGCTCCAGGATCCAGGAAGGCTGTCCGTCGTGGGGAACCTCTGTGCTGCTTTGACTGTGTACCATGTGACAGCGGCAAGATTAGTAATCAGACAGGTGAGGACTCTGATTTACCCTAATCAATATAATGACTTACCTGTAGATTAGTAATCAGACAGGTGATGACTCTGATTTCTGTTAATCAATAGAACAACTTCCTTTTGTTAGATTTGATATAGTCTCTCTAGATGCAGTTGAGTGCACTATGTACATCCTGTCCGTGTGTTGTGTTAGAAAGGGCCAGCAGCACGTCCTCCTCCAGTCGTCTTATTCCTGTAACCTCCTTTAACCCTAAAAGTTACTTTTTGTTTAATAGTACCAACGGGTAATGGCCCAATTTACCTCAAATTGGTAATGATTTCAAAGAGACACTGTCTGTCAAGCAGTAACACTTTATTTTATTAACCATTTAGTAACACAAGAAAATGGTTTAAATTCCCCCAAATAAGCATATTTTTTACATTTTTTTTACCACATTTTTTGTATTTTTCATGTTTTTTGATTTGATTTGATTTATTTTGACCCCATTAGCCGATGCCATTGGCGACAATTAGCCTTACTCGGGGTTCGACATATAACAACAAATACATTACAGACAAAAGACGTTACAATTTACAAACATTTACATTGTTATGAAGATTTGTTATTCATTCAAAGTGTTCTGTAATATTCAGAGGCTGAGAAATTGGCAATGGAGCTAATCTGTCATACTGGTGCGACTTAAGATGGCCACCGATATGGGAGATATAGGCGACTTAAGATGGCCACCGATATGGGCAATATAGGTGATAAAGATGGACACCGATATGGGCAATATAGACGATAAAGATGGACACCGATATGGGCAATATAGACGATAAAGATGGACACCGATATGGGCAATATAGACGATAAAGATGGACACCGATATGGGCAATATAGACGATAAAGATGGACACCGATATGGGCAATATAGACGATAAAGATGGACACCGATATGGGCAATATAGACGATAAAGATGGACACCGATATGGGCAATATAGGCGATAAAGCACCGGTGGCATCAGACTGTTAGCTCGAACTTTGGAACGCTATGGGCTATCAACTCAGATCCAATTGCATCTGAAAAATGGGACTCTGGACTTGGTATAGATACACTGACTGGACACTAAACATGTATTTATAGTGCCTCACTAGGGGCCAAATCTGGGGTGGCTCCATATGTATATATTTAAGGATACATTCATCTACCTCTCTGTGCCAAATTTGGTCACAAAGTTTAACTATTGAGTTCACATTTTCAGCTGAGCCACTATGCACATCTAGTATACAAAGACATTTCAGAAGGATAAAAAATAACAGAGTTTGAAATTATGACAATTTACCCTTGATGGTACTGGGTTAACCTATGTACACCAGTCCCATTTCTGCCACCAACTGTCACTTTCCTGTAGAATATCACAAGACTCCATCACATACCCAAAATTCCTAAGCTCGTTCTCTTTGTTTTTCTGTGTAGATTCTATAGACTGCCATGAATGTCCCAAGGACTACTGGTCAAACACTGATGGAACAATGTGCATCCCCAAAGTGGTGGAGTTCCTTTCCCATGATGCAATGGGGATAGCCCTGACGGTGATCGCTGTAGTGGGCGCCTGTCTGACCGTGTCCATCCTGGCAGTCTTCCTCCATCACAGGACCACTCCCATCGTCCGCGTCAACAACTCTGAGCTGAGTTTCTTTATCCTTCTCTCCCTGACTCTGTGCTTCCTGTGTGCGCTGATGTTCATCGGGGAGCCCACCTCCTGGTCCTGCATGCTGCGCCACACCGCCTTCAGCATCACCTTCTCCCTCTGCATCTCCTGCATCCTGGGCAAGACTCTGGTGGTCCTGGCAGCTTTCACTGCCGCCAGGCCTGGGAACAACATTATGAAGTGGCTGGGGCCCAAACAGCAGAGGGTCATCATATTCTCCTGCACCCTGGTTCAGGTGCTGATCTGTGCTGCCTGGCTCATGGCTGCACCTCCCTACCCCTCCAAAAATATCCAGGACCAACGCTCTAAGATCATTCTGGAGTGCAGTGTGGGCTCCCAACTGGCCTTCTGGTGCGTTCTGGGATACATCGGCCTCTTGGCCTGTCTGTGCTTCATCCTGGCTTTTCTGGCCAGGAAACTCCCAGACAACTTCAACGAGGCCAAGTTCATCACCTTCAGCATGCTGATCTTCTGTGCCGTGTGGATCTCCTTCATCCCTGCCTACGTCAGCTCTCCTGGGAAGTACACAGTAGCTGTAGAGATCTTTGCCATCCTGGCCTCCAGCTTTGGGCTGCTGTTCTGTCTGTTTGCTCCAAAATGTTACATCATCCTCCTGAAGCCAGAGAAGAACACTAAACAACACATCATGGGGAAGAAATAAAATGCATAGATTAATGAAGACATATTTATTTATCGTAGGTTTCAGTTTACTTTTGACCTACTGTAAACCCAGAAATGAAATAGAAGTTATAGTGTCTTTGGGACATGTGGCAAGCTAGAAATTATACTTGTTTAGTTGAATTACTGTACCATTTTCCTGATCAAAGATATAGCTCCTCCAAGTTAGGCCATTTTATGGTTACTGTATCTGGAGCGGGGGGGGGGTACGACCCACGGGGCACTTCAATCCGGCCTGTGAGACATAAAAACAAATTGTACACTTATATTCCTCTCCAATTTCGTGGAATGCAATTGTTAGTTATAGTCTTGTCCCATCGCTGCAACTCCCGTACGGACTCGGAAGAGTCGAAGGTCTTAAGCCGTGCGTCCTCAGAAACACAACCCAGCCAAGCCGCACTGCTTCTTGACACATTGCCCACTTAACCCGGAAGCCAGCCATACCAATGTGTCAGAGGAAACACTGTACACTTGGCAACCATGTATGCGCACGCCCTGCCACAGGAGTTGCTAGAGCGTGATTGGCCAAGGAAATATTGGCCTGCCAAACCCTCACCTAACCTGGGCAACGCTGGGCCAGCTGTGCGCCGCCTCATAGGTCTCCCAGTCATGGCCAGCTGTGACACAGCCTGGGATCGAACCCGGGTCTGTAGTGATTCCTCAAGCACTGCGAAGTAATGCCTTTGACTGCAGCACCACTCAGGAGGCCTCTGCAAATTGATTTAAACAAACAATTGGTACCCAAAGACACACGTCACTCCATTGAATTTCAAAATCCCGATGTGACACTCTTGCCAAAAAGTTTGCCTACCCCTGATCTAGAGGGAGGTTTAGTTATGCTATAGTCATGCTACATTTTTGTTTTAACAATTATTGTTTCATTATTATTAGACAGTAGTTTTAAAGATATTTTCTTTTTTATTGTTTTAACAAAGCAATTTTACTGTGTTATCTTCCTTTTTTCATATTATTCTGGTTACTAAGCATTGCTTTTTGTCAATTGTTTGTCCTTTGAAAATAAAATGGTGCATCTCAAAGAGATGTCATCCTGAAAACTGTCAAAAAAATAAAGAATTAAACGTTACAGCATTTGAATTGTGCTACCAGAGGTTTTACACACTATAATGCTAATGCTATGTGGTACAGTGGCTTGTGTAAGCATTCATCCCCCTTGGCATTTTTCCTGTTTTGTTGCCTTACAACTTGGAATTAAAATGGATTGTGGCGGGGTTTGTTTAATTTGATTTACACAACATGCCTACCCCTTTGAAGATGCAAAGTATGTTTTTTATTGTGAAACAAACAAGAAATATTACAACAAAACACAACACTTGTGTATGCATAACTATTCACCCCCCCCCCAAAAAAAAAAGTCAATACTTTGTAGAGCCACCTTCTGCAGCAATTACAGCTGCAAGTCTCTTGGGGTATGTCTCTATAAAAACTTGGCACATCTAGGCACTGGGATTTTTGCCCGTTCTTCAAGGCAAACTCATCCAGACCCTTCAAGTTGGATGGGTTCCACTGGTGTACAGCAATCTTTAGGTCATACCACAGATTCTCAATTGGATTGGGTTCTGGGCTTTGACTAGGCCATTCCAAGACATTTCAATGTTTCCCCTTAAACCACACAAGTGTTGCTTTAGCAGTATGCTTAGGGTTATTGTCCTGCTGGAAGGTGAACCTCCGTCCCAGTCTCAAATCTCTGGAAGACTGAAACAGGAATTTTGCTGTATTTAGCGCCATCCATCATTCCTTCAATTCTGACCAGTTTCCCAGTCCCTAACGATAACAAACATCCCCACAGCATGATGATGCCACCACCATGCTTCACTGTGGGGATGGTGTTGTCGTGGTGATGGGAGGGGCTGGGTTTGCGCAAGACATAGCGACTTCCTTGATGGCCAAAAATCTCAATTTTAGTCTCATCTGACCAGAGTACCTTCTTCCATATGTTTGCGGAGTCTCCCACATGCCTTTTGGCGGACACCAAAGGTGTTTCCTTATTTTTCTCTGTAATTAATGATCGGTCCCTTTTTTTCAATTTTCACCTAAGCCCAGTGGCGTGTACGGCTTAAAGTGGTCCTATGGACAGATACTCCAATCTCCACTGAAGGGCATTGCAGCTCCTTCAGCGTTATCTTCGGTCTCTTTGTTGTCTCTGATTAATGCCCTCCTTGCCTGGTCCGTAGGTTTTGGTGGGCGGACCTCAGTTGGCAGGTTTGTTGTGGTGCCATATTCTTTCCATTTTTTATAATGGATTTAATGGTGCTCCGTGGGATGTTCAAAGTTTCTGATCTTTTTTTTATAACCCAACCCTGATCTATACTTCTCCACAACGTTGTACCTGACCTGTTTGGAGAGCTCCTTGGTCTTCATAGTGCCACTTGTTTGGTGGTGCCCCTTGCTTAGTAGTGTTGCAGACTCTGGGGCCTTTCAGAACAGGTGTATATATACCGAGATCATGTGACAGATCATGTGACACTTAGATTGCACATAGGTGGACTTTTATTGAACTAATTATGTGACTTATAAAGATAATTGATTGCACCAGATCTTATTTAGGGGCTTCAAAGCAAAGGGGGTGAAAACATATGTACCCACTTTTCAGTTTTTAATTTAATTTAAATTAATATCACTTCACCAATTTTGACTAATTTGTGTATGTCCATTACATGAAATCTAAAAAAATATCCATTTAAATTACAGGTTGTAATGCCACCAAATAGGATAAATGCCAAGGGGATGAATACTTTTGCAAGGCTCTGTTGCTTGGTAAACAAACTGTAATCATACCCTCATCCCCAGCCTAGACACCCTTTTATAGTACAGTATAAACTTGTATTGATGTGATGATGTCATATGCCTTCTAAACAGATGTCCAATCCAGGGCTTGTCTTGTCAGTGATGAGATGCAGAGAGACGGCAGGTCATATATATAACTGCTCTCCTGCCCTCTCTCTGACTGTTAGAGGGGGTAGGTGTGAGTGAGGATGTCTCTGCTGTTCTTGTGGTCTCTATCTTCCTCCCTCATACTCAGCCCATCCTCCACCCTAGCCACAGACTCAGAGTGTGTTCTGCTGAGTGGATTTGATCCTGGGTTTGTGGCTGATGGTGACTTTGTCATTGGGGGTATTTTTCCACTGCACTACAACCAGGAGATGCCAGACGTCAACTACACCTACCAACCAACAGCCGTCAGGTGCAATGGGTGAGTTTTCAGTGTTAATTAACCAGTAATACTCTATTTGATCTGTAACCTCTTTCCTTCGTGTAGTTTCCAGTTCTATTTGACTACTTTTATCTTCACTTTCTCCTCTGTTTTTTCCTCCCCTCCCCTCCTCATCTCTCTCACTCTCTCTCCTCATCCTTCCTCCCCTCCTCCCCATCTCTCTCCTCATCCTTCCTTCCTCCTCTCTCGCTCTCTCTCCTTATCCTTCCTCTCCTCCTCATCTTTCTCTCCTCATTCTTCCTCCCCCTCCTCATCTCTCTCTCTCTCTCTCTCTCTCTCTCTCTCTATCTCTCACTTTCTCTGTGTATTCAGGTTTGACCCGAGGGCTTTCCGCTGGGCTCAGACCATGAGGCTGGCGGTGGAGGAGATCAACCAGAGTGAGCAGCTGCTGCCCAACCACACGCTGGGCTACAAGATCTTTGACTCGTGTGCCTATCCTCTGACAGGGCAGAGGGCTGCTCTGGCAATGTTGAATGGACTGGGCCAGGCTCACACTAACATGTGTTCTGGTGCCTCTCCTCTGCTGGCTGTTATCGGAGAATCCGGTTCTGCTCAGTCTATTGTCGTATCCAGAATCCTGCAGCCCTTTAAAATACCCATGGTAGGGCTCCACTATTTACCTTTCAATTATTTCACTGATTGATCAACTGCACTCATGATACTTTCTGTACAACCTTTCTGGTTCTCTGTGTTTAAATATGTATATGAAGAGGTCATTTCCAAAAACGCTATATAAACTGATTTGTGTTTCTGTTAAACAGAAGTGATTGCTTATGGGTACATTCATGTGTGTGTGTGTACTGTTCTCAGATTTTTTTATTGAAAGATTTTAGAAAATGTGTTTATTCGAAAAACACTATATAGCCATTGTTTAGCTGCAATGGAATGTACATATCCTGTCTATTTGACTGTGATATGTGATTGTCTCACTGAGCTAGATAAATGCACTTACTGTAAGTCTGGATAAGAGCATCTGTTATATGACTAAATTGTAAAATGTAAATGTTTTACTTACAGATCTCATATTACTGTATTTAATTATTATGATTATGATTATATATATATTACTTATGTAAAACCTAGAAGTCCTACTTATTTCTCTGAACATGAGGCAGATGTATATCATTTAGCAAAAAAACATGATTATTTGTCTCGCTGAAATGAAACCATCAATTGATAGATTTTAAACAAATAAATGTATAATTAAACAACCCCGTGCCATGATTAGATAGTAAAAAAAGAATCTCTTTAACCATTTCAGCAATAAAAGCTCATTAGCAATAAAAGCTAATTTACCAACATTTCTGAAAATGTATACATAGCGTTTTGGAAAGAAACTTTTCAAATGAGTGTTCTTGTGTCTGAGTTGTAGAAAGAATGAGTGTTTTACTAACAACGTCTTTCCTCAGATCAGCTACTTCTCGTCGTGCGCGTGCCTCGGTGACAGGAGGAAGTACCCCACCTTCTTCAGAGTAATCCCCAACGATGACTACCAGGTGAAGTCCTGCAATTAAATAAAAAAAGGATTAGGCAATGATCTCATGAATCTCAGGATTCTTCAGGAAGTATTTCTGAAGTGGATCTCCTTGTAGTCAACTTAAATGGAGTGAAGCAGAGTATGTTCACTTCCTGGTCTGTTACAACATAGTTTCTGTCTAATCTTCCCTTTCTTCTATCCCAGGTGAAGGCTATGGCTCAGCTGCTGGTACGGTATGACTGGCGCTGGGTGGGGGTGGTGCGTGGGGACCATGAATATGGGCACTTTGCTCTACAAGGGCTGCTGAGGGAGCTAAAGGGGACGGGGGTGTGTGTGGCCTACCAGGAGATGATCCCTCTGCTCTACAATCAGCAGAGGGCCCTGGAGATCATAGAGGTATGAAGAGAGGGAGAGAGACTGTTTTGTCCCTGACGTCTTGCATATTTAAAAAAAAAAACTAGTACTATACAAAATTAAAGGTTATATCTCTCCCTGTCTTCTCTCTCTCCCCACCCTGTCTCCTCCTCTCTCCTTCCTCTCTCCTCTTCTGCCTCCATCTCTCCCTGTCTTCTCTCTCTCCCCACCCTGTCTCCTCCTCTCTCCTTCCTCTCTCCTCTTCTGCCTCCATCTCTCCCTGTCTTCTCTGTCTCCCCACTCTGTCTCCTCCTCTCTCCTTCCTTTCTCCTCTCCCCACCCTGTCTCCTTCTCTCTCCTTCCGCTCCTTCTCCCTGCCTCCACCCTCTCCTCCCTCTCTTCCTCTCTCCTCTTCTGCCTCCATCTCTCCCTGTCTTCTCTGTCTCCCCACCCTGTCTCTTCCTCTCTCCTTCCTCTCTCCTCTTCTGCCTCCATCTTTCCCACCTTTACCCTCCATTATTTTCTCATCTCTCCCCTCTCGCTCTCTTCTCTCTAGGTCATGCGTAGCTCCACAGCGCGGGTAGTGGTGGTGTTCTCTGCCGAGGGGGAAATGACCCCCTTCCTGAAGGACTACATGGCACAGAACATCACAGGGATCCAGTGGGTGGCCAGCGAGGCCTGGGTCACTGCCTCTCTCTTCACCACCAGCGAGTACTTCCCCTACCTGGGGGGCACCATCGGCTTTGGGATCAGGCAGGGACAAATCCCAGGGCTCCGGGACTACCTGCAGATGGTGAACCCCCGCAGGTACCCCTCTAACCCCCTGGTGCAGCAGCTGTGGGAGGCTCTGTACGGCTGCTCTCCCTCTCTGTCCCCCTCCAGCACCCTGATGCCCCCCTGCTCAGGGCAGGAGACTCTTCTGGAGCAGCACTCAGCCTACATGAACACCTCCAGCCCCAGAGTGGCCTATAATGTGTACAAGGCTGTGTATGCCATCGCTCACTCACTGCACAACCTCCTCCACTGCCAGGCTGGGGAAGGACCCTTCCACAACCACTCCTGCGCTCACAGCACCAACGTTCACCCCTGGCAGGTATAGGTATTGTAACTATCTGGACCGTTTATAAAAGTAATTCAACAGATCATCTGCTGTACCTGTTCAATATCTGTCATCTCTGCACATCCATATGCTAATTGACAGCTATAGGGCTTCATACCACTCTGCAAAAAATATCACATATATTATTTTTTCCTGATTTTGCAATGTTTCTTCAAAGCTGCAGCACTATCTACAAGAACTTGCCTTTTACATTTCTGGGGAGGAGGTGAACTTTGACCTGAAAGGGGATTCCATCCCGTACTATGACATCATCAACTGGCAGAGGGGCTCGGGTGGGAACATGGAGTTCATCAACGTCGGTCTGTTCGACGGAGCAAAGGCCTCTGGGAAGGAGTTGGTGATCCAGGAGGAGAAGATCGTGTGGGCGGGGCATCAGAGCAAGGCAAGCTGCTCACACTGTGTATTTAACCACATCAGATGCCAACTGTTGACGTTCTGTAGGGTGAGGTGGAGGTAAGTAGGTGGAATGGGATAGGTTGGGATGAAATACTGTGATTCCAATGTAAGATGCATGTTGGTCTTGCAGTGTCTCCCTGTCACATAGTGTCAAGTTAAAAATAATAGTCATGAAGACAATACATTTTATGCTAAATGTATACAACTGGTTCACAGTGAACCAGCTTAATCAGTGTTCTCTCTGTGGTGTTCAGCTGGTGGTCTCCATGTGCAGTGCCAACTGTGCTCCAGGATTCAGGAAGGCTGTCCGTCGTGGGGAACCTCTGTGCTGCTTTGACTGTGTACCATGTGACAGCGGCAAGATTAGTAATCAGACAGGTGAGGACTCTGATTTACCCTAATCAATATAATGACTTACCTGTAGATTAGTAATCAGACAGGTGAGGATTCTGATTTATGTTAATCAATATAATGACTTTCCTGTAGATTATTAATCAGACAGGTGAGGACTCTGATTTACCCTAATCTATATATGACTTACCTGTAGAGTAGTAATCAGACAGGTGAGGATTTATATACCCTAATCAATATAATGACTTACCTGTAGATTAGTAATCAGACAGGTGAGGACTCTGATTTATGTTAATCAATATAATGACTTACCTGTAGATTAGTAATCAGACAGGTGAGGACTCTGATTTATGTTCATCAATATAATGACTTACCTGAAGACTAGTAATCAGACAGGTGAGGACTCTGATTTATGTTAATCAATAGAACAACTTCCTTTTAGTAGATTTTATATAGTCTCTCTAGATCCAGTTGAGTGCATTATTTTTTTTAAATTTAATTTAACCTTTTTATACTCCCCATCCCGGATCCGGGATCGTGAATAAAGCCTCAGGCTCATTAGCATAACGCAACGTTAACGATTTCTGAAAATCGCAAATAAAATGAAAATAATGCGCCTGCTCTCAAGCTTAGCCTTTTCTTAACAACACTGTCATCTCAGATTTTCAAAATATGCTTTTGAACCATAGCAAATCACTAATTTGTGTAAGAGTATGCTAAGCTAGCTTAGCATTTTGAGTAGCATTTAGCACGCAACATTTTCACAAAAACAGATGTTTTCAGATGTTTTCAATGAGGAGACTCTCAGTTACATAGCAAATGTTCAGTTTTTCCTGAAAGCGTCTTTGTGTAGGAGAAATCGCTCCGTTTTGTACATCACATTTGGCTACTGAAACGAACCGAAAATTCAGTCACCAAAACGTCAAACTTTTTCCGAATTAACTCCATAAAATCGACCGAAACATGGCAAACGTTGTTTGGAATCAATCCTCAAGGTGTTTTTTCACATATCTCTTCATTGATATGCAGTTCGTGGAAGCCTGCTTTCCCCTCAGAATCGCATGGAAAAATACCAGCAGCTGAAAAAGACGCACCAATTTCGACGGAGGACACCGGGCGGACACCTGGAAAATGTAGTCTCTTATGGTCAATCTTCCAATGATATGCCTACAAATACGTCACAATGCTGCAGACACCTTGGGGAAACGACAGAAAGGGCAGGCTCATTCCTCTCGCATTCACAGCCATATAAGGAGACAATGGAAAACGGAGCCTCAAAAATCCTGCTGGTTTCCTGGATGCCGTTTCATCTTGGTTTTGCCTGTAGCTCCCGTTCTAGGGCACCCACAGAGAATATCTTTGCAGTTCTGGAAACGTCAGAGTGTTTTCTTTCCAAAGCTATCAATTATATGCATAGTCGAGCATCTTGTTGTGACAAAATATTGCGCTTAAAACGGGCACGTCTTTTTATCCAAAAATGAAATAGCGCCCCCATAGCATCAAGAGGTTTTAACTTGGCAAGTCTGTCTTGATCAGGGGCCGAATGACAGATTTGTACCTTGTCAGCTTGGGGATTCTATCTAGCAACTATGCACATCCTGTCTGTGTGTTGTGTTGATGCTGGCAGAAAGGGCCTGATGTTGTCCAGCAGCACGTCCTCCTCCAGTCGTCTTATTCCTGTAGCCTAAAAGTTATTTTTTGTTTAATAGTGCCAACAGGTAATGGCCCAATTTACCCCAAATTGGTAATGATTTCAAAGAGACACTGTCTGTCAAGCAGTAACACTTTTTATTTGGTTATCCGTTAGTAACACAAGAAAATTGTTTAAATTCTCCAAAATAAGCATATATGTAAAACATTCCACACATTAATCGTCAAATAAAAAAATAAAAAACAATGTTTGTTTTTATCAAATTTTTGGATCAATTTCATCCATAGCCACTAGTGTGTGTTGATAAATGTGATACATTTCATCCACTTGATATGAACTTGATTTGTTATTCAATCCAACTGTTCTGAAATACTCAGAGGCTGAGAAAATGGCGGTTGAGCTAACCTGATACCGGTACGACCTAAAATGGCCGATAATGGCACTAACGTTTGACTTTTAAATGCCATGGGCCTATCAACTCAGTTCCAATTGCATATGAAATATTGACTCTGGACTTTGTATAGAGATATTGACTGGAAGCTAAATAAGAAGTTACATTTGAGTTATTCTTAGTCCTAGTGGCTGCCACACCCCCACACCCCCCGCCCGGGGCCAAATCTGGATTGGTTCCATATCTGCAGTGGAATTGGAAAGTATTCAGGTCCCTTCCCTTGTTTCACATTTTGTTATGTTACAGCCTTATACTAAAATGGATTAAATATAAAATGTTTCCACATCAATGTACACACAATACCGCATAATGACAAATTAAAACAGAAATACCTTACTTACATAAGTATTCAGACCCTGTGCTATGAGACTCAAAATTTAGCTCAGGTGCATCATGTATCCATTCATCATCCTTGAGATGTTTATGCAACTTGACTGGAGTCCCCCTGTGGTAAATTCAAATGATTGGACATGATTTCGAAAGGCACACACCTGTCTGTATATGGTCCCACAGTTGACAGTGCACTTCAGAGCAAAATACTAGCCATGAGTTTGAAGGAATTGCCCGTGGAGCCCCGAGATAGGATCGTGTCGAGGTACAGATCTGTGGAAGGGTACCAAAATATTTCTGGTCCGCAAGAACACAGTGGTCTCCATCATTCTTAAATGGAATAAGTTCGAAACCAGCAACAATCTTCCTAGTAATGGCCTCTCGGCCAAACTGAGCAATTGGGGAAGAAGGGCCTTGGTCAGGGTGGTGAACAAGAACCTGATGGTCTCTCTGACAGAGCTCCAGAGTTCCTCTGTGGAGATTGGAGAACCTTCCAGAAGGACAACCATCTCTCCAGCAATCCACCAATCAGACCTTTATGTGGCCAGACTGAAGCCACTCCTCATTAAAAGGATCTTCTCAGGACCACAGACTGGGATGATGGTTCACTTTCCAACAGGACAACGACCCTAAGCACACAGCCAAAGCAACGCAGGAGTGGCTTCGGCGCAAGTCACTGAATGTCCTTGACTTGCCCAGCCAGAGCCCGGACTTGAACCCCATCGAACATCTCTTGAGAGACCTGAAAATAGCTGTGCAGCTACACTCCCCATCCAACCTGATGGGCTTGTGATGATCTGCAGAGAAGAATTGGAGAAACTCCCCCAAAACAGGTGTGCCAAGGTTGTAGCGCCATACCCCAAAAAACTTGAATCTGTAATCCCTGCCAAAGGTGCTTCAACAAAGTACTGAGTAAAGGGAATAGTGAATACTTTACTGCATTTTTTTATTAATACACAAAACTGTCAAATCTGTTTTTGCTTTCTCATTATAGGGTATTGTCTATAGATTAATGAGTGGAAAAAAACAACAATTTAATACATTTTAGAAAAAGGCTGTAATGTAACAAAATGTGAAAAAAAGTCAAGGGATCTGAATCCATTCCCAAATACACTGCATATCTTTTTAGGGTACATACATCTACTTCTCTGTGCCTAATGCTCTGTCACAAAGTTGAAAATTTAGTCAACATTTTCAGCTTAGCCACTGTGTACCAATAGTATACAAAATATATTTTTCATTTCCCTGTATTAACATTTCTCTGTATAAAAAAAATAGTTTTGAATTTATGACAATTTACTCTTGTTGGTGTTTTAAGACTTATGATCTGTACACCAGTCCCACATCTGCTTCCAAATGTCACTTACCTGTAGGATATCACAAGACTTCACATCACATACCCAAAATTCCTAAGCTCTGTCTCTTTGTTTTTCTGTGTAGATTCTATAGACTGCACAGAATGTCCCGAGGACTACTGGTCAAACGCTGATGGAACAATGTGCATCCCCAAAGTGGTGGAGTTCCTTTCCCATGATGCAATGGGGATAGCCCTGACGGTGATCGCTGTAGTGGGCGCCTGTCTGACCGTGTCCATCCTGGCAGTCTTCCTCCATCACAGGACCACTCCCATCGTCCGCGTCAACAACTCTGAGCTGAGTTTCTTTATCCTTCTCTCCCTGACTCTGTGCTTCCTGTGTGCGCTGATGTTCATCGGGGAGCCCACCTCCTGGTCCTGCATGCTGCGCCACACCGCCTTCAGCATCACCTTCTCCCTCTGCATCTCCTGCATCCTGGGCAAGACTCTGGTGGTCCTGGCAGCTTTCACTGCCGCCAGGCCTGGGAACAACATTATGAAGTGGCTGGGGCCCAAACAGCAGAGGGTCATCATATTCTCCTGCACCCTGGTTCAGGTGCTGATCTGTGCTGCCTGGCTCATGGCTGCACCTCCCTACCCCTCCAAAAATATCCAGGACCAACGCTCTAAGATCATTCTGGAGTGCAGTGTGGGCTCCCAACTGGCCTTCTGGTGCGTTCTGGGATACATCGGCCTCTTGGCCTGTCTGTGCTTCATCCTAGCTTTTCTGGCCCGGAAACTGCCAGGCAACTTTAATGAGGCCAAGTTCATCACCTTCAGCATGCTGATCTTCTGTGCGGTGTGGATTTCCTTCATCCCTGCCTACGTCAGCTCTCCAGGGAAGTACACAGTAGCTGTAGAGATCTTTGCCATCCTGGCCTCCAGCTTTGGGCTGCTGTTCTGTCTGTTTGCTCCAAAATGTTACATCATCCTCCTGAAGCCAGAGAAGAACACTAAACAACATCTCATGGGGAATAAAAAGTAGTGAATGAGTAATACAAAATGTATTTTTCCTTATGTGCTCATGTTACTTAAAATGTACAGTTTATCCCATATGGGCTACAATCTGAACTGAGTATACAAAACATTAACAACACCTGATCTTTCCATGACATAGACAAACCATCTGAATCCAGGTAAAAGCTAAGATCCGGTATTGATGTCACTTGATACATCTACTTCAATCAGTGTAGATGAAGGAGAGGAGACGGGTTAAAGAATGATTTTTAAGCCTTGAGACATGGATTGTGTTTGAAAGATTAGTGGAATCTGTGTGGGTAGCAGGACAGGTAGGATGACTGACATTGAAGGTGAACAGGTGGTAACGTGTCAGGTCACCGAGGGATGGATGAGACTGGGGCAGGAATTCCTTGAACCATAACGTGGTATATTTACTAGTCTGTGCTTCATAACAAAGGAAACAGAATAACATGTATCCAATCAAATTCATAACATGACTCCAATCAAATTCATAAATCACAAAGATCCAATTATAACAATCATTCATTCTTAACATAATTGGGTAATTAATTTCAATAGAAATCAACAGAAATCATCCTTGAGTCATTTAAGCTCATAACTATTCATCATAATCATGAGAAGACTAATACAAATAATTCAATCAGTGATCGGTTATTAAAACTATAATCCCCATCAGTTTGATATCAGAATTGATCAGTTCCAGCAAACAATGACGTTTCATATTTCACCCTTTCAAGTTTGTCTTCACGTGCACATGTAATTTCATTACCTATTAACCATATATTGATGGCATAATTGGCCTGTGATGATCTGCAGGGCCCTAATCATTGACCATTTACATTACACAATAGGCTTGCAGCGTGAGCTCCAAGCCGCGCTCTCCGCGGTAATAACTATAAACAATAATTGATAGCCCGCTCTTCCAATGGCAACAGATAGTTCAGATGAAAAGGTAACAGATTCGGTAGTAAAAGATTCGGTGGATTTACGTGGATTCATGGACGCACATAAGTTCTGGATTAAACATAGTTAAGGAAGAGAAAGCAGCGAGATCGGGCAATGGCGATTTCCTCCTTTCAATGATTTGAGACCTGTCTGACATTTCCACCTGACCTAATTAAAGTGCCCCTGGCCCAGCTGAGTAAGTGGCCGTGAATTAAATGATTCTTCCACCAACTCCATGGGCCTTTTCTACAGCATATGTGTGTCATTCAGAGGGTGAAAAGATTTAAGTGCCTTTGAATGGGGTATGGTAGTAGGTGCTAGGTTTGTGTCAAGAACTGCAAAGCTGCTGTGTTTTTCACACTCAACTGTTTCCCGTGTGTATCAAGAATGGTCCACCACCCAAAGGGCATCCAACCAACTTGACACCTCTGTGGGAAGCATTGGAGTCAACATGGGCCAGCATCCCTGTGGAATGCTTTCGACACCTTGTAGAGTCCATGCCCCGACGAAATGAGGCTGTTCTGAAGGGAATATGGGAGGGGGGGCAACTCAATATCAGGAATTTGTTCCTAGTGTTTAGTAAACTATATTGAAAATGTTGTTTAACAATGTGTATCTTCCACCTCTGCAACCTTTGAGTAGAAACTTGTTGCTTGCAAATAAGGAGTTACAAAAATAAAATGTATATTTATTCATCTGGATTTATTGTTGTTACTCTAATTAATTGATGCACTTGGGATACAAAAATATCAAAACCTCATCAAAAATATAAAAATTAGGGCACAGAGTATTCACATTCTATTAATGGATATTTATTTATTTTTACTTTGGGGGAAATACTGTATAGAGCCAGCAGGCCAAGAGGGCTAGACTGTAAGAGAAGTACTGTTTAGAGCCAGCAGGCCAAGAGGACTAGACTGCAAGGGCCAAGAGGACTATTAGGCCTGGTGTTACCACATTAACCCTTTCTTAGTGTTCCTCTCTGGTCTCAGCCTGGTGTTACCATGTCATCCCTTTCTAGTGTTCCTCTCTGGTCTCACTAAGATTATGTAACATTTAGGGGCAAAGATGCACAGCAGCAGACTAGAGGACTAAAGGATAAAACTAGAGGATAAGATGGTGAATATCTCCACAGCTACAGTGTGCTTCCCAGGAGAGCTGACGTAGGCAGGGACAAAGGAGACTCACACTGCACAGTTAGAACCCATATAGTGCCAGTTAGAACCCATCTACACATGTCCTCAGGGTAGTACAAGGTTTGTCATTTCCTCTCACAACTTGCAGACTTGTTTACATGCTGCTGTGCATTTTGTTGCCAACCTTACTGTGCTACCTGACAACTTTACGGTTGTAACTTTTTTTACCATTTATATTTTTAGTTTTTCCCTCACTCAACTTTTTTAAATTAAACTTTGTCACTCCGGACGTTTTATGTGGACGTGGTTCGTCAGGACCTCCAACAGCCGAAGCTAAGTAGTAACATTAACATGATGCCTTCTAATTGCATTCGCTGTACTCATAATACAGGAGGAATACCTATGTGAGAATGCTGTTCATCGACTCCAGCTCGGCATTTAACACCATAGTACCCTCCAAGCTCGTCATCAAGCTCGAGAACCTGGGTCTCGACCCCGCCCTGTGCAACTGGGTACTGGACTTCCTGACGGGCCGCCCCAAGGTGGTGAGGGTAGGCAACAACATCTCCACCCCGCTGATCCTCAACACTGGGGCCCCACAAGGGTGCGTTCTGAGCCCTCTCCTGTACTCCCTGTTCACCCACGACTGCGTGGCCACGCACGCCTCCAACTCAATCATCAAGTTTGCGGACGACACAACAGTGGTAGGTCTGATTACCAACAACGACGAGACGGCCTACAGGGAGGAGGTGAGGGCCCTCGGAGTGTGGTGTCAGGAAAATAACCTCACACTCAACGTCAACAAAACTAAGGAGACGATTGTGGACTTCAGGAAACAGCAGAGGGTTCACCCCCCTATCCACATCGATGGAACAGTAGTGGAGAGGGTAGTACGTTTTAAGTTCCTCGGCATACACATCACAGACAAACTGAATTGGTCCACACAGACAGCATCGTGAAGAAGGCGCAGCAGCGCCTCTTCAACCTCAGGAGGCTGAAAAACTCGGCTTGTCACCAAAAACACTCACAAACTTCTACAGATGCACAATCGAGAGCATCCTGGCGGGCTGTATCACCGCCTGGTACGGCAACTGCTCTGCCCACAACCGTAAGGCTCTCCAGAGGGTAGTGAGGTCTGCACAACGCATCACCGGGGGCAAACTACCTGACCTCCAGGACACCTACACCACCCGATGTTACAGGAAGGCCATAAAGATCATCAAGGACAACAACCACCCGAGCCACTGCCTGTTCACCCCGCTATCATCTGGAAGGCGAGGTCAGTACAGGAGCATCAAAGCTGGGACCGAGAGACTGAAAAACAGCTTCTATCTCAAGGCCATCAGACTGTTAAATAGTCATCACTAACATTGAGTGGCTGCTGGCAACACACTGACTCAACTCCAGCCACTTTAATAATGGGAATTGATGGGAAATTATGTAAAATATATCACTAGCCACTTTAAACAATGCTACCTAATATAATGTTTACATACCCTACATTATTCATCTCATATGTATACGTATATACTATACTCTATATCATTAACATCTGCTAACCATGTGTATGTGACAAATAACATTTGATTTGATTTGATTTGAGAATGATCGCCTCACGGTGAGGATAGCTGTGCTGCAAGCCCAGCTTCAGACGCAATCGTTAGGCAAGTGTAATTTCAGTGTTGGAAATGATGAAACAGCGTCTGTGCCACCCGTAAGTACAGATAGTAACGTTAGTATAAATCCCCTCGCAAGGTCCCCGCAGCCGGACAACTTTCTCAAATCTTCTGGAGGGAAATGCTGTAGGTGTTGCTCATTCAGCCGACAGAAATGTTCAACCCGTTTCCCCATTAAGCAGCGAATTCTAGTCTGAGGCCCAGCCTTCTCTGGTCTCTACACCTCCCGTTACGGGGTCTGAGACTCCGAAGCTTCCCACCATTAGCTCGGACAAATTGAAAACCCTAGTCATTGGCGACTCCATTACCCGCAGTATTAGACTTAAAATGAATCATCCAGTGATCATACACTGTTTACCAGGGGGCAGGGCTACCAACGTTGAGGCTAATCTGAAGATGGTGCTGACTAAGGCTAAAACTGGTGAGTGTAGAGAGTATAGAGATATTGTTATTCACGTCGGCACCAACGATGTTTGGATGAAACAGTCAGAGGTCACCAAGCGCAACATAGCTTCCGCGTGTAAATCAGCTAGAAAGATGTGTCGCATCGAGTAATTGTCTCTGGCCCCCTCCCAGTTAGGGGGAGTGATGAGCTCTACAGCAGAGTCTCACAACTCAATCGCTGGTTGAAAACTGTTTTCTGCCCCTCCCAAAAGATAGAATTTGTAGATAATTGGGAATTTATAGATTCTGGGATGCACCCACAAACAGGACCAAGCCTGGCCTGTTGAGGAGTGACAGACTCCATCCAAGCTGGAGGGGTGCTCTCATCTTATCTACGAACATAGACAGGGCTCTAACTCCCCTAGCTCCACAATGAAATAGGGTGCAGTTAGCCAGCCTGCCAGCTTAGTGGAGTCTGCCACTAGCATCGTCAGTGTAGTCAGCTCAGCTATCCCCACTGAGACCGTGTCTATGCCTCGACCTAGGTTGGGCAAAACTAAACATGGCTGTGTTCGCCTTAGCAATCTCACTGGAATAAAGACCTCCTCCATTAATGCAATTATTGAAAGAGATTGTGATACCTCACATCTCAAAATAGGGCTACTTAACTTCTTCGATATAGGGGGCGCTCTTTTAATTTTTGGATTAAAAAAACGTTCCCGTTTTAAACAAGATATTTTGTCACAAAAAGATGCTCGACTATGCATATAATTGACGGCTTTGGAAAGAAAACACTCAGACGTTTCCAAAACTGCAAAGATATTATCTGTGAGTGCCACAGAACTAATGCTGCAGGCGACACCAAGATGAAATTTCATACAGGAAATGCCCCAGATTTTGAATGCGCTGTGTTCCAATGTCTCCTTATATGGCTGTGAATGCGCCAGGAATGAGCCTACACTTTCTGTCATTTCCCCAAGGTGTCTGCAGCATTGTGACGTATTTGTAAGCATATCATTGGAAGATTGACCATAAGAGACTACATTTACCAGGTGTCCGCTTGGTGTCCGCCGTCGAAATTATTGCGCAATCTCCAGCTGCGTCCACTTTTCATTTGGTTCAGAGGAGAAAGGCAACTGCCACGAATGATTTCTCATCAAATAGATATGTGAAAAACACCTTGAGGATTGATTCTAAACAACGTTTGCCATGTTTCTGTCGATATTATGGAGTTAATTTGGAAAAAAGTTTGGCGTTGTAATGACTGAATTTTTGTTTTTTTTTCTTAGCCAAACGTGATGAACAAAACAGAGCGATTTCTCCTACACAAATAATCTTTTTGGAAAAACTGAACATTTTCTATCTAACTGAGAGTCTCCTCATTGAAAACATCCGAAGTTCTTCAAAGGTAAATTATTTTATTTGAATGCTTTTCTTGTTTTTGTGAAAATTTTGCCTGCTGAATGCTAGGCTTAATGCTATGCTAGCTAGCAATACTCTTACACAAATGCTTGTGTAGCTATGGTTGAAAAGCATATTTTGAAAATCTGAGATGACAGTGTTGTTAACAAAAGGCTAAGCTTGTGAGCCAATATATTTATTTAATTTAATTTGCAATTTTCATGAATAGTTAACGTTGCGTTATGCTAATTAGCTTGAGGCTATGATTACGCTTCCGGATACGGGATTCCCCGACGCTAGAGGTTAAGTCTTATTTGCGGAAAGTTTAATTCAGATAAGGAAAACAGAATAATAAATGTTGCTGAAATGGAAACATCACCCTATTTGACACCACCACTTCTACTACAACCCACCTGTGATTGCCCTCCTGTCCACACGATAGCGCTGTCTTCTATCTGCAGCTGTTGGCTGAGGGAGGGCAGAGCATCATAGCTTCCTACCTTCTGGAACTTTATATATCCACTGCTGACCTTCTGCCAGTTAATAACATCATAGAAAGGAAGGGGCTTCCCGTTGTCATCAAACTGATTGGTGAGATTTAGCCTCTTCAGGTGGTGTAAGAGCTGATGGAAAACTGATTGCTGAGATTCAGCCTCCTCCATTCGTGTTACAACTGATGGGAAAAGAGAGGGAGGTATGCAGTACCAACACTTAACGTAGAAGGACGATTAAATATGACTAGAAATAGATTAATAATCGTATTTACACACGCACACACACAACCCCAAGCACACATCGTTCCTATCAGTGTAAAAATACGTGCTGGTGTTACACTTCTCCTGAGCAATGGTATACTGCAGGTAGCCTAGTGGTTAGAGTGTTGGGCCAGTAACCGAAATGCTGCTGGATTGAATCCCTGAGCTGACAAGGTAAAAATCTGTCGTTCTGCCCCTGAACAAGGCAATTAAACGCACTGTTCCCCGGTAGGTCGTTGCCGGAGACTCCGGACCGTGGATCGTCGCCGGAGGCTCCAGACCTTGGATCGTTGCAGGAGGAACCGGACCGTGGATTGTCGCCGGGGACTCCGGACTGGGAACCCTCGCAGGAGGCTTCAGACTGGGAACCCTCGCAGGAGGCTCCGGACTGGGAACCTCCGCATGTACAAGAAATGTACAAGTGGAGGAGGCTAGGCACCCACGCATGTTCTTCTCCACCCCCTCCTCTATGTTCTCCTCAGTCCTCCTCCCAGTGACCATGGATAGCACCCCTCTCAGGCTGCTGTGGACGTGGTCACAGCTGTCCAGGATTCTGTAACCCAGCCTCACACCTGGTAGTAAAGGTGAGTTACGGTTCATCTCATCCACCGCAAACACCTTGGTAATCATCCAACGGAAGACTCTGTGGTCAAAACTACAGAGGGAGGTGGAGAGATAGGTAAAGAACAGCAGGAAAATTGTAAGGCAATATATTCATTCCGTGCTCTAGGAGAGAAAATAACATTCAGTCGCAATAATTGTTGCTAAATCATGATTTCAAGCATTACCATACGCTCACTCACCCATTGCACTGTGTGTGCTGAGGCCTTGTCTTATAGCTGTGCTCTGGCTCCAGGGCCAGGTAGTGGACAGATCAGACCACCTATCACTACATCCCCCTCAGACTGAAACACAGGCAGCTCACCATCACCCAGACTCCCACACCCTAGCCCCAACCCTAGCCTGAGCCCCAACCCTAGTCCCAGCCCCAACCCTCAGCCCCAACCCAGCCCCATGCCCCAGACCCCACCCAGCCCCAGCCCCATTCCTAGCCCCAACCCCCAATCCATCCCCAACCCAGCCCCAGCCCCAACCCTAGCCCTAGCCCCAGCTCCAGCCCAAACCCTAGCCCCAGCTTCAGCCCAAACCCTAGCCCCAGCCTCAACCCTCGCCCCAGACCTAGCTGCAGCCCCAGTCCACTGTTGCTCCATGCAAATAGGAGATGGAACTGAGAATTTATTTATTTTTATTTCACCATTAACCTGGTAGGCCAGTTGAGAACAAGTTCTCATTTACAACCGCGATCTGGCCAAGATAAAGCAAACCAGTGCGAAAAAACAACAACACAGATTTACAAATGGGATAGACAAACTTACAGTCAAAAACACAATAGAAAAATCGATGCACCGTGTGTGCAAATATAGTAAGGTTTGGGAGGTAAGGCAAAAAATAGTCCAGAGTGGCAAAATCATTTAAATTTAGCATTAACACTGAAGTGATGGATGTGCAGATGATGATGTGCCAGTGTGGATACTGGGGTGCAAAATAGCAACATAAAAAGAACAATATGGGGATGAGTTGAGTGTGATATTTACAGATGGGTTGTGTACACGTACAGTGATCGGTAAGCTGCTCTGACAGCTGATACTTAAAGTTAGTGTGGGAGATATAAGTACCCAGCTTCAGTGATTTTTGCAATTCAATCCAGTCATTGGCAGCAGAGAACTGGAAGGAAAGGTGGCCAAAGGGGGTATTGGCTTTGGGATGACCAGTGAAATATACCTGCTGGAGCGCGTGCTACGGGTGGGTGCTGCTATAGAGACCAGTGAGCTGAGGTAAGGCGGGGCTTTACCTAGCAAAGACTTACAGATGGCCTGGAGCCAGTGGGTTTGGCGATGAATATGTAACAAGGGCCAGCCAACAAGTGCATACAGGTGGCAGTGGTGGGTGGTATATGGGGCTCTGGTGATGAAACGGATGGCACTGAGATAGAATGCATCCAGTTTGCTGAGTAGAGTGTTGGAGGCTATTTTGTAAATTAAATCGCCGAAGTCAAGGATCGGTAGGATAGTCAGTTTTATGAGGGTACTGTATGTTTGGCAACATGAGTGAAGGATGCTTTGTTGCGAAATAGGAAGCCGATTCTAGATTTTATTTTGGATTGGAGATGCTTAATGTGAGTCTAGAAGAAGAGTTTACACTCTAACCAGACACCTAGGTATTTGTAGTTGTCCATATATTCTAAGTCAGAACCTTCCAGAGTAGTGATGCTTGGAGGGCGGGCAGGTGCGGACAGCAAACTGTAGCAGGGGGGGGGATCCCAATGACTGTTTCCGCATTGTGGACAAAGCCAAGGACTAGTGTGTGTGACCTGCAAGTGGCCAAAGGAGGTATAGACTTAGAGCGGGTGAGAAGGTGAGAATTATTTGTGGTTTATGCTAGAGAGGAGGCTTGTGTGATGTACCTCAGACAGTTAGTTGAGCTTCATCACACCGGCTACACTGTATAAATCTGTCACGTTCGTCATAAGGAGGAGACCAAGGCGCAGCGTGATAAGCGTACATTCTATTTTCTTAAACGAATGCAACACTGAACAAAACTATACAAAATAACAAAACGAACTTTGACGCAATATGACTAGTGCGAAACAGGCAACTAAACATAGAATAATAACCCACAAAACCAACATGGAAAATGGCAACCTAAATAGGATCCCCAATCAGAGACAACGATAAACAGCTGCCTCTGATTGGGAACCAATTCCGGCCACCATAGACCTACATATACCTAGACATACTAAAACCTAATAGATATACAAAAACCCTAGACAGGATAAAAGCACCTAGACAATACAACAACTAAACCAACCACCCTTGCCACACCCTGACCTAACCAAAAATAATAAAGAAAACAAAGATAACGAAGGTCAGGGCGTGACAAAATCAGATGATTGACAGCAGGACAGGCCAATCACTAGGACCCACACAGAAGTAGAGCAGTGCCTGATGATTTTCATGACTCTAAATGCTGAACTGTAGGAAATTACCGAGTTAAATAATATCAAATTGTTTGAATATGAAGACCACTAACAATGTAAGGGGTGAGAAGATAAACTATTAATAGAATTTAATGCTCTGTTGCGCTTCCTACGTTCTGTACATCTGCATTGTGCAATGATATGACAGTAAACTCTTTGCAGTGAGAGAGAGTTACAGAGAATTTGTGACATGATGTGCAGACAGACCGTTGCAGACAGACAGTGTTGCCAACGTATAGGGTGTTCAGCAGAACTGCTTCCAGTACAGATCAGAGAAAAGGAAATTGAACACATGGAGGTGTGTGTGTGTGTGTGTGTGTGTGTGTGTGTGTGTGTGTGTGTGTGTGTGTGTGTGTGTGTGTGTGTGTGTGTGTGTGTGCGTGTGTGCGTGTGTGCGTGTGTGCGTGTGTGTGTGTGTGTGTGTGTGTGTGTGTGTGTGTGTGTGTGTGTCCACAGAGGAGCTCAATAAAAATGTGTGGGGCTCAGTGGCCAGGTGTGTGACCTGCAATTGACATGTAGGATGTAGAGGGAGAGGGAGAGGGAGAGGGAGAGGGAGAGAGAGGGAGAGGGAGAGGGAGAGGGAGAGGGAGAGGGAGAGGGAGAGGGAGAGGGAGAGGGAGAGGGAGAGGGAGAGGGAGAGGGAGAGGGAGAAAAACAGTTCACCTACAGGACACATGGTGGAATAACTTGGAGGTGTGTAATAGTTTGTTCAGTTAAATTCAAAGGGTTTTAATGGCATGCGAATCATATGTTCACTTTGCCAAAGCAAGTGAAATAGATAATAAACAAAAGTGAAATAAAAAATCTGACATTCATATCACAAAAGTTCCAAAGGAAAAGAGACATTTCAAATGTCATATTATGTCTCTATACAGTGTTGTAACGATGTGCTAACAATCAAAGTACAAAAGCGAAAATAAATAAACATGAATATGTATTTGAAATGGTATTTGTTCTTCAATGGTTTCCCCTTTGGGTGGCAACAGTTCACATATCGTCTTTCTCTGACACTCCCACGTCTCATCTCCTACCTGCAACTTTGCCCCCCTCCCCCCGAACTCCCCTCCTTTACCAGCCAACCCCTGCCTCCCCTACCCCTGCAATCTCTCCAACCTGCCTCCCCTCCCAACGCCCACCCCCCCCCAACTCTACACTATAAAAGAGAGGGAGAGAGAGTAAGCAAGAGAGAGAGGGGGAGAGACAGAGTACAGCTATGAGGGTCAGGCAATATATTAACCTTTACCTATCTATAGTCATGATACTGAACTCGTCATCTCTGAGCCTTCTATTGAACGACTCCTCTGCCTCATCCACTTCCTCGTCCTGTCGTCTGCGGGAGCATTTCAGTCTGAATGGGATGTACCAGAAGGGTGATGTGATTCTGGGAGGTCTGTTTGAGGTCCACTACTTCACTGTGTTCCCTGAGCTGTCTTTCACATCAGAACCCCAGCAGCTCTACTGTGAGGGGTGAGTATTCATCTACTGGACTGGACTGGACTGGATGTGTGTCTGCACCTCTCCTAAAAAGGACAGATAGACATCCCTACTATAAGAAGCCTCACTATGATCAGTGTTAACCAACCCTGGTGCCGGAGACGTACCGGGTTCTTGTTACATTGGTGAATAGTACATTGCGGTTTCAAAATATATGTGAATAAATTGTGTGTATTCCATTGTTTTCTAAGCAAATTTCCCTTTATAAAGACTAACCTATTTTATTATCTATCCTTGACAAAAGTAACTTGTTTTTCCTCTCAACCCCTTAAGACAGCACTCTCTCACACACACCCCTTAATAAGAGGTGCACAGATTTCAACACCTCTAGAGCGATTTAAAACATTTACAAATTGATTGAATGTTTGTTTTCTCTGTCAGTTTTGACAGTTTTGGTTTCCAGCAGGCCCAGACTATGGCGTTTGCAGTAGATGAAATCAACAGAGACCCTGACCTTCTGCCCAACATCAAGCTCGGATACCAGCTCTACGACAACTGCCTGAAGCTGGGAGTATCGTTCCGTGCTGCCATGTCATTGGCCAGTGGGACAGAGGAAGAGTTCCTATTGGATGAGACTTGTTCTGGGTCACCCCCGGTGCTAGGGATTGTGGGAGACCCAGGGTCCACACACTCAATCGCCATCTCCAGTGTCCTAGGGCTGTTCCGGGTTCCCATGGTAAATCAGAAAGAATAGAAAGATGATAATACTATTGGAAATGTCCTTCTTTTATTCCAAAAGCACACTTTGAGTGAGAAACAGCATGTTTAGGTCTTAAATATGTCGTAGGCGTGAAACCTTTAGATTATATTTATTCATTGAAGAATAACAAATGAATCATTGTATATTTCTCTCCCTCAGGTGAGTCATTACGCCACGTGTTCCTGTCTGAGCGACCGGGGAAAATACCCATCCTTCTTCAGAACCATCCCCAGTGATGCCTTCCAGGTCTGTCTCTAGAAGGCTACAATGACATAATTACACAGTGAACCGTCAGCGCCCATGTAAACTCAATATACACTTCATACTGTGTAATGGCATTACAATTAAAAAAACGTTAAATCATTTTTTTTAAAGATTAAATTTCAGGTGACAAAAAAATGTATGTAGTTTATGTTGATCTCTCTATTCTCTCCAGTCTCTGTAAAAACACCAGTCATGTCTAATCTCTGTTGATGTGATCTCAGGTGCGAGCCATGATCCAGATCCTACGTCGGTTGGGTTGGACCTGGGTGGGACTTCTGTTCAGTGACGATGACTACGGATTTCATGCTGCCCGGTCCTTCCACTCAAGCCTGGCCGAGTCAGGGGGCTGTGTGGCCTATTCCCAGGTCCTGCCCAAAGACAACCGCCCCACAGAGCTGCAGAGGATTGTGGGAGAGATCAAGAGCTCCTCTGCTCGTGTGGTGGTGGTGTTCTCCAACGAGGCCTACCTGCTCCCTCTGGTGGATGAGGTTCAGAGATGATTTTATCTTGACAGTTGATTTACAATGACTCTTACAATACATTCACATTTTAGTATCAGAGACTCTAATCCAGAGAAATGTACACATCATAATAATAATATCAGTAATACCATTTAGCAGATGCTTTTATCCAAAGACATCACAGTCAGTGATGTGTGCATATATTTTACATATCGGTGTCCCTGGACAGTTAGTGCATCCATCCTAAGATATCTAGGGGGGGACAACCACACATCACAGTATTAGTAAGTATGTTTTATCATCAAACGCATTCTACAGACATTATTACAGCCATAACAGCTGAAGGATGTTACTCTCACAAACAACAGTGTATAAAAGTGTTACAGCATATTACCATTATGTTGTTCTTGATGCCAAGATTATTAAGTATAAAACATGTTTTACAAGGTGGTGTTGCAGAATGTGAAGGGCCTCCAGTGGATCGCCAGTGAAGCCTGGACCTCCTCCTCTGTGTTTCACACCCCCCGTCTCATGCCCTACCTGGGGGGTACCCTGGGTATTGCCATCCGTCGTGGAGAGATTCCCGGCCTCAGGGACTTCCTGCTTAGCATCCGCCCCAACGACCAACCTGACAATAACCCTGGAAACAACATGGTGAAGTAGTTGTCTTTTAACTCCAACAATGTATTTAATTACTTCATACATTATGTTTAAAACATTTAAAGGGCTACTTTGCCCATAAATTCTACAATATAGAAAAAACAAGTGTTCATCTATAACATTTCCTTTCTCTGTTCTGATAAGGTGAGACAGTTCTGGGAGGCTGTGTTTGGGTGCAGGTTGGAGCCCCCAGCAGGTTGGGTGGAGGCTGGGGGTGATGTATGTACAGGTCAGGAGGACCTGAGGGATGTGGAGACCAACTATGGGGATGTGTCTGAGCTCAGGCCGGAGTATAACGTGTATAAGGCAGTGTACGCCCTGGCCCATGCCCTACATGACCTTCTGCAGTGTGTGCCAGGGAGAGGACCTTTCAGTGGGAACCGCTGTGCCAGCCTAGAGAGACTGGAGCACTGGCAGGTGGGATACATTCACACACACGCACACGTACACACACACACACACAGATGCAGACGTACATTTTGCCAACTGTTTACTTCTGTTTCCTGTTTTATTAGTCAAGGTTATCTGACTTCATGCTGTCTTTTGTCTACATAATCTCCTCCTCTTTCCTCTCTTCCCTCTGTTCTCTCCATCCCTCCATCCCCCTCCTCTGACCAGCTGGTCTATTACCTGGCGAGGGTTAACTTCACCACAGGGTTTGGCGATCGCGTTTCTTTCGATGACAACGGGGACGCCTTGGCCATCTATGATATCATGAACTGGGCGTGGCTCCAGGACGGGAGCGTGCAGGTGGAGAATGTGGGTGTGATCGACGAATCAGCCCCAGCAGGACAAGAGCTCACACTGGACGAGGACAGAATTTTCTGGAACTTTGAGTCAAAAAAGGTTTTATATAAATGATACAGTTATATAGCATATTTCACTACTGCAACAGAAACAGTGTAAAGATTTACCAGTGGAGGGCAAAGGATCATTAAATATGGGTGTGTAAATATGGGTGTGTAAATATGGGTGTGTAAATATGGGTGTGTAAATATGGGTGTGTAAATATGTGTGTGTAAATATGGGCGTATAAAAGTCTTACATTCTCCCTCCTAGGATGTCAGTGTCAATAAGAATTTGTTCTTTAACTGACTCGCCTATTTAAATAAAGGATAAATGACCCCTCGTCCTTCGTCCTTATAGCCTCCACGATCAGTGTGCAGTGAGAGCTGTCCCCCAGGCACCCGTGTAGCCAGGAAGAAGGGGGAGCCTGTCTGCTGCTTCGACTGCATCTCCTGTGCTGAGGGAGAGGTCAGCAACACCACAGGTCAGTGAAATTAATATCATTTAAAGAATTTGAGGGTGGTTTGGGGCTGTAGAAAAGGTTTTCCACATATTCTTTGTCTGTTTTTCTGTCAGACTCGGCCGAGTGCTCGAGATGTCCAGAGGACTTCTGGTCCAGCCCGGAGCGTGACCTCTGCATCCCTAAGGGGGTTGAGTTCCTCTCCTACCAGGAATCCCTGGGCATCTCCTTGATGACCGCCTCGTTGCTAGGAGCCCTCATCTGTGCAGTGGTCCTCGGAATCTTCACCCGCTACCGGAACACACCTGTTGTCAAGGCCAACAACTCTGAGCTCAGCTTCCTGCTTCTGCTTTCACTCAAACTCTGCTTCCTGTGCTCGCTGCTGTTCATTGGCCGGCCCCGGCTGTGGACGTGTCAGCTGAGGCATGCAGCATTTGGTATCAGCTTTGTTCTCTGTGTCTCCTGTATACTGGTGAAGACAATGGTGGTGCTGGCTGTGTTCAGGACCTCTAAGCCCGGGGGCAATGCCAGCCTGAAGTGGTTTGGTGCTGGGCAGCAGAGAGGAACAGTCCTGGTTCTCACCTCATTCCAGGCTGCTATCTGCACAGCCTGGCTGGTTTCAGCCTCTCCAACTCCACACAAAAACACACGCTACCATATTGATAAGATTGTATATGAGTGTGTGGTGGGGTCGGTAGCAGGGTTCGGAGCGTTGTTAGGCTACATTGGCCTCCTGGCGTTCCTTAGCTTCCTCTTGGCTTTCCTGGCCAGGAATCTTCCAGACAACTTCAACGAGGCCAAGTTCATCACCTTCAGCATGCTGATCTTCTGTGCTGTGTGGATCTCTTTCGTCCCTGCCTACATCAGCTCTCCTGGGAAGTATGCAGACGCTGTGGAGATATTCGCCATCTTAGCATCCAGCTTTGGCCTCCTGGTGTCTCTGTTCGGCCCAAAGTGTTACATCATCCTGCTGAGGCCAGAGAGGAACACCAAGAAGGCTCTGATGGGCCGGGCCTCAACCAAGACATAGGGAGTCTTCATTCAATTTCTTTGATTCTTCATGTCCTCTCTCCTCACCTTCTTCTCAAAACCCATTAGATGAGAAGGTTTGGAGGGGTGGGATATCTAACCTTCTCATTCATTGGGTTTTGAAAAGGAGACAGAGGAGAGAGGACACGAGGAATCACAGGAATTACATTGAGATTCTCCCATAGGCTCAATAACATAACAACAGTTTACAGTGGATTCCTCTCCTTGTCTTCTTCATGTCCTCTGCGCTGATCTGAAATATGAACACTAGGTGGAGGTACTATGCCTGCTAGGGATTTGCTTCACACTGTCATGCAAAGAAAGGAAAGGAGACATGTATAGTAACCAGAGTTTGATAGTCTCAAATAGTTTGAAGTAGCTCCTTTTAGTTTCCACTTCTGTTTGAACTTTGGTGGCTATAAATCAAATCAAATAGATTTTATTGTTTTGTTAGCACTCTAGTGATGTGTAGTAGCATGTTATTGATTATAATTTAACGTTCTGTAAGATGTTGTGTAAATATTAATCACATAATAAATTATTTATTTCCTTGGGCTGTTTAGTAGGTTTTTGATTTATTTATTTTGTCTATGTGTGTGGCTTTAATCTTCTAAGGTATAGGTTATCCCCGATGAGTGGGTTTCTGCATCGAAAGGCTTTCGATTGAATCATCACATCGTGTGGAACAGCATAACATACCTGTTGCTTCTAAAGGATCTGCTGCCACACTCATTCACCCATTAATTAATTATTAATTTATGCAAATGTTCATTTAATAAAACATTCAGACTTGAAAGGAGTTGCTTGTATGTGTTTTTATTGAACCGTTGAAATTTACAAAGATATTTTTATTAAAATGTCAGGAAACTGTCATATGGAAAAAGAGGATTACCTCATAAAATGTGAAAGGAATGAACAACATGTTTCTTTAACGGTATCTTATTTAATTGATTTGTTTTCAGAACTGAATTTCAGGGAAGCTCCCCCTAGTAGGTGTGTCCAAACTTTTGACTCAAATTCAAATCTTAGATTCAGCTATTAAGGACTACCAGAACCCACTGGATTCTCCAATTGTACTGAACTACAGGACAAAATACAATCCCTAACACCCAAAAAAAACTTTGGGGTTGGTGTTATCCTAAATTAAATTATAAAATATACAAACCACAAATTTCAATTGGCTATACTTAAACTCCTTAACATCATCCTCTGCTCTAGATTATTCCCCAATATTTGGAACCAAGGACTGATCACCCTAATCCAAGAAAGTGGAAACAAATTTGACCCCAATAACTACCTTGGGATATGCGTCAACAGCAGCCTTTGTAAAATCCTCTGCATTATCATAAACAGCAGACTCGTACATTTCCTACATAAGGGACACCGATGGCATTACCCGTATGGTTGATGAGGATCTCCATTTTGCAAATGTAAGGTCCATTACTAGACATCCGTGAGTGTTATTAAAATAGGCCGATGAACTCAGGTTGTGCCCCAGTGCCGGATCTTCCAGGAAATCATCAAATCTAGTCTCTCGCACAATTTGGTTTCCATTATTTTTATTTATTTTTGGTCATTTTTCCACTGTTCCGGAAGATTCCACCAGATGGCTACTGGCTGCTTAATGAAAATGGACAAACATAAGGGAAGCAGATGTCATTACCCGTATGGTTAATAATGAGAATCTACATTTTGCAAAAGGTCGATTAGTAGACATCCGCGAGTGTTATTAAAATTGGCCAATGGACTCAGGTCGTGCCCCAGGGCTGGGTCTTCCGGGAAGGCAAAACCCCCCTGAAATGGATAAAAATGAATGGGAAAATTTTGGCAGTGTACGAAACATATACATGATGGCAAATACCACTCAATTGGACGCCAATTCATTCAAACCATATTGCAAATGGCATATGGCAAATGACAAGTGTCATACAGCAAAAATCTAAAGGAGGGTGAGCGTGCTCCACCGTTACTAATGCCCCCTGTTAATACTGTCCCCTGTTGAGTGTAGGTGGCAGTATTTTGATGTTTGGATGAAAAACTTACCCAAATGAAACTACCTATTTCTCAGGCGAAGAATATAGAATATGTATATAATTGTCAGATTGCAGGCGAAAACCTGAGGAAAATCCAACCCGGAAGTGCTGTTTTACCTGAAAGCTCTCTGTTCCATTGCCTGCCTTCGATCTATTTAAAGGGATATCAACCAGATTCCTTTCCTATGCCTTCCCCATGGCGTGAACAGTCTTTAGACATAGTTTCAGGCTTTTATTTTGAAAACTGAGCGAGAAAGATCACACCGCGTCATTGTATGGCTGTGTGCCAGAAGCATTTTGGATGCACAAAACTCGCAAAACTCTCTCTCCTGTTGAAGAAGCTACAGTCCCTGTTACGGATACAAGTATCCTGTGTGTGTGTGTTTCTTTTCTCCTTCTCCCCTCACAGGTGAAAATCATCACTCCCCAATCAGTCACCAATCATCAATCAGAAGACACACCTCCTCCTGTTTCCAACCCAATCACCGTTCCTTTCCCTTTTTAAAAACCCTGTCAGTTGTTTGCTGTGGAGCTCAATCTCTCTGTAATGCCATGTCTGTAGGTCTCTCTGTTTCACTCTCTCTTTGTGTATTGACCTCTCTTGTTTGAGCACCTCCATAGTACTTTGTCATCAACTGTGAGTATTGTTTTTGGTTATGGTGTTTGTTTGTTTGCTGGAGGGAAAAGGGGGAACCAAGACAAGTCGCCCATGGGCATACACTACCCGTAGGTAAACTTTGTTAAATACCCTAGTTAGAACTGGGCGGACAGTCCCGTTGAAATATTATTTATTATTTATTGTAAAAACAACCTGAGGATTGATTATAAAAAACGTTTGACATGTTTCTACGAACTTTACAAATACTATTTGGAATTTTCGTCTTCCTGGTCGTGACCGCTCGAGCCTGTGGATTTCTGAATATAATGCGCCAACCAAATGAAGGTATTTTGGATATAAAAACAATCTTTATGGAACAAAAGGAACATTTATCATGTAACTGGGAGTCTCATGAGTGCAAAAATCTGAAGATCATCAAAGGTAAGCGATTCATTTTATTGCTTTTCTGACTTGTGGGGCCCATTTACTGCTGCTTTTTTCCCGAAAACTTTTTTTGAAATCTGACTCGCCAGGTGGATTAACAACAAGCTAAACTGTGTTTTGCTATATTGCACTTGTGATTTCATGAAAATAAATGTTTTTAGTAATTCAATTTGAATTTGGCGCTCTGCAATTCAGCGGATGTTGACAAATTTTCCCGATAACGGGATGTGTGCATCAAGAAGTAAATTTTCATATTGCAAATGGACATCAAGTCCAAAAAAATTCAAAATTGTATCACCCTCTAAAAAAGTGCTTTCTTGACCGTTTGGGATTCATTAAATTTTTTTTGATCAATTATACATATATAAGAAAAGTATGAACATACCTTTGTCATATTTCATTGTTGTATTTTGTTTACATGTCCATAAGGCACATGTTTTGACCATTTGCAATATGATATCATAGGAAGTCAAAAGTCAAAGTCAAAAGTCAGTGAACCATGGCCAAATGCCATAAGAAATGTCCAAATGCAATATGAAAGTATTGAAAGTGCCAAATCGGGATGTTATGTCTGTTTGCCATGTATGTTCATAGGATGTCGGTTTCCAAACCCAAAAGGTTGTGAACCATTTCCAAAAGGCAATTATACTTCTCAAATGATATATAGCACTATTTTAATCACCCTGTCATATCAGATTTTCAAAATATGCTTTACAGCCAAAGCTAAACAAGCATTTGTTTAAGTTTATCAATAGCCTAGCATAGCATTATGCCTTGCTAGCAGCAGGCAACCTTGTCACAAATCAGAAAAGCAATCAAATTAAATTGTTTACCTTTGATGAACTTCGGATGTTTTCACTCACGAGACTCCCAGATAGCCAAAGTTCGAAATAGCGAAATAGCGAAATAGCTTCGTTTGTTCTTCACGTTTGGCTGAGAAATCGACGGGAAATTGCAGTCACGAAAACGGCGAAAATTATTCCAAATTAGCTCCATAATATCGACAAACTTGGCAAACGTTGTTTAGAATCAATCCCCAAGGTGGTTTTCTAATATCTATTCGATAATATATCCGTTGAGACAATTCGTTTTTCAGTAGGACTGATTGGAGTAATGGCTACCTCTGTATTTTATGCGAGAATCTCTCTCGGAGCCACCATGTGACCACTTACGCAATGTACGACTATTCTTCAACAGAAATGCGTAAAACTACGTCACAATGCCGTGGACACCTTGGGGAATACGTAGAAAGCGTAAGCTCGTTGATGGCACATTCACAGCGGAATAGGGACTCATTGGTATCGCAGCGCTTTCAAAACCTGGGACACTTCCGGATTGGATTTTTCTCAGGCTTTTGCCTGCAACATCAGTTCTGTTATACTCACAGACAATCTTTACAGTTTTGGAAACGTTAGTGTTTTCTATCCAAAGCTGTTAATTATATGCATATTCTAGCATCTTGTCCTGACAAAATATCCCGTTTAAAACGGGAACGTTTTTTTTCCAAAAATGAAAATACTGCCCCTAGAGTCGCAACATGTTAAACCATAATAAAAGCATAAACCACGTTGTTGTGTTCTAGCTGTGGGTCCAGTTCTTACATTATGTGTAGGCTTTGTGAGGTGACCCTGAATCCCGAGTTTTGACTCGATAGGTCATTCGGAGCCTGAGCAGCAACCTTAATTGGTGCTGAAAATCTACCTTTTCCAACATGTTGCTACGGGGTCCTTGAATGAGCTATCGGACAGAAACATTAGGGTCCGTCTCTATGGGCCGAAGGGGTTTCAATCCACCTAGTCTTTTATAAATGTCGTCATTTTCACGATGGTCAAAATTAATTGAAATCATTGCAAATGTATGAGGCTGTTTCTCGGCCTGAGAACCTTGAGCCACATAACTCACTGTTCATGATCGACGAAAGCTCTAGAACAAGTATATAAAGTTTCAGATCTCTACGTCTGATGGTTCTTTGATAGTTCGAACGCATGTAACAATTGCAGGCTGTGTATCTTTAAGCCTCACACAGTGTTACTCCCCATTGATTGTGTGTGTGATTTCAGAAAATCACAGAAAATTACAGAAATCTTGTAGAGCCCCGAAACCGGCCTTATCGGATTCATCTGATTCATCACCAATTGTACATTATATGATTTTTTGTAAATTACGATAGATAAACGGCTGGTTCTTTTTTCCTGACACCGTAGGGTCATGTACTTTGATGTGAAAGGGTCAAATTAGCACTCGATTTTCGTTTTTGAGCTTTAATCCCAGAAAAAAAGTCTTCAATCAAAAATCTTTGAGGCCTCAACGCCATCTTGTTTCTGGGCTAACAGCCCATTTGGCCAAACCTACGCCCACCAAGTTTCGTCTTTGAAGTCTTTTCCGTTTAGGAGAAATGTCATGATTTGTGATGTTTTGTCCATTTGCAATAAGAAGCCATTCGCCATCTGGTGGAATTTACCGGGACAGTGGAAGAATTTCCACAATCTGAAAATTTTATAAGACGGAAACCAAATGTTCAAGAGACTTTATTTATTTTATGACTTCCCGGAAGATGTGGCCCAGGGTACGTTCCGAGACCGTCTCCGTATTTTAAAAACATTAGCGGACTTCTAGTAAGGGGCCGTACATTTGCAATATGGAGATACTCATCAATCATACAGCAAATGCCATTTGCATCCCTTATGTAGGGAAGTCATTAAATAAAGTCTCTCGGATATTTGCTTTCCTTTTTATAAATTCCACCAGATGGTGACTGGCTGCTTATTGCAAATGGACAAAACATCACCAAACGGACATGGCCAATTCTCCTAAATGGTAAAGACTTCGAAGACGAAACTCGGTGAGCACAGGTTTGGCCAAATAGGTTTTTAGCCCAAAAACAAGATGGCATCGAGGCCTCAATGATTTTTGAGTTAAAACCTGTTAAGGCTCGGGACAATACTGCCCCCTTTGGATGAATTGCGTGCCCATAGTAAACTGCTAATATATGCAAATAATAATTATTATTGAATAGAAAACACTCTAAAGCTTCTAAAACCGTTTGAATTATGTCTGTATGTATAGCAGAACTCACAGGGCAGCCCAAACTAGTTCTCCCAAACTAGTTTTCTCATTCAGAAAGTTGGGCCAACTTTGACGTCATCGCCCCCACCCTTCCCAACCAGCTATGTATCTGGGAACAGTTTCTATGTCTTCCGTGAGATGTCTTCTATCAGTAGAGCATTTAATTGTGCAAATCCCGCGAGCTTTGACCCTTTGGCAGGCTAAATACTGGGTGTCGCGAGAAAATAGATGCGCGTTCTGGCGCGAATTGTACACAGTCATTCCTTCATTCCAGATTGTCTGAGAGTTGTCTGAAAATTGCTTTTGTCCGGTGGAATCGCCAATTGTTTTGTACGTTAACAACATCCTAAAGCTTGATTCTGCACTTAGTTTGACCAGTTTAGTCGACATATAGTATGTAATTTTGAAGTTTTGATGGGCAACCGTTCGGGACCAGAAGTAATTTATGATGCATTTCAGCTGGAACTACTCTCATATGCTAATACAAAGACACACAACTTGAAACCAAACAATATTTGGGGTAAGTATGACTCCTTCCACTACATTCTGATCAAAGACCATCAAAGGTAAGGGAATATTTATGTTCTAATTTTGTGTTTCTGTTGACTCCAACATAGCGGAGAAATATTGCTTATGTCTGAGCGCCGTCTCAGATTATTGAATAGTAAACGATTTCTGTAACAATAAAAATAAATGTGACAAGGCGATTGCATTAATAAGAAGCAGTGTATCTTTCTAACTGTATGTAGAACATGTATATTTAGTCAAAGTTTATGATGTGTATTGCTGTTATCTGGCGTTATCTGGAGGAGTTATCTATAATTTCTCCGGACATTTTTTAGCATTTTCTGAACATGGCGTCAATGTAAACGGAGATTTATGGATATAAATTGCATATTATTGAAAAAAAACATAAATGTACTGTGTAACATGTCCTATTACTGTCATCTGATGAAGATTTTCAAAAGGTTAGTGAATTATTTTTCTTTTAATCCTGCGTTTGTGATTGCATCTTTTGTTCGACAAAATGGCCACATATCGTCTGTGTCTTTGTGGTGGTTTGACATACATATGTGCTATGTTTTCGCCGTAAAACATTTTAGAAATCTGACTCACTGGGTAGATGAACAAGGTGTTTATCTTTCATTTGAGCTATTGGACTTGTTAATGTGTGGAGGTTAAATATTTCTAAGAATATTTTTGCATTCTGTGCGCCACTTTTTGAGTTCAGGGGGTGAGGGGGAGGTGCCCTTGGGGAACGTGTAGCGTGAACACGTTAAGGTCCATTTTCTGGGATTAAAGGTAAAAAACTGTAATAGAGCACTAATTTCACTGTTTCACATTAAATTCTTACAGCAGAAATTCCTTTACCAGGATCAAATCTGACAACATCCGGTGAAATCGGAGCTTGCCAAAATCAAGATACAAAATCGTAATATTAAACATCTATGATAATATAAGTCTCTTACATCGTTTAAATGCTTTTCTTCTCGTTAATCCAGCCGCTTTGTCAGATTTCAAAAAGCATACCTTAAGGGAAGATTTTGACATTTGCCATATGGTTAGTGAGAAAGACCACATTAAAAATGTACTGTCCCTTACTAGACATCCGAAAACGTTTGTAAAATTTACAGACGGCGTCAGGCCGTGCGGCAGGGCCGGATCTTCCAGGAAGCCATCAAACGAACTCTCTCGGACATTCGGTTTCCGTTTTATAAAATAATCAAATGTTGGTCATTTTTCCGCTGTCCCGGTAATGCCCACAAGAGGGCGAACAGAATCATATTGCAAATATACAAAACATCACGTATCACGACGTGGCCGATGTCAAATTGGTGATGTTCAAAAATAGATTGTTTTTTTTAAACAGTTACATATGCAGTTGCAGCGAGTTCATACGAACCTTTTTAAAGTGTGCTTCGGAGCTCTGCGAGATTTCTGGGATTTTCTGCAATTTTCTGAAATAACACACACTCACTAAACCCTCCGTAAATAACTCAGTTCTTAACAAAAAGACTTAAAACTCAAAATTCTATAATTGCCTACCCCAAGGAGGATGTGTTCACTTTCAGCTTCCTGTGTAAACCGGAAGTGCCTTAAAATGGTGTCATAGGTGCTGTTTCGAAGGGTTAAAAAGGTCAGATCTTTTCAAAACTTCATATGTGTGATTAGGCAACCCCCATGAGTCATTTCACCCATAAAATTTCAAATAAAAACTAAATCAAACACACACACAGCTTGGAAGGAGAGACATATTGGGGTGCGTAGAGACAGACAGTGCCAGCAATAGTTACCTTTGATCGAGCTAAAAAAGAACCGTCAGACCTACAGTTCTGAAACTATAGAAACCTGTTATAGACCTCAGGTTGATAGTGCGTGGTGAGTTACTTGGCTCTAGAATGTTCTCGAACCGAGAAACAGCCTCGTACATTTGCAATGACTTCAATTCATTTTGACCATTATGAAAATGACAACATTTAGAAAGGTTTCAGACGCAAGACTAGGTGCATTGAAACCGGCTCGGCCCAATGTTTCTGTCCGATAGCTCATTCAAGGACCCCGTAGCAAGGCATGGAAAAAAGTGGATTTTCAGCACCAGTTAAGGTCTTGCTCGGGCACTGAAGGACCTATCGAGCCCAAACTCGGGATTCGGACCCGCAGCTAGAACATAACTATGTGTTTTACGTTTTTATTATGTTTTAAACTGAAGGAGCTGTGAATTATGGGCCTGCTCTGAAATATGTGAAAGTTGGCTTCTAAATGAGTTGGAGAAAGTGGGTTTGGTGTCAATTGGTATCAGTTTGGTGTTAGAATGACATCTAATTGACTGATGGACACTGACTTGCTAGTTGACTTTTGTGCATTTGCAATATGTTTAAACGGAGAGGGACCATCACCAAAATGGCATTCTTAAATCAACACTAAAAATGGCATCACCATAGTCTCCAGACTGTGCCGAGTTCAACGAGATGCCCCACTTGACCGTAGCTCGCTCTGAGTTCAGCGACCTTGAAAAAAAGAAGGCCCAAAATGATGCCTGGCCCTAAATGTCATTTTCTTTTGGGTGACAGTGAGAGAACAGTTAGGGTGAGAAGCACAATTCAACCTCAGGTACGTTCCTGAGGTCCTCCCGATCTGTGCAAGCCTAACCTTGACCGGGTGGCATTAACCCTTAACAGTAAAACAGGGTTTTTTGATCTCACAGATTACAATGACATCTCTCCCCATAGGAATACATTGCCTGCTCCCCTAAATTCAACCTAGAGCCTATGTGGGTTAATAATGCCTTATGAACCTGCCTGTTGGATTATTAAAGTCTACCTGTGTCGATTCTAAGCTTCCTGGAGCAACTGGAAGTGGTTCAATTCACCCATAATGTATTTTGATCGACATAACCTGCAAATGTGAAAATGACCACATTCAACCCTGTGTAGATCAGTCAATTCTTAACATAAAAACTTTAAACTCGGCATTCTGTAAGAGCATACCCCAAGAAAGATATGCGTTTACTGTGCCAACCGAAAGTGCCTTTAATTGGGTCATAGTATCTGTTTCGAAGGGTTAAAAAGTCACATATTTCCTAAACTTCATATGTGTGACTAGTTAACCCTCATGAACTGTAAATCAGTCATTTCTCCAAGCAGATGTCAAAGAAAAGCTCTCAAACACACACACAGCAAGGATGGAGTGACAAAGAGCAGTGATTAAAGACACAGAGAGCAGGCAATGGCATTACCATAATCCCTAGGCCGTGCCGAGTTCAACGAGATATCCCGCTTGACCGTAGCTCGCTCGGTCTAAGCGCAGCGACCATGAGAAAAAGTAGGCCCAAAATGAAGCCTGCCCCTCAACGTCATTTGCTTTTGGGTGACAGTGAGAGAACCGTTAGGGTGAGAAGTACAATTCGACCTCGGGTACATTCCTGAGCTCCTCCCGATCTGTGCAAGCCTAACCTTGACCATGTGGCATTAACCCTTAACCTCAAGTGTCGAGCAATCCCGTATGTGGGAGCGTAATCATAGCCTCAAGCTCATTACCGTAACGCAACATTTCCTATTCATGAAAATCGCAAATGAAATGAAATAAATATATTGAAACACAAGCTTAGCCTTTTGTTAACAACACTGTCATCTCAGATTTTCAAAATATGCTTTAACCAAAGCTACACAAGTATTTGTGTAAGAGTATTGATAGCCTAGCATAGCATTAAGCCTAGCATTCAGCAGGCAACATTTTCACAAAAACAAGAAAGCATTCAAATAAAATAATTTACCTTTGAAGAACTTCGGATGTTTTCAATGACGAGACTCTCAGTTAGATAGCAAATGTTCATTTTTTCCCAAAATATTATTTGTGTAAGAGAAATAGCTCTGTTTTGTTCATCACGTTTGGCTAAGAAATTAGCTCCATAATATCAACAGAAACATGGCAAACGTTGTTTAGAATCAATCCTCAAGGTGTTTTTCACATATCTATTCGATAATCTATCAGTGGTGGCAGCTGGCTTCTCATCAGAAGAAAACTGAAAAATACTGCAGCTGGAGATTACGCAATAATTGCGATGGAGGACACCAAGCGACCACCTGGTAAATGTAGTCTCTTAAGGTCAATCTTCCAATGATATGCCTACAAATATGTCACAATGCTGCAGACACCTTGGGGAAAACGTGGAAAAGGTAAGCTGACTCCTAGCTCCTCCACAGCCATATAAGGAGTCATTGCCATGAGGCGGTTTCAAACAATGCGGCACTTCCTGATTGTATTTTTATCTGGGTTTTTTCTGTAACATCAGTTCTGTGGCACTCACAGACAATATCGTTGCAGTTTTGGAAACGTCAGTGTTTTCTTTCCAAAGCTGTCAATTATATGCATAGTCAAGCATCTTTTCGTGACAAAATATCTTGTTTAAAACGGGAACGTTTTTCATCCAAAAATTAAAAGAGCACCCCCTATATCGAAGAAGTTAATAGTTAAAAGAAGGTGTTTACATCAAACAGTTTGCATTGACTTCTCTCCCCATAGGAATACATTGCCTGCACACCTAAATGCATGTGCATTTGCAATATAATTCAACAGTAAAAAAAACATCACCAAATGGACATAACGAACGATGGAGAGGAACCACTGCCCGGCCATCCCGAGTTCATCAGGCCAGTCAATTTTGCATTCCTGCAGGATTTTTGAGCATGTCAAATTCGTGATGGTAAATGCCCATTGAAACATTTTGCAAATGCACATGCATTTGCAATATGATTCAAAAGTGAAAAAACATCACCAAATGGACATGATGAAATCAACACAATGAGTGATGGAGAGGAACCACTATCACTGCCCGGCAATCCTGAGTTCATCAGGCCAGTCAATTTTGCATTTCTGCAGTATTTCACAGAGCCTGCAATCAAATCAAATCCAAGTTTATTTGTCACGTGCGCCGAATACAACAGGTGCAGATCTTACTGTGAAATGCTTACTTACAGGCTCTAACCAACAGTGCAAAAAAGGTATTAGGAGAGCAATAGGTAAGTAAAGAAATAAAACAACAGTAAAAAGGCAGTGAAAAATAAAAGTAGCGAGGCTATATACAGTAGCGAGGCTATATACAGTAGCGAGGTTATAAAAGTAGCGAGGCTACATACAGACACCGGTCAGTCAGGCTAATTGAGGTAGTATGTACATGTAGACATGGTTAAAGTGACTATGCATATATGATGAACAGAGAGTAGCAGTAGCGTAAAAGAGGGGTTGGCGTTTGGTAGGTGGCGGGGAACAATGCAGATAGCCCAGTTAGCCAATGTGCGGGAGCACTGGTTGGTCGGGCCAACTGAGGTAGTATGTACATGAATGTATAGTTAATGTGACCATGCATACATGATAACAGCAGCGTAAAAGAGGGGTTGCGGGGGGGGGAGTTACACAATACAAATAGTCCGGGTAGCCATTCGATTACCTGTTAAAGGTGTGGCTTTGGGGTAAAAACTGTTGAGAAGCCTTTTTGTCATAGACTCGGCACTCCGGTACCACTTGCCATGCGCTAGTAGAGAGAACAGTCAATGACTGGGGTGGCTAGGGTCTTTGACAATTTTTATGGCCTTCCTCTGTTACCGCCTGGTGTAGAGGTACTGGATGGCAGGCAGCTTAGCCCCAGTGATGTTCTGGGCCGTACGCACTTCCTTCTGTAGTGCCTTGCGGTTGGAGGCCGAGCAATTGCCGTACCAGTCAGGATGCTCTCGATGTTGCAGCTGTAGAAACTTTTGAGGAACTCAGGACCCATGCCAAATATTTTTCGTTTCCTGAGGGGGAACAGGCCTTGTCGTGCCCTCTTCCCGACTGTGTGTTTGGACCATTCTAGGTTGTTGTTGATGTGGACACCAAGGAACTTGAAGCTCTCAACCTGCTCCACTACAACCCTATCGATGAGAATGGGGGCGTGCTCAGTCCTCCTTTTCCTGTAGTCCACAATCATCTCCTTTGTCTTGTTTACATTGAGGGATAGGTTGTTGTTATGGCACCACCCGGCCAGGTCTCTGATCACCTCCCTATCGACTCGTCGCTGTCGGTAATCAGGCCTACCACTCATGTGTCATCTGCAAACTTAACGATGGTGTTGGAGTCATGCCTGGCCATGCAGTCTTGGGTGAACAGGGAGTACAGGAGGGGACTGAGCATGCACCCATGGGGAGCTCCAGTGTTGAGGATCAGCGTGGCAGAAGTGTTGCTACCTACCTTCACCACATGGGGGCGGCCCGTCAGGAAGTCCAGGATCCAGTTGCAGAGCGAGGTGTTTATTCCCAGGATCCTTAGCTTAGTGATGAGCTTTGAGGGTACAATGGTGTTGAACACTGAGCTGTAGTCAACGAATAACATTCTCACATAAGTGTTCCTTTTGTCCAGGTGGGAAAGGGCAGTGTGGAGTGCAATAGGGATTGCATCATCTGTGGATCTGTTTGGGCGGTATGCAAATTGGAGTGGGTCTAGGGTTTCTGGGATAATGGTGTTGATGTGAGCCATTACCAGCCTTTCAAACCACTTCATGGCTACGGACGAGAGTGCAACTGGTCTGTAGTAATTTAGGCAGGTTGCCTTTGTGTTTTTGGGCATAGGGACTATGGTGGTCTGCTTGTGAAACATGTTGTTATTACAGACTCAATCAGGGACATGCTGAAAATGTTAGTGAAGACACCTGCCGGTTGGTCAGCAGATGCCCGGAGCACACGCCCTGGTAATCCGTCTGGCCCCACAGCCTTGTGTATGTTGACCTGTTTAAGGTTTTTACTCACGTCAGCTACGGAGAGCGTGATCACACAGTCATCCGGAACAGCTGATGCTCTAATGCATGCCTCAGTGTTGCTTGCCTCGACACGAACATAGAAGTGATTTAGCTCGTCTGGTTGGCTCGTGTCGCTGGGTAGCTCGCAGTTGTGCTTCCCTTTGTAGTCTGTTACAGTTTGCAAGCCCTGCCACATAAGACGAACGTTAGAGCCGGTGTAGTGTGATTCAATCTTAGCCCTGTATTGACACGGCCTGTTTGATGGTTCGTCGGAGGGTATAGCAGGACTTTTTGTAAGCTTCCGATTTAGAGTCCTGCACCTTGAAAGCGGCAGCCCTACTCTTTAGCTCAGTGCGAATATTGCTTGTAATCCATGGCTTCTGGTTGGGGCATGTACGTACAGTCACTGTGGGCATGATGTCCTGGATGCACTTATTGATAAAGCCAGTGACTGATGTGGTGTAGTGCTCAATGCCATCGGAAGAATCCCGGAACATATTCCAGTCTGTGATAGCAAAACAGTCCTGTAGTTTAGCATCTGTTTCATCTGACCACTTTTTCATAGACCGGGTCACTGGTGCTTTCTGCTTTAACCTGTTGAGTGTAGGGGGCAGTATTTTGATGTTTGGATGAAAAATGTACCCAAATGAAACCGCCTATTTCTCAGGCACAGAATCTAGAATATGCATATAATTATCAGATTAGGATAGAAAATATTCTAAAGTTCCCAAAACTGTCAAAATATACTCTGTGCATATAAGAGAACTGATATTGCAGGCGAAAACCTGAGGAAAATCCAACCCGGAAGTGCTGTTATTCCTGAAAGCTCTCTGTTCCACTGCCTGCCTTCGCTCCATTTCACAGGATATCAACCAGATTCCTTTTCCCATGGCTTCCACAAGGTGTGAACAATCTTTAGACATAGTTTCAGGCTTTTATTTTGAATGAGCGAGAAAGATCACATCGCATCATTGTATGGCTGGGTACCAGCAGCGTTTTGCATGCGCAACAGCTTGGAGCAAACATTTTCTCTCTCTCTCTCCTATTGAAGAAGGTACAGTGCGGTTGAAATATTATCGATTATATATTGCAAAAACAACCTGATGATTGATTATAAAAAAATTTGACAATTGGAATTTTTGTCTGACCGGTCGTGACCACTCGAGCCTGTGGATTTCTGAAAATAACGGGCCAACGAAATGGAGGCATTTTGGATATAAAAATAATATGTATGGAACAAAAGGAACATTTATTGTGTAACTGGGAGTCCCGTGAGTGCCAACATCCGACGATCATGAAAGGTAAGCAATTCATTTTATTGCTTTTCTGACTTTCGTGACCAATCTACTTGGCTGCTAGCTGTTTGTAATGTTTTGTCTGCGGAGAGAGATGTCCTTACATAAATACTTGTTATGCTAAATATTTTTTTAAATATTTTTTGAAATCTGACACACCAGGTGGGTTATGGCTGTTGCGAATTTTCTAAACTTTTTGTTAAAAATCGCGCAACATTTCAACGTCTTGCTACTCATGCCAGGAATATAGTATATGCATTAAATCAGTATGTGTGCATAGAAAAGACTCTGAAGTTTCTAGAACTGGTTGAATGGTGTCTGTGACTATAACAGAACGAGTTCCGTGGTCAAAATCGCAAGAAAACCTGATCACAAAATCGACAAAGAACATCCATCCGCCAGTCTCGGTATTGTCTATCGCTACCCATAATTGATAGGACTGGGCTTGCAGTTTCTAAAGCTTCCACACGATGTCGCCAGTGTTGTGATTACCAGGGAACTTTATCCTTGGTCAGATGAGTGACAGGCACATCCTCTCTTTGGGTCCGCAGCTGTAAAAAAATGGAAGTGAGAAAGTGTGCTTAGTTTTCCAAACTTGTAGCTATTGAATACAGATCTCTCCGTGATCGATTTGATCGTTTATTAACGTTTACTAATACCTAAAGTTGGATTACAGAAGTAGGTTGAAGTGTTTTGTCAAAGTTTATAGGCAACTTTATGAATTTTTAAAAAATGACGTCGCGTTGGGAAACGTGACTTTTTCCATGGATTTCTCAGTGTTCATAAATGGACATTTTGGGTATATATGGACCGATTTAATCGAAAAAAAGACCCAATTGTGATGTTTATGGGACATATAGGAGTGCCAACAAAGAAGCTCGTCTAAGGTAATGAATGTTTTATATTTTATTTCTGCGTTCTGGGTAGCGCCGGCTACGCTAATTTCTTTGTTTACGTCCCCTTTGTGTGTTTCTGGGGGCTGCATGCTATCAGATAATAGCGTCTCATGCTTTCGCCGAAAAGCATTTTACAAATCTGACATGTTGGCTAGATTCACAACGAGTGTGGCTTTAATTGAGTACCTTGCATGTGAGTTTTAAGGAAAGTTTGAGTTGTATCGAGTACAATTAGTTGGCGCTCTGGAATTTTCGCTGATTTGGTTCCTGTACAGGTACAGCAGCCGTAAAAGATTTTAACAACAAGCTAAACTGTGTTTTGCTATATTGCACATGTGATTTCATGAAAATTAAATATTTTTAGTAATTTAATTGGAATTTGTCGCTCTGCAATTCAATTCAAGTTTAAGGAAGTGATTGAGGTGGAAACTGGTTATGGGGATTCTAACCTATGGTCAGAATGGATTCACTATACAGCCAGATCTGCTAGCGAAAGAAGAATGTTATGCCTGCGCCACAGCAAAACCTCAGTTGATAACCATTACCTTTCCATTTGATGGAATTGATGCATGGCCTGTATGGTAAAGCTGTTCATGAGGGTAGGGAAGCCTGACAATGACAGTTGCATTGAACTGCATTATCTGTATCCCCATTTGCCCATTACATCCAGACTTCCCCCTTTCACAGTTACAGGAGTACACTATTATTGTATGGCTCGCTACATCACACACGGATGGGACGTAGGGGAAGTAAGAATATGCAATAGGACAGAGGACAGAGGACATTACAACCGACAAGACAATGAGGGACCTGACTGGGTGGTTGAGTTCCGAGGACTTTAGTAAGATAAAAAGCTGCAACTAGTTTGATGGTATGGCATAATAGAATAGCCTTGTATATGTTACTGGCTGAAAAGAGAAGGGGGTGTATGAGGTTCGGAGCAGATTGTTGTACTTACATCTCTGATAACACAGCTCCAGACGGATCAGTGACCAAGGTCCTGGCTGGTATAACCACATTAGTTCACAAATTAGCAGAGAACTCTGGGGTGGATAATGCTCTAAATAATTGGTTTGACAGTGTGTTTGCGAAATGGAAAATGTCTTAATCACTGTGTTGTGGGCAACATTCACCTGTATGAGTGTTTTGGTTCTATGTGGATGTTGTTTGGTCCCCTGTATGAGAGGTTTGATTACCAGGACTCTGGAGAGGTCAATGCCGCAACAGATGGTGAGGTACGGACCGATTCTGAGCTCTGGCCATTGGGATGACGAATACAGGCCTCCAGGCCTAGGGGATGGCTCCGTTTCTTTTAACTACGAGGAGCCAATGTTGGATGAGACTATTTTTGATCTTTAAGACTGTTTTTATGAAGATTGTAATAAAAACCCTAACAGGAAGTGTTAGAATACCAAATTAGGCCTATAACAGTCATTGATGTATAAGGAATGAAAATACATATATTGGTTTTGTGAGGTTGATTTTGAGTGACATTGATAATATTAAGAAAAATAGATGTGTAAGTTTTTGTAATGAATGTTTAGGCAATAATTAACAGTATTCCACCCTGTCACTGTATAACATATGGAAATGTGTTTGAATCATAGCAGACAAGGAACTGTGGCAGACAACTTATGACCACTGTGAATCTCACCCAGAGAGGGGAGAAACCGTTGGGCAGGATATGATGAGCAATGTATTGGTCTGGATTATTCTGGTATACAATTGATGTATCAGTGTGTATTATTTAGTCATTAAGGGTGGATTGAATGATTAGAATATTCCACCCTGAAAGCATATAATTGTATGGAATTGATTAGAATGTCTAAAAGTATAATCAATTCATGTGTAGTTCTAGTCAGAATTAGGGTAAAACAATAAAGCTAATGTTTGTCTTTATGATATTTTAAAGACAGAGTGTCTGAGCAAAATTCGGCGCTGACCTGCCTAGAGATTTGGGAGAGAACGGGGAGTACGTCTCAAGGTCTAATCTCTGTCGGCTGGGTAGTGAGACACTATGTGCGTAGGATACCTTCTGTTAGTGTGAATGTGCGTAGGATACCTTCTGTTAGTGTGAATGTGCGTAGGATACCTTCTGTTAGTGTGAATGTGCGTAGGATACCTTCTGTTAGTGTGAATGTGCGTAGGATACCTTCTGTTAGTGTGAATGTGCGTAGGATACCTTCTGTTAGTGTGAATGTGTGTGCGTAGCAGGACATTGTGTGCTAATGTTAGTGTGAATATGTGTGCGTATGGTTGTATAAAATGAATTGTTTTGTATTCTTGACTTTACAACGTTCCCGTGAATAGACCTTATTGACTATTTTAGCCTCTAGTTTGATTGAATTGGTTTATGAACATTGAGAACATAATTCTCTTAACAGAAGGGTATCACCGTTTACACCCCAGAGCATCACAGTTTGCACCCAGAGGGGAGAACATCACAGTTTACACCCCTCAGGGGAGAACATCACAGATTACACCCATAGGGAAGAACATCACAGTTTACACCCCTCAGGGAAGAACATCACAGTTTACACCCACAGGAAAGAACATCACAGTTTACACCCTCAGGGGAGAACATCACAGTTTACACCCACACGGAAGAACGTCACAGGGAAACACCTTATACAGACCAGATCAAACAGCTTTCATTGACACACTAAAGGGTTATGGAGGCAGGCCAACAACACACACACACACACCTCCAAAAAATGACAAGCCAAACCAAAAAATCTCTACAGGATGGGTGCCCCTAATCCTGAACTGTTGTTGCTAATGTGCGCTAATGTAACTGGAATGACATTGTATATAAGAGCCAACTTTCCAGGACAAAGACATATCTGACATGGGCAGAAAGCTTAAATTCTTGTTAATCTAAAAGTAGTGTACAATTTACAGTAGCTATTACAGGGAGAAAATACCATGCTATTGTTTGAGGAGAGTGCACAACAACAAAACACTTTTATCATAGAAACTGGTTTGATACATTCACCTCTGAAGGTAAATAATGTACTTACATTCAGTAATCTTGCTCTGATTACTGAGGGTCCTGAGGGTCCCAGAGATACAATGTAGCATCATTTTATTTATTAAAATCCATTTTTATGTTCAAAAGAAGGATCTGGGTTCTACAGTTTGACCCCACTGCTGTCTCTGGCTCCACACCCACCCCGCCCGGCCGTCTAGACGTGTGAAAGTTAGTGTATAAGCTAATGATCCGTCATGTATGACATTTCTGGGAGTGTGTAAACTAAAAAATATATATTACCATAGCAATTTGTATGTTCTCTGTAGTTCAGTACCTGAACAAGTATCAATTGAGCAATTCGGCAGATTTTGGCAAACACCTGGCAGACTTACTACAACATATTGTGCAGTAATGTAATTCTTCACTGGATTCGTCTGAAACTTTATACACACACTGGTGCCATCTGGTGGCCAACATCTAAATTACATCTATACTACTATCTGAAAGTATGGCCTTTCCCTTGCATTTCAAATATGTATGTTGTTCTTTGTAATCTATTTTACCAGATCTAATGTGTTATATTCTCCTAAATTAATTTCATTCTTCCCCAAACTTAAAAGTGTTTACTTTCAAATGGTAACAAGAATATGAATATTTAAACTCTTATTAAGGATCGTACGCTTTTTAAAATTTTCTCCTATAATGGCATACCCAAATCTATCTGCCTGTAGTTCAGGACCTGATGCACGGATATGTAAATTATTGATCTGCATATTCACTCGCCTGCTTAAGCCGGTAGCACCAATGTGCAGGAAGAAACACCATTCACCTGATGTCGTTGCCAGAGTGCAGTACCCGGGAAACCACAACGAGTCGCTCCAGCACGATGAGCCAAGTAAAGACCCCCCCCCCGGGCCAAACAGTCCCCTAACACGGGCGACGCAGGGCCAATTTCCCCTGCCCTATGCAATTCCCAGTCACGGCCCGTCGTGACACAGCCTGGGATCAAATCCGGGACTGTAGTAATGCCACAAGCACTGCAATCCAGTGCCTTAGACCACTGCACCATTCAGGAGGCCTGTACACACCTTTTTTATTCATATATTCTACGTAACATCCAAACACACATTTCATGTACAATATTTTTGACATTGCATGTTCTAATATTTGTATATGTCTTATTTCCATGTTGTTGATGTTGCGTGTATTGTTATCTATTACTGCACTGTTGGAACATAAGCATTTCATTACATCTACAATAACATTTTGCAAAATATGTGTATGCAACCAATCAAATGAGATTTTATTTGGATTTGTGTGTGTGTGTCTCTTGATTCATCACAACCTCATTATTAACCTGGAGCTAATGAACCCTTAACAGACACCAAGCAATAAACTGGTACATCTGTGAAGGAGGGAGGGAGGGAGGGAGGGGGAGGGAGGGAGGGAGGGAGGGAGGGAGGGAGGGAGGGAGGGAGGGAGGGAGGGAGGGAGGGAGGGAGGGAGGGAGGGAGGGAGGGAGGGAGAGGGAGATGGGGGGGAGAGGAAGAGAGGGGGAGAGAGGAAGGGAGAGGGAGAGGGAGAGGGAGAGGGAGAGGGAGAAAAACAGCTCACCTACAGAAAACATGGTGGAATAACTTGGAGGTGTGTAATAGTTCTTTCAATTAAATTCAAAAGGTTTTATTGGCATTGGGATCATATGACCACATTGCCAAAGCAAGTGAAAAAGATAATAAACAAAAGTGAAATAAAAAATCTGACATTAAACTCACAAAAGTTTCAAAGGAACAGAGACATTTCAAATGTCATATTATGTCTCTATACAGTGTTGTAACGATGTGCCAATACTTAAAGCACAAAAGGGAAAATAAATAAACATGAATATGGGTTGTATTTAGAATGGTATTTGTTCTTCCCTGGTTGCACTTTTCGTGTGGCAACAGTTCACATATCGTCTTTCTCTGACACTCCCACGTCTCAGCTCCTACCTGCAGCTCTGCCCCCCCCCCCCCCGACCGACTCCCCTCCCCCTAACAACCCTCCCCCTGCCTCCCCTACCCCTGCATCCCCACTAAACGCCATATAGTGTCAACCTCCAATGACACTATAAAAGAGAGGGAAAGAGAGTAAGCAAGAGAGAGAGGGGGAGAGACAGAGTACAGCTATGAGGGTCAGGCAATATATTAACCTTTACCTATCTATAGTCATGATAATGAACTCGTCATCTCTGAGCCTTCTATTGAACGACTCCTCTGCCTCTTCCACTTCCTCGTCCTGTCGTCTGCGGGAGCAGTTCAGTCTGAATGGGATGTACCAGAAGGGTGATGTGATTCTGGGAGGTCTGTTTGAGGTCCACTACTTCACTGTGTTCCCTGAGCTGTCTTTCACATCAGAACCCCAGCAGCTCTACTGTGAGGGGTGAGTATTCATCTACTGGACTGGACTGGACTGGATGTGTGTCTGCACCTCTCCTAAAAAGGACAGATAGACATCCCTACTATAAGAAGCCTCACTATGATCAGTGTTAACCAACCCTGGTGCCGGAGACCTACTGGGTTCTTGTTACATTGGTGAATAGTACATTGCGGTTTCAAAATATATGTGAATAAATTGTGTGTATTCCATTGTTTTCTAAGCAAATTTCCCTTTATAAAGACTAACCTATTTTATTATCTATCCTTGACAAAAGTAACTTGTTTTTCCTCTCAACCCCTTAAGACAGCACTCTCTCACACACACCCCTTAAAAGGTGCACAGGGTTCAACACATCTCGAGCGATTTAAAACATTTACAAATTGATTGAATGTTCCTTTTCAGTTTTACCAGTTGTGGTTTCCAGCAGGCCCAGACTATGGCGTTTGCTGTAGATGAGATCAACAGAAACCCTGACCTTCTGCCAAACATCAAGCTCGGATACCAGCTCTACGACAACTGCCTGAAGCTGGGAGTAGCGCTCCGTGCTGCCATGTCATTGGCAAGTGGGACAGAGGAAGAGTTCCTATTGTATGAGACTTGTTCTGGGTCACCCCCGGTGCTAGGGATTGTAGGAGACCCAGGGTCCACACACTCCATCGCCATCTCCAGTGTCCTAGGGCTGTTCCGGGTTCCCATGGTAAATCCGAAAGAATAGAAAGATGACATCATTATTGGAAATGTCCTTCTTGTATTCCAAAAGCACACTTTGAGTGAGAAACACTAGGTCTTACATGTGTCTAGGCATGAAAGATTACTATTATATTAATTCATTGAAGAAAATATAATTAATAATTTTATATTTCTCTCCATCAGGTGAGTCACTACTCCACATGTTCCTGTCTGAGCAACCGGGGAAAATATCCATCCTTCTTCAGAACCATCCCCAGTGACGCCTTCCAGGTCTGTCTCTGAGAAGGCCACAATGACATAATTACACAGTGAACCGTCAGCTCCCATGTAAACTTAATATACACTTTATACTGTGTAATGGCATCACAGGTAAATAAAAGGTTCAAAAATTGAAAAAAAATCTTAGATAAGGCTAAAGAAAAGGTGACAAAAATAATGCATGTCATTTATGCTTATCTCTCTATACTCTCCAATCTCTGTAATAACACCAGTCATGTCTAATCTCTGTTGATGTGATCTCAGGTGCGAGCCATGATCCAGATCCTACGTCGGTTGGGTTGGACCTGGGTGGGACTGGTGTTCAGTGATGATGACTACGGAGTTCATGCTGCCCGGTCCTTCCACTCAAGCCTGGCCGAGTCAGGGGGCTGTGTGGCCTATTCCCAAGTTCTGCCCAAAGACAACCGCCCCACTGAGCTGCAGAGGATTGTGGGAGAGATCAAGAGCTCCTCTGCTCGCGTGGTGGTGGTGTTCTCCAACGAGGCCTACCTGCTCCCTCTGGTGGATGAGGTTCAGAGATGATTTTATCTTGACAGTTGATCTAAAATAACTCTTACAATACATTCACATTTTAGTTTCAGAGGCTCTAATCCAGAGAGATTTACACATCATAATAATAATTTTAGTAATGCCATTTAGCAGATGCTTTTATCCAAAGACATCACAGTCAGTGATGTGTGCATATATTTTACATATCGGTGTCCCTGGACAGTTAGTGCATCCATCCTAAGATATCTAGGGGGGGACAACCACACATCACAGTATTAGTAAGTATGTTTTATCATCAAATGCATTCTACAGACATTATTACAGCCATAACAGCTGTAGGATGTTACTCTCACAAACAACAGTGTATAAAAGTGTTACAGCGTATTACCATTGTGTTGTTCTTGATGCCAAGATTATTAAATATAAAGCTTGTTTTACAAGGTGGTGGTGCAGAATGTGAAGGGTCTCCAGTGGATCGCCAGTGAAGCCTGGAGCACTTCCTCTGTGTTTCACACCCCCCGTCTCATGCCCTACCTGGGGGGTACCCTGGGTATCGCCATCCGTCGTGGAGAGATTCCCGGCCTCAGGGACTTCCTGCTTAGCATCCGCCCCGACGACCAACCTGACAATAACCCTGGAAACAACATGGTGAAGTAGTTGTCTTTTAACTCCAACAATTTATTTAATTACTTTATACATTATGTTTAAAACATTTAAAGGGCTACTTTGCCTATAAATTCTACAATACAGAAGAAAAAAACTAGTGTCCCTCTAAAACATTCCTTTCTCTGTTCTGATAAGGTGAGACAGTTCTGGGAGGCTGTGTTTGGGTGCAGGTTGGAGCCCCCAGCAGGTTGGGTGGAGGCTGGGGGTGATGTATGTACAGGTCAGGAGGACCTGAGGGATGTGGAGACCAACTGTGGGGATTTATCTGAGCTCAGGCCGGAGTATAACGTGTATAAGGCAGTGTACGCCCTGGCCCATGCCCTGCATGACCTTCTGCAGTGTGTGCCAGGGAGAGGACCTTTCAGTGGGAACCGCTGTGCCAGCCTAGAGAGACTGGAGCACTGGCAGGTGGGATATATTCATACTCAAGCACACAAACAATGTTTTCTAAGTCAAGGACCCCTGACCTCATACTGTCTTTTGTCTAAATAATTTCCTCCTCTTTCCTCTCTTCCCTCTGTTCCCTCCATCCCCCTCCTCTGACCAGCTGGTCCATTACCTGCAGAGGGTTAACTTCACCACAGGGTTTGGCGATCGCGTTTCTTTCGATGACAACGGGGACGCCCTGGCCATCTATGACATCCTGAACTGGGCGTGGCTCCAGGACGGGAGTGTTCAGGTGGAGACTGTGGGTGTGATTGACGAATCAGCCCCCGCAGGACAAGAGCTCACACTGGACGAGGACAGAATTTTCTGGAATTTTGAGTCAAAAAAGGTTATTTGTAGAGTTATATAGCTACAGAGCATATTTCACTACTGCAAAAGAAACAGTGTAAACTCATCATCAGTGGAGGGCAAAGAAGCATTAAATATGGGTGTGTAAATATGGGAGAATAAATATGGGCATATAAAAGTCTGATGTTCTCCCTCCTAGGATGTCATTGTAAAGAAGAATTTGTTCTTTAACTGACTTGCCTAGTTAAATAAAGCTTAAATTCCCCCTCACCTTCGTCCTTATAGCCTCCACGATCAGTGTGCAGTGAGAGCTGTCCCCCAGGCACCCGTGTAGCCAGGAAGAAGGGGGAGCCTGTCTGCTGCTTCAACTGCATCTCCTGTGCTGAGGGAGAGGTCAGCAACACCACAGGTCAGTGAAATTAATATCATTTAAAGAATTTGAGGGTGGTTTGGGGCTGTAGAAAAGGTTTGAAACATTTGCTTTGTCTGTCTTTCTGTCAGACTCGGCCGAGTGCTCGAGGTGTCCAGAGGACTTCTGGTCCAGCCCGGAGCGTGACCTCTGCATCCCTAAGAGGGTTGAGTTCCTCTCCTACCAGGAATCCCTGGGACTCTCCTTGATGACCGCCTCGTTGCTAGGAGCCCTCATCTGTGCAGTGGTCCTCGTAATCTTCACCCGCTACCGGAACACACCTGTTGTCAAGGCCAACAACTCTGAGCTGAGCTTCCTGCTTCTGCTTTCACTCAAACTCTGCTTCCTGTGCTCGCTGCTGTTCATTGGCCGGCCCCGGCTATGGACGTGTCAGCTGAGGCATGCAGCATTTGGTATCAGCTTTGTTCTCTGTGTCTCCTGTATACTGGTGAAGACAATGGTGGTGCTGGCTGTGTTCAGGACCTCTAAGCCCGGGGGCAATGCCAGCCTGAAGTGGTTTGGTGCTGGGCAGCAGAGAGGAACAGTCCTGGTCCTCACCTCATTCCAGGCTGCTATCTGCACAGCCTGGCTGGTTTCAGCCTCTCCAACTCCACACAAAAACATGCGCTACCATAATGATAAGATTGTATATGAGTGTGTGGTGGGGTCGGTAGCAGGGTTCGGAGCGTTGTTAGGCTACATCGGCCTCCTGGCGTTCCTTAGCTTCCTCTTGGCTTTCCTGGCAAGGAATCTTCCAGACAACTTCAACGAGGCCAAGTTCATCACCTTCAGCATGCTGATCTTCTGTGCTGTGTGGATCTCCTTCGTCCCTGCCTACATCAGCTCTCCTGGGATGTACGCAGACGCTGTGGAGATATTCGCCATCTTAGCTTCCAGCTTTGGCCTCCTGGTGGCTCTGTTCGGCCCAAAGTGTTACATCATCCTGCTGAGGCCAGAGAGGAACACCAAGAAGGCTCTGATGGGCCGGGCCACAACCAAGACATAGGGAGAATCTCAATTTAATTTCCTTGATTCCTCATGTCCTCTCTCCTCACCTTCTTCTCAAAACCCATTGGATGTGAAGGTTAGGTGGAGCGGGACATCTAACCTTCTCATTCATTGGGTTTTGAATTGGAGACCAAGGAGAGAGGACACGAGGAATCACAGAAATTAAATTGAGATTCTCCCATAGGCTCAATAGCATAACAAGACGTCCTCTGCGCTGATCTGAAATATGAACACTAGGTGGAGGTACTATGCCTGCTAGGGATTTGCTTCACACACTGTCATGCAAAGAAAGGAAAGGAGAAATGTATAGTAACAGAGTTTGATGGTCTCAAATAGTTTGAAGTAGCTCCTTTTAGTTTCCACTTCTGTTTGTAGTTTGATGGCAATAATTCAAATCAAATCAAAGAGTTTTTATCATTCTGTTAGTACCCTAGTTATGTGTAGTAGCATGTTATTAATTATAATTTAACCTTCTGTGAGTAAATATTAATCACGTAATAAATTCTTTCTTTCCCTGGGCAGTTAAGAAGGATTTTAATTTATTTTATTTGTCTATGTGTGTCACTTTAAACTTCTAGGGGATAGGTAATGAGTGGGTTTCTGATGAGTGGGTTTCCCGATGAGTGGGTTTCTGCATCGAAAGGCTTTCGATTGAATCATCACATCGCGTGGAACAGCATAACATACCTGTTCCTTCTAAAGGATCTGCTGCCACACTCATTCACCCATTAATTGATTATTAATTTATGCATATTTTCATTTAATAAAACAGTTTGACTTGAAAGGAGTTGCTTGAATGTGTTTTTATTGAACCATTGAAATTTACAAAGATACTTTATTAAAATATCAGGAAACTGTGTCATATGGGAAAAGAGAATTACACACCTTATAAAATGTGAAAAGAATGAACAACATTTTTAATTAACCATATCTAATTTAATTTCTTGGTTTTCAGAACTGACTTTCAGGGGAGAAATGGATGTCATTAAAGTCTATTGATGATGGTAAAGAAAAGTCATGTTGTGATTCAGAGGAAGACGTTCTGTTCTGTTGACTCACTGTTGATTCACTGTAGACTCACTGTAAACTCACTATTGAATCACTGTTGACTCACTGTTGATTCATTAGAAACATACGCAACCAGCAGTGTAGGAAAGTCCTGTTCATTTGTGTCCATCAACTTTAGGTATTGTCTGTTAAATATGTAACTTGCTGGTAAGTATTATACAATGTATCATGTCATTCTTTGTTAAGTTTATCCATACAAAACAACAGTGAGATGGTGTGATTAACTAAACACAAAGGTGACAATATTTGGACATCATGTATTTCTTGGTGGTTTCTAATTTGACATCATATGTTTCTTGGTGGTTTCTAATTGGACATCATGTGTTTCTTGGTGGTTTCTAATTTGACATCATGTGTTTCTTGGTGGTTTCTAATTTGACATCATGTGTCTCTTGGTGGTTTCTAATTGGACATCATGTGTTTCTTGGTGGTTTCTAAATGGACATCATGTGTTTCTTGGTGGTTTCTAATTGGACATCATGTGTTTCTTGGTGGTTTCTATTTTGACATCATGTGTTTCTTGGTGGTTTCTAATTGGACATCATGTGTTTCTTGGTGGTTTCTATTTGGACATCATGTGTTTCTTGGTGGTTTCTATTTGGACATCATGTGTTTCTTGGTGGTTTCTATTTGGACATCATGTGTTTCTTGGTGGTTTCTATTTGGACATCATGTATTTCTTGGTGGTTTCTATTTGGACATCATGTGTTTCTTGGTGGTTTCTAATTGGACATCATGTTTTTCTTGGTTGTTTCTCATTGGACATCATGTATTTCTTGGTTGTTTCTAATTGGACGTCATGTGTTTCTTGGTGGTTCCTATTTGGACATCATGTGTTTCTTGGTGGTTTCTATTTGGACATCATGTGTTTCTTGGTGGTTTCTAATTGGACATCATGTTTTTCTTGGTTGTTTCTAATTGGACATCATGTATTTCTTGGTTGTTTCTAATTGGACATCATGTGTTTCTTGGTGGTTCCTATTTGGACATCATGTGTTTCTTGGTGGTTCCTATTTGGACATCATGTGTTTCTTGGTGGTTCCTATTTGGACATCATGTGTTTCTTGGTGGTTCCTATTTGGACATCATGTGTTTCTTGGTGGTTTCTATTTGGACATCATGTGTTTCTTGGTGGTTCCTATTTGGACATCATGTGTTTCTTTGTGTTTCTCTCTGGTCTCAGGAAGATGATGTAACACTTCGGAGCGAAGATACATAATAGTAACCCAAAGCTGGAAGCTAAGATGGCGAATATCTCCACAGCGTCTGCATACTTCCCAGGAGAGCTGACGTAGGCTGGGACGAATGAAATCCACACACCACAGAAGATCAGCATGCTGATGTTGATGAGCTTGTCCTCGTTGAAGTTGTCTGGGAGTTTCTTGGCCAGGAAGGCTAAGAGGAGACAGAGGGAGGCCAGCAGGCCGATGTAGCCCAGCACCAGAGAGAAACTGACCACAGAGCCAACCTCACACTCAAGGATGACTTTTGACCCCTTGAGGCCTAGGTCACGGTAAGGCAGGGGAGGGCTCACGGACAGCCACACTGCACAAATGATCACCTGTGTTTACAAACACAATTACAAACACAATTTACTTATCTTATAAGTTATTGATTAGTTAGAAACAGGAAGCTCAGCTCCGAGTTGTTTGCCCGCACCTGGAAGGGGTACACACACATGGTACCGTATATGAATTCTCAATATGATCCCTTTTAACACTTTAATAAAGATCTTACCAGAGGGGTGTTGCGGTGGTACACAAAGAACACAAACACAGCCACTGTTGCCACAGCGCCGCACACGGCAACAGTGGTCAGGGTAACGCCCATGACGTCGTTAAAGGAGAGAAACTCGAGCTGACGAAGGACGCAGGCGGTCCGATGGCTGTTGGAACAGAACTCCAGAGGACAGTGGTCACATTGCATAGAGCCTGCGAGATTTAACTCATTACTATATTGATTGAAAAGCATCATTACTCATTCAGTCTAATAATTCTTAACCTGCTGAGTGTAGGGGGCAGTATTTTAATTTTTGGATGAAAAACGTACCCAAATTTAACTGCCTATTTCTCAGGCCCAGAATCTAGAATATGCATATAATTCAGATTAGGATAGAAAAGACTCTAAAGTTTCCAAAACGGTCAAAATATTGTCTCTGAGTATAACAGAACTGATAATAGAACTGATAACAGAACAAAACCTGAGGAACATTCAACCAGGAAGTGGCCTCTATTTGGAATGCTCCATGTTCCATTGAATGCCTTCCCTCCATTTAAAGGGATATCAACCAGATTCCTTTTCCTATGGCTTCCCCATGTTGTGAACAGTCTTTAGACATAGTTTCAGGCTTTTATTTGTAAAAATTAGCGAGAAAGATCACATCGCGTCAGTGTATAGCTGGGTGTCACCAGAATTTTGCTTTGCACAACAGTTTGGAGCAGCCATTGTGTCTCTCTATATTATTGACAAAGCTAAAGTCCCGGTTGATATACTATCGATGATATATTGAAAAAACAACCTGAGGATTGATTATAAAAAATGTTTGACATGATTCTGTGGACATTACGGACACTATTTGGAATTTTCGTCTGCGATGTTGTGACCGCTCGAAGCCTATGGATTTCTGAACATAACGCGCCAAACAAATGGAAGTATTTTGGATATAAAAATAATCTTTATGGTACAAAAGGAACATTTATTGTGAGTGCAAACATCCGAAGATCATCAAAGGTAAGCGATTTAATTTATTGCTTTTCTGACATTCGTGAAAAATCTACTTGGCGGCTAGCATTTTATAATATTTTGTCTACTGAGAGAGATGTTCTTACATAAACGCTTGGATAGCTTTCGCCGTAAAGCTTTATTGGAATCTGACACGCCAGGTGGATTAACTACAAGCTAAACTATGTTTTGCTATATTGCACTTGTGATTTCATGAAAATGAACTATTTTTAGTAATTTAATTTGAATTTGGCGCTCTGCAATTCAGCTGCTGTTGACATCTAACGGGATGGGTGCATCAAGAAGTTTTAAGTAATCATTAACTTCTTGAAACTCCCCATCCCGGATCCGGGTTTGTGACTAAAGCCTCAGGCTCATTAGCATAACGCAACGTTAACGATTTCTGAAAATCGCAAATAAAATGAAAATAATGCATCTGCTCTCAAGCTTAGCCTTTTCTTAACAACACTGTCATCTCAGATTTTCAAAATATGCTTTTGAACCATAGAAATTGACTAATTTGTGTAAGAGTATGCAAAGCTAGCATAGCATTTTGAGTAGCATGTAGCACGCAACATTTTCACAAAAACCAGATAACCAAATAAATAAAATCATTTACCTTTGAAGAGCTTCTGATGTTTTCAATGAGGAGACTCTCAGTTACATACCAAATGCGCAGTGTTTCCTGAAAGCGTCTGTGTGTAGGAGAAATCGTTCCGTTTTCTACATTGCGTCTGGCTACCGAAACGAACCGAAAATTCAGTCACCTACAACGTAAAACTTTTTCCGGATTAACTACATAATATCGACCGAAACATGGCAAACGTTGTTTGGAATCAGTCCTCAAGGTGTTTTTTCACATATCTCTTCATTGACATGCAGTTCGTGGAAGCTTGCTTTCCTCTCTGTATCGCATGGAAAAATACTGGCAGGTGACTTTTGCGCACCAATTTCGGCACAGGACACCGGGCGGACACCTGGTAAATGTGGTCTCTTATGGTCAATCTTCCAATGATCTGCCCACAAATACGTCACAATGCTGCAGACACCTTGGGGAAACGACAGAAAGGGTTGACTCACTCCTCTTGCATTCACAGCCATATAAGGAGACCATGGAAAACAGAGCCTCAAAAATCCTTGTCATTTCCTGGATGCCATCTCATCTTGGTTTTGCCTGAAGCTCACGTTCTAGGGGACGCACAGAGAATATCTTTGTATTTCTGGACATGTCAGAGTGTTTCTTTCGAACGGTAGCAATTATATGCATAGTCGAGCATCTTTTTGTGACAAAATATCTTGTTTAAAACGGGAACGTTTTTCATCCAAAATTGAAATAGCGCCCCCATAGATGTAAGAGGTTAACACACAACAGACTTTGGGAATAACCACACACCTCAGTGATGGCCGATATTCAGTACACTGACCTGTGGTGTTGCTGACCTCTCCCTCAGCACAGGAGATGCAGTTGAAGCAGCAGACAGGCTCCCCCTTCTTCCTGGCTACACGGGTGCCTGGGGGACAGCTGTCACTGCACACTGACACAGGCACCTGTACATGCCATGTAAATCATTTCATTTGAGCAAAACCATTCACTTCATGTTTTAAAAATGGTCTTTCTAAACGTATTAGATCCTGTGTTCCACTGGATGGCTGATTGGTTGATGAGGAGATTGGACCCGTCTACACAGCCAATTGTGACAAGTTTGAGCAACCCCTTGGGCATGGCCTGCCAGTTCACAAGGTCGTACACAGCAGGGACATCCGCACCCCGGAAGTAGAACGGCTCCCCAAGTGGAGTGGTGAAGTTAACTTGGTTCAGGTGCTGTAACAGCTTGGAGGAGAGGAGACACAATCATGACCATTACACTGTTAATATGATGTAATAACTCAAAACATATCCCCAGAGTATAATATAATATTATTAATATTAAATAACAAAAAGGATTACATTGGCATGACCAATTCAATGCAACATACACAGCCAGGTACACGTTATAGGCTTTTCTCAGCTGGGAGGTGTCTGTGAAGGGGCTCTGTATCCCCTCCAGAGTCTCTGCCCCACTGCAGGAGGCCAGGCGTGGACGAGGGGAACTGGAGGTGGGAGGAGGGGTGTGTGGTAGTGACACAGAGGGGGTTGGAGGAAGGGGAGAGGGGAGCAGAGAAGTGCCGTGTCCATGTGCTGCTCCAGGGCTACACCCAAACTCTGTTTCCCAGAGTTCCTTCAACAGGACATATCCGGGACGACAAGAGGGGTGGAGAATTCGAAGGTGAGCAGCAGACTTCGTGAAAATTAATATTGGATACGACTGTAAATTCAATTCTGCATATCTTTTTTTGTAAACTGAGCAAGAATTTATAAAGTCAAAGTTAAAATTCGAAGTAAAACTAAAATATACTTTTATGGCCAGACAAGTTGGACCCCCTTTTGCCCTCAGAACAGCCTCAGTTCGTTGGGGCATGGACTCTACAAGGTGTCAAAAGCGTTCCACAGGGATGCTGGTCCATGTTGACTCCAATGATTCCCACAGTTGTTCAAGTTGGCTGGATGTCCTTTGGGTGGTGGATCATTCTTGATACACACGGGTAACTATTGCGCGTGAAAACCCCAGCAGTACCTCAGTTCTTGACACAAACCGGTGTGCCTGGCACCTACTACCATACCACGTTCACAATCTTTTGTCTTGCACATTCACCCTCTGAATGGTCAATATACACAATCCATGTATAAATTTTCTCAAGGCTTATTTTTTTAAATCATTCTAACCAGTCTCCTCTCCTTCATCTACACTGATTGAAGTGCCATCAAGAACAGATCTTAGCTTTCACTTGGATTCACTGGGTCAGTCTATGTCATGGAAGAGCAGGTGTTCCTAAAGTTTTGTCCACTCAGTATATAACCTGGTTGTTGAGAGAGAGACTAAGGACACAATGACATCAATATGTTTCTTATGAAGTACTAAATAACCTCAAAAATTGTCTCAGTAAATACGAGACTATCTGAAATATGATCAATTAAAGTTTTATGGCAATTTCTCTAGCCATTGCACTTCCTGGTTGTGTGGAGAGAGACTGACCACAGGCGCAGAGTGGGTCCTGGCCAGAATGATGGTGTCACGACTTCCTCCGAATTCGGGTCCTCTCTTTGTTCGGTCGGCGTCGCCGGTCTTCTAGCCTTCGTCAATCCACTTTTCATCATCCATTTGTTTTGTCTTGTTTTTCCACACACCTGGTTTCAATTCCCTTATTTACTTGTTGTGGATTTAACCCTATGTTTCCCCCATGTCTTTGTGTGGGATTGTTTATTGTGCTTGTGCCCGTTCCCCGGGAGCGCACAACGGGTTATTTTGTGCCCATTTTCTTTGTTGTTCTGGATGCAGTTGGCTTTGCTTAATAAATCTCTGGTTATTACCCAGTTCTGCTCTCCTGCACCTTACTTCTCTGCCGCAAATTACTCACCCCGCTACAGAATCCCACACTTCAACATATGAGTCAGCAGGAGCAGGTGCCCCTGGAAAAGGGGTGGAGGATCGCATCCGGGGGCATGCGGCGATGCGACACCATTTCGGCGGCGCCATGGACCGCGTTGTCTAAACCATGGACCGCTGGGAGATAGAGGGAGTTCCTCCAGCACCTCCACCAGCACAACCGGGGTCTCCACTACTCGCTCCCCCTTCAACCGGTCCCAGTGGGATTCGTCTCACCCTTTACAGGGAGTATGATGGGACGGCTGCACGCTGCCAGGTTTTCCTGTTGCAGCTCGACCTCTACCTGGCAACCATCCACCCGGCTCCTTCAGGCCGGGGAAGGTGGAAGGGCGAAGTGCGAAATTATGGGGGAAGGGCGAGACGAAGGTGTCCGGGGGAAGGGCGAGACGAAGGTGTCCGCCCTCGTCACGTGCCACTCTGGGAAAGCCTTGGATTGGGCCAACGCCATGTGGGGAGCAGGAGATGCGGCGCTGGACCATTTCTAGGATTTCACTACCCGGTCCCGGGCAGTCTTCGACCCGAGGGTAGAGCGGCGGGTAACGTCTCTTCCATCTGAGGCAGGGGACGAGGAGCGCCCAGGAGTTCACCATGGATTTTCGGACCCTGGCCCCCGGCGCGGGATGGAACGATAGGGCCCTGGTCGACCACTATCGCTGCAGTTTGCACGAGGACGTCCGCTGGGAGTTGACCTGAAGGGACACCACCCTCACCTTCAACCAGCTGGTGGACCTGTCCATTTGGCTGGATAACCTGCTAGCTACCCGCAGACGTCCAGTTCTGTCGGTTCCATCCCCCAGCACCACCTCTTCTGTGCCCATGGAGCTGGGAGGTGCTGTGCGTAGGGAGACAGGAGAAGGTTCCGTCTTGTGAACCATCTGTGGCTGCAGAGGTCACACTGCCGGTCGGTGCCGGGTTGGTTCCTCTGGGAATCGAGGGAGCAGGCAGGGCACTCTGGCGTCATCCCAGGTGAGCCGGCACCATTATCACCCAGAGCCCTCTGTTGCTCACATGTTTTGTATGTTACTTTTCCAGAGCTTTCCCCGCATTCCCAGCATTAAGCACTCGCCGATTCAGGCGCGGCTGGGAATTTTATAGACAGATCGTTCGCCCTTAGTTTAGGGATCCCCATTGTTCCCGTGGCTGTGCCCTTCCCCGTTCACGCTTTAGACAGTCAACCATTAGGGTCAGGGTTCATTAGGGAGGCCACCGCTCCTCTGGACATGGTGACGCAGGGGGGTCACATGGAGAGAATCAGTCTCTTCCTCATTGACCCTCCTGCGTTTCCCATGGTGCTAGGCCTACCCCGGTTAGCTTGTCATGACCCCACTGTTTTACGGCAACAGAGTGCTCTCACGGGGTGGTCGCGAGAGTGCTGGGTGAGGTGTTAGGGATTTCCGTAGGTGCTATTATGGTGGAACGACCAGATAGGTCTGTTAGGTCAAAGAGAAGGAACCAGATATTGTCATCCTACAAGAAACATGGTTTAAAGGAGACCGAACCACTGGTTGCCCTCTAGGTTACAGAGAGCTGGTAGTCCCATCCACCAAACTACCAAGTGTGAAACGTGGAAGAGACTAAGGGGGTATGCTAATTTGGGGGAGTGTGCAAAGCTGTCAAAAATGCAAAGAGTGGCTACTTTGAAGAATCTCAAATATAAAATATATTTTGATTTGATTAACTATTTTTTGGTTACGACATGATTCATGTGTTTATTTATAGTTTTGATGTCTTCACTATTATTCTACAATATAGAAAAACAGCAAAAAGAAACAAAAACCCTTGAATGAGTAGGTGTGTACAAACTTTTGACTCAAATACAAATCTTAGATTCAGCTATTAAAGACTACCAGATGTCACACCCTGACCATAGTTTATTTGTATGTTTCTATGTTTTGGTTGGTCAGGGTGTGATCTGAGTGGGCATTCTATGTAGGATGTCTTGTTTGTCTATTTCTATGTCTGGCCTGATATGGTTCTCAATCAGAGGCAGGTGTTAGTCATTGTCTCTGATTGGGAACCATATTTAGGTAGCCTGGGTTTCACTGTGTGTTTGTGGGTGATTGTTCCTGTCTCTGTGTTTGTTGCACCAGTCAGGGCTGTTTCGGTTTTTGACGTTTGTTGTTTTGTATTGTTCGTGTTTTTTTCATCATTAAAGATGTATCGAACGAACCACGCTGCATTTTGGTCCAATCCTTGTTCCACTTCTTCGTCAGAGGAGGAGTTGGAAGAAACCCGTTACACCAGAACCAACTGGATTCTCCAATTACATTAAATGAACTACAGGACAAAATACAATCAATAACAACCCAAAAAGGCCTGCTGGGTTAATGGTATCCTAAATGAAATGATAAAATATACAAACCACAAATTCCAATTGGCTATACTTAACCTCATCCTCTGCTTGGGAAAATTCCACAATATTTGGAACCAAGGACTGCTCATCCCAATCCAGAAAAGTGGAGACAAATTTGACTCCAATAACCTCTCTAGGGTATGTGGGATGCTACCATCCCACCTGGCCAACATCTGGTAAAACTGCAGAGCGCCAAATTCAAAAACAGAAATACTCATAATAAAAATTCATAAAACATACAAGTGTTGTGCATCGGCATAAAGATTAACTTCTTGATACTACCCATCCCGGATCCGGGATCGTGAATACAGCATCAGGCTCATTACCATAACGCAACGTTAACGATTTCTGAAATTCGCAAATGAAATGAAATAAATATGCCTGCTCTCAAGCTTAGCCTTTTCTTAACAACACTGTCATCTCAGATTTTCAAAATATGCTTTTGAACCATAGCAAATCAAGCATTTGTGTAAGAGTATTGCTAGCTTAGCATTTAGCGTAGCATTTAGCACGCAACATTTTCACAAAAAACAGAAAACCAAATAAATAAAATCATTTACCTTTGAAGAACTTCGGATGTTTTCAATGAGGAGACTCTCAGTTACATAGCAAATGTTCAGTTTTTCCTGAAAGAATCTTTGTGTACGAGAAATCGCTCCGTTTTGTACATCACATTTGGCTACCGAAACGAACTGAAAATTCAGTCACCAAAACGTCAAACTTTTTCCAAATTAACTCCATAATATCGACCGAAATATGGCAAACGTTGTTTAGAATCAATCCTCAAGGTGTTTTTTCACATATCTCTTCATTGATATGCCGTTCGTGGAAGCCTGCTTTCGTCTCAGAATCCCATGGAAAAATACCAGCAGCTGAAAATGACGCAACAATTTCGACGGAGGACACTGGGCGGACACCTGGCAAATGTAGTCTCTTATGGTCAATCTTCCAATGATATGCCTACAAATACGTCACAATGCTGCAGACACCTTGGGGAAACGATAGATAGGGCAGGCTCATTCCTGTCGCATTCACAGCCATATAAGGAGACAATAAAAAACAGAGCCTCAAAAATCCTGCTCATTTCCTGGTTGCAGTTTCATCTTGGTTTTGCCTGTAGCTCCTGTTCTGGGGCACTCACAGACAATATCTTTGCAGTTCTGGAAACCTCATAGTGTTTTCTTTCCAAAGCGATCAATTATATGCATAGTCAAGCATCTTTTTGTGACAAAATATTGCGCTTAAAACGGGCACGTCTTTTTATCCAAAAATGAAATAGCGCCCCCATAGATTTAACAGGTTAACTTCTTGTTATTAATTCAACCATTGTGTCAGATTTCAAAAAGGCTTTACGGCGAAAGCATACCATGTTATTATCTGAGGACAGCGCCAGCGCACAAAACATTACAAACAGTTACCAGCCAAGTAGAGGAGTAACAAAAGTCAGAAATAGCGACAAAATTAATCACTTACCTTTGATGATCTTCATATGGTTCAACTCACAAGACTCCCAGTTACACAATAAATGTTTGTTTTGTTCGATAAAGTCCTTATTTATATCCAGTAATCCATTTGCTCAAAGGCAGTCACAACAGGCAGACGAAAAATCCCAAAAGTATCAGTAAACTTTGTAGAAACATGTCAAACGAAGTTTATAATCAATACTCAGGTTTTTTTAGTCACAATAACCAATAATATTTCAACCGGACAATAGCTTCGTCAATATAAAAGAAAAACAAGAATGGCGTGCTCTCGGTAGTGCGCAGCAAACAGCTTTGTGACTTCCCAGGGTCCACTTACTCAGAGTGGTCTTACTCCCTTGTTTTTTCAGAAAACAAGCCTGAAACAATTTCTGAAGACTGTTGACATCTAGTGGAAGCCATAGGAAGTGCAATCTGAGTCCTAAGTCATTGGAGATGGTATAGGGAGTCAATGGAAAACTACAGACATAAAAAAAATCCCACTTCCTGGATGGGTTTTTGTCTGGTATTCGCCTGCCAAATCGGTTTGTTATACTCACAGACATTATTTTAACATTTTTGGAAACTTTAGAGTTTTTTCTATCAAAATCGACCAATTATATGCATATCCTTGCTTCTGGGCCTGAGTAACAGGCAATTTACTTTTGGCACACTTTTCATCTGGATGTCAAAATACTGCCCCCTATCCCAGAGAGGATAACGACCTTGGGATATGCGTCAATAGCAACGTTGGGTCAATCCTGTGCATTAGCATAAACAGCAGACTCGTTCATTTCCTACATAAGGGACACCGATGGCATTACCCATATGGTTAATGAGGATCTCCATTTTGCGAATCTAAGGTCCATGACTAGACGTCCGCGAGTGTTATTAAAATAGGCCGATGGACTCGGTTGTGCCCCAGTGCCGGATCTTCCGGGAGTCATCCAATAGAGTCTCTCGGACATTTAATTTCAGTTTAAGTTTTAGTTTTTAGACGAAACTCGGTGAGCACAGGTTTGGCCTAATGGGCTTTTATCCCAGAAACAAGATGTCATCAAGGCCTCAACGCTTTTTGAGTTAGCTTGTTATGGCTGCAATCCCGCTAACGGGATCGATATGACAACTACCAGTGAAAGTAGAGGGCGCCAAATTCAAACCACAGAAATCTCATAATTACAATTCCTAAAACATACGTGTTTTATAGAATTTTAAAATTCATCTTGTTGTTAATCCCACCAAAGTGTCCGATTTCAAATATGCTTTTCAGCAAAAGCATTACAAACGATTATGTTAGGTCTCCACCAAATCTTAATAAGCACAGCCATTTTCCAGCGAAATATAGCATTCACAAAAAGCAGAAATAGAGATAAAATTAATCACTAACCTTGAATTATCTTCATCAGATGACACTCATAGGACTTCATGTTACACAATACATGCATGTTTGTTTGATAAAGTCCATATTTTTATCAAAAAAGTGAGTTTACATTGGCGTATTAGATTCACTAGTTCCAAAAACATCAAGTGATTTTCCATAGCCACATCGTTTCAACAGAAATACTCATCATAAATGTAGATGATAATACAAGTTATACACATGGAATTATAAATATACCTCTCCTTAATGCAACCGCTGTGTCAGATTTCAAATAAAGTTTACAGAAAAAGCAACCCATGCAATAATCTGAGACGGAGCTCAGAACAGTAGCCAAATTAGCCGCCATGTTGGAGTCAACAGAAACCAGAAAATGCATGATAAATGTTTGCTTACCTTTGGTGAACTTCATCAGAATGCAGTCCTAGGAATACCAGGTCCACAATAAATGCTTGATTTGTTCGAAAATGTCCGTTATTTATGTCCAATTAGCTACTTTGGTTAGCGCGTTTGGTAAACAACTCCAAAGTCACAAAGCGCATCCATTATGACATGACGAAATGTCCAAAAGTTCCGTAACAGTCAGTAGAATCATGTCAAACGATGTAATGAATCAATCTTTAGAATGTTGTTTACATATATCTTGAATAGCCTTCCAACCGGAGAATTAGAATGACTGGTGGAACGCAGGTCCTTCCCCTGTGAACGTGCATGGTGAAAGCATGGTCAACTCGTGGCAGTGGTGACTATATCCTGTCTCATTCGACCCCCCTTCACATTAGAGTCATCAGAAAAAGTTCTATTGACTGTTGACATCTAGTGGAAGGGGTAGGAATTGAAAACGCATCCATAACTCGCTGTAATTTCAATAAGAGCTTGGTTGAAAATCTGCCACCCCCAGAATAAATACAAACAGGAAGTGGAATTTCTCAGGTTTTTTCCTGCAATTTGAGTTCTGTTATACTCACAGACATAATTCAAACAGTTTTAGAAACTTCAGAGTGTTTTCTATCCAATGCTAATAATAACATGCAAATATTAGTAACTCTGACTGAGGAGCAGGCCGTTTGATATAGGCACCTTTTCATCCAAGCTACTCAATACTGTCCCTGCAGCCATAAAAGGTTAAGGCACATTTTCTGGGATTAAAGGTTAAAAACAGTAATAGAGCGCTAATTGACTGCTTCACATCAAAGTACATGAACCTATGGTGTAAGGAAAAAAAGAACCAGCCATTTATCTAATGTAGTTTATGAGAAATCATTCAATGTCAGTTCGGTAATGGTTAAAGAATTATTATATTTTATAGATCCATCTGCAGCGTGTTCAGACAAATTAGTTAAGGCGGGTTTTGGAGATCTTCGTGAAGATTTTCTGAACTCACACACAGACACACACACACACACACACAGTCAATGGGGATTGACACAGTGCGAGGCTTACAGAGACCGAGCCTGCAATAGTTACCTGCGTTCGATCTATCAAACAACTGTCAGACCTAGAGCTCAGAAACTTTATTTACATGTTCTAGAGCTTAATTCGATAGTGCACTGTGAGTTATGTAACTCTAGAAGGTTCTCAGGCCGAGAAACAACCTTGTCCATTTGCAATGACTTCAATTCATTTTGATCAATGCGAAAATGACGACATTTAGAAAAGTCCCAGAATCACAAGAATAGGTGCATTGGATTTGCATCGGCCCTAGACGGACTCTAAAGTTTCTGTCCGAAAGCTCATTCAGGGACATCGTAGCAAAGCCCGGAAAAAGTGAACTTTCAGCACTAATTAAGGTCGTGGCTAGGGCTCCGAATTACCTATCGAGCCAAAACTCGGGGTTGCCTCAGCCAGGCCTACACACAATGTCAGAACTGGACCCGCAGCTAGAAGGTAACTGCGTGTTTTAATTTTTTATTATGGTTTAAATTGAAGGCTCTGTGAATTTTGGGCCGGCTCTGAAACGTGATTGTTGGTTTCTAAACGAGTTGGAAAAAATGGGTTTGGTGTCAGTTTGTATCAGTTTGGTGTCAGAGAGATATCTTCTTGACTGATGGACGCTGACTTTTGTCCGTTTTCAATAAGTTTAAACTGTGAGGAACCATCACCAAAATTGACAGGTTGAAATCAACACCAGCGATGGAGAGGAACCACTATCACTGCCCGACCATCCCGAGTTCAACGGGCCAGTCAATTGGGCATTTCTGCAGTATATTAGAACATGTCAAATCCGTGATGGTAAATGCCTATTGTAAGACATTGCAAATGGACAGCAGTGCACCTGGTAATGTGAACAGGTTACTAGGAGCAAATATTTTAACTGTTTTTTAATGCCTTTATGGGGGTGCAAGGGGTCCATGGCTGGGTAGGGAGCACCCCCCAATAGGGGGCTCACCTGGTATTTTGGACGTTTTTCACAAAATCTTTAAAAAATGACAAAGTTCCACTTCTCTCTCAATGCACCAACGAGCGATGGAGAGGAACCATTATCACTGCCCGGCCATCCCGAGTTCAACGGGCCAGTCAATTGGGCATTTCCAGCAATAAATTACAACATGTAATTAGAATGGAGGAGGAGGCATAGAGCAGAATGGGGGAAGAAGCAAAGGTTAGAATGGGGAAAGAGGCATAGCGTAGAATGGGGAGAGATGCAGAGAGTAGAATGGGGAAAGAGGCACAGAGTAGAATGGGGAAAGAGGCATAGAGTAGAATGGGGGAAGAGGCAGAGTGGAATGGATAAAGAGGCATAGGGTAGAATGGGAGAAGAGGCGAAGGTTAGAATGGGGAAAGAGGCATAGAGTAGAATGGGGAACGAGGCATAGAGTAGAATGGGGGAAGAGGCATAGAGTAGAATGGGGAAAGAGGCATAGAGTAGAATGGGGGAAGAGGCATAGAGTAGAATGGGGGAAGAGGCATAGAGTAGAATGGGGAAAGGGGCATAGAGTAGAATGGGGGAAGAGGGATAGAGTAGAATGGGGAAAGAGGCACAGAGTAGAATGGGGAAAGAGGCATAGAGTAGAATGGGGGAAGAGGCAAAGGTTAGAATGGGAAAAGAGGCATAGAGTAGAATGGGGAAAGAGGCATAGAGTAGAATGGGGGAAGAGGCATAGAGTAGAATGGGGAAAGAGGCAGAGAGTAGAATGGGGAAAGAGGGATAGAGTAGAATGGGGAAAGAGGCATAGAGTAGAATGGGGGAAGAGGCAAAGGTTAGAATGGGGAAAGATGCAGAGAGTAGAATGGGGGAAGAGGGATAGAGTAGAATGGGGAAAGAGGCTTAGAATAGAATGGGGGAAGAGGCATAGAGTAGAATGGGGAAAGAGGCATAGAGTAGAATGGGGAAAGATGCATAGAGTAGAATGGGAAAAGAGGCATAGAGTAGAATGCATAGAGTAGAATGGGGAAAGAGGCATAGAGTAGAATGGGAAAAGAGGCATAGAGTAGAATGGGGAAAGAGGCAGAGAGTAGAATGGGGGAAGAGGCATAGAGTAGAATGGGGAAAGAGGCATAGAGTAGAATGGGGAAAGAGACATAGAGTAGAATGGGGAAGATAGGGGAAAGAGAGTAGAATGGGGAAAGAGGCATAGAGTAGAATGGGGAAGAGGCAAAGGTTAGAATAAAAGAGAATGGGGAAAGAGGCATAGAGTAGAATGGGGGAAGAGGCATAGAGTAGAATGGGGAAAGAGGCATAGAGTAGAATGGGGAAAGAGACATAGAGTAGAATGGGGGCAGAGGCATAGAGTGGGATGGGGAAAGAGGCAGAGAGTAGAATGGGGGAGGAGGCATAGAGTAGAATGGGGAAAGAGGCGGAGAGTAGAATGGGGGAAGAGGCATAGAGTAGAATGGGGAAAGAGGCAGAGAGTAGAATGGGGGAAGAGGCATAGAGTAGAATGGGGAAAGAGGATGGAAACACATGCACAGAAACAAACGCACAGTGACAACAGCATGGGAAGTAAATGGGAGTGTCCATCAAAGTGACAGTTTACACTCCCACAGTGTCACCGTTTACACCCCACAGAATCATGGTGTACACCCCACAGCGTCACAGTTTAAACCCCACAGTGTCACAGTTTACACCCTACAACATCACAGATTACATCCCACAGAATCACAGTTTACACCCCACAGCATCACAGTTTACACCCCACAGCATCGCAGTTTACATACCACAGCATCACAGTTTACACCCCACAGCATCACAGTTTACATCCCACGGCATCACAGTTTACACCCACAGTATCACAGTTTACAACCCACAGAGAATGGCATCACAGTTTACAACCCACAGAGAATGGCATCACAGTTTACACCCCACAGCATCACGGTTTACACCCACAGGGAAGATTATCACAGTTTACACCCCACAGGGGAAAGCATCACTGGGTAATACATAATACAGACCAGATCAAACACCTTTCATTGACACCCTAATGGGATATGGAGGCAGGCCAACAACACACACACACACGCACACACACACTCACACAAACACACACACTCACACATACACACACACACAAACACACACACCTCCAAAAAATGACATGCCAAACCACACTTCTTCAATATGCATATTAATATTCTTGTTACTATTTGTAAGGAAACACTTTGAAGTTTGTGGAAATATGAAATTAATGTATGAGAATATAACACATTAGATCTGGTAAAAGAGAATACAATGAAAAACATGCATCTTTGAAATGCAAGAGAAAGGCCATACTTTCAGATAGGAGTCTAGGTGTCATTTAAATGTTGGCCACCAGATGGCACCAGTGTGTGTACAATGTTTCAGACTAATCCAGTGAAGAATTACATTACTGCACAATATGTTGTATCAAGGCTGCCAGGTGTTAGCCAAAATCTGCCAAATTGGTCAATTGATACTTGTTCAGGTACTGAACTATAGAGAACATACAAAAATGATATGGTAATATATATTTTTTAGTTTACACACTCCCAGAAATGTCATACATGACAGATCATTAGCTTATACACTGACTTTCACAAATCTAGATGGCCGGGCGGGGTGGGTGTGGAGCCAGAGACAGCAGTGGGGTCAAACTGTAGATCCCAGTTCCTACATTTGAACATACAAATTGATTCTATCAAACAAATGCTACAATTTATCTCTGGGACCCTCAGGATGACAAGTCAGAGCAAGATTACTGAATGTAAGTACATTATTTACCTTCAGAGGTGAATGTATCAAACCAGTTTCTATGATAAAAGTGTTTTGTTGTTGTGCCCTCTCCTCAAACAATAGCAGGGTATTTTCTCCCTGTAATAGCTACTGTAAATTGGACACTACAGTTAGATTAACAAGAATTTAAGCTTTCTGCCCATATGTCATGTCTATGTCCCGGAAAGTTGTCTGTTCTATACAACGTCATTCAAGTTACATTAGTGAACATTAGCAACAAGTGTCCCGGTTTAGGGGCACCCATCTTGTAGAGGGTAAGAATCTTACCCTATTAAGAATCGTACTCTTTTTTTCAATTTTCACCTAAAAGGACATACCCAAATCTAACTGCCTGTAGCAAGGATATGCATATTCACTCGCCCGCTTAAGCCAGCTGCACCAATGTGCGGGATGAAACACCATTCAACTGATGTCCTAAGTCAGCCTACAATCAACCGGCCCGCGATGAGCCAAGTTAAGACCCCCCCCCAGGCCAAAAAATCCCGTAACACGGTAGACGCAGGGCCAATTGTGCCTTGCCCGATGAGACTCCCTGTTACAGCCCATTGTGACACAGCCTAGGATCGAACCCGGATCTGTAGTGACGCCACAAGCACTGAAAAGCAGCACCTCAGACCACTCAGGAGGCCTGTACACAACATTTTGTATTAATATATTGTCCATAATATTCAAACACACATTTCATTCACACTATTTTTGACATTGCTTGATCTAATATTTGTATATTTCTTAATTCCTTGTTGTTGTTGTTGCATTAATTGTTTTGTATTGTTATCTATTACTGCGCTGTTGGAATATAAGCATTTCATTACACCCACAATAACATTTAGCAAAATATGTGTATGCAACCAATCAAATTAGATTTTATTTTGATTTGTGTTTGTGTGTCTCTCAATTCATCACAACCTCATTATTAGCCTGGAGCTAGAGAACCCTTAACAGATACCAAGCAATAAACTGGTACATCTGTGAAGGACGGAGAGAGGGGGAGAGAGGGAGAGGGAGAGAGAGAAAGGGAGTTAGAGAGAGAGAAAGATGGAGAGAGGGAGAGGGAGAGGAAGAGATTGAGAGGGAGAGGAAGAGGAAGCGAAAGAGGGAGAAAAACAGTTCCCCTACAGGACTCATGGTGGAATAACTTGGTGTGTAATAAATCTTTCATTTAAATTCAAAGGGATTTATTGGCATGGGAATCATATGGCCACAAAAAGCAAATTAAATTGATTATGAACAAAAGTGAGAGAAAAAAATCTGACATTAAAATCACAAACTTTTCAAAGGAACAGAGACATTACATACTTCATATTATGTCCATATACGGTGTTGTAACGATGTGCCAATAGTTAAAGTACAAAAGGGAAAATAAATAAACATGAATATGTATTTAGAATGGTATTTGTTCTTCACTGGTTTCCCTTTTTGTGTGGCAACAGTTCATATATTGTCTTTCTCTGACACTCCCACGTCTCATCTCCTACCTGCGAATCTGACCGCCCCCCCCTAACAACCCTCCCCTGCCTCCCCTACCCCACCCCGCATTCCCCCGCCACCTCGCCCCAACTCCCTCCCCCTGCCACCCCCTGCCACTCCACTCCCTGCCATATAGTGTCAACCTCCAATGACACTATAAAAGAGAGAGTAAGAAAGAGAGAGGGGGGGAGAGACAGCTATGAGTACAGCTATGAGGGTCAGGCAATACATTAACCTTTACCTATCTATAGTCATGATACTGAACTCGTCATCTCTGAGCCTTCTATTGAACGACTCCTCTGCCTCGTCCACTTCCTCGTCCTGTCGTCTGCGGGAGCATTTCAGTCTGAATGGGATGTACCAGAAGGGTGATGTGATTCTGGGAGGTCTGTTTGAGGTCCACTACTTCACTGTGTTCCCAGAGCTGTCTTTCACATCAGAACCCCAGCAGCTCTACTGTGAGGGGTGAGTATTCATCTACTGGACTGGACTGGACTGGATGTGTGTCTGCACCTCTCCTAAAAAGGACAGATAGACATCCCTACTATAAGAAGCCTCACTATGATCAGTGTTAACCAACCCTGGTGCCGGAGACCTACTGGGTTCCTGTTACATTGGTGAATAGTACATTGCGGTTTCAAAATATCTGTGAATAAATTGTGTGTATTCCATTGTTTTCTATCATTATTCCTGTTTTCTAAGCAAATTTACCTTTAAGATAAAGCTATTTCATTATCTATCCTTGACAAAAGTAACTTGTTTTCTCCTCTCCTTATGACAACACTCTCTCACACACCACTTAAGAGGTGCACAGGGTTCAACACCTCTAGAGCGATTTAAAACATTTACAAATTGATTGAATGTTCCTTTTCAGTTTTACCAGTTGTGGTTTCCAGCAGGCCCAGACTATGGCGTTTGCTGTAGATGAGATCAACAGAGACCCTGACCTTCTGCCAAACATCAAGCTCGGATACCAGCTCTATGACGACTGCCAGAAGTTGGGAGTATCGCTCCGTGCTGCCATGTCATTGGCCAGTGGGACAGAGAAAGAGTTCTTATTGGATGAGAATTGTTCTGGGTCACCCCCGGTGCTAGGGATTGTGGGAGACCCAGGGTCCACAAACTCCATCGCCATCTCCAGTGTCCTAGGGCTGTTCCGGGTTCCCATGGTAAATCAGAAAGAATAGAAAGATGACATCATTATTGGAAATGTCCTTCTTTTATTCCAAAAGCACACTTTGAGTGAGAAACAGCATGTTTAGGTCTTAAATGTGTCAAGGCATGAAACATTTCAATTATATTTATTCATTGAAGAATAACAAATGAATCATTGTATATTTCTCTCCCTCAGGTGAGTCATTACGCCACGTGTTCCTGTCTGAGCGACCGGGGAAAATATCCATCCTTCTTCAGAACCATCCCCAGTGACGCCTTCCAGGTCTGTCTCTGAGAAGGCTACAATGACATGATTACACAGTGAACCGTCAGCTCCCATGTATACTCACTATACACTTTATGCTGTGTAACGGCATTACAGTTAAATAAGAGGTTAAAAAAATAAAAAATCTGAGATAAGGTTAAATAAAAGGTGACAAAAATAATGTATTTAGTTTAAGTTGATGTCTCTATACTCTCCAGTCTCTGTATTAAAACTAGTAATGTCTAATCTCTGTTGATGTGATCTCAGGTGCGAGCCATGATCCAGATCCTACGTCGGTTGGGTTGGACCTGGGTGGGACTTCTGTTCAGTGATGATGACTACGGAGTTCATGCTGCCCGGTCCTTCCACTCAAGCCTGGCTGAGTCAGGGGGCTGTGTGGCCTATTCCCAGGTCCTGCCCAAAGACAACCGCCCCACAGAGCTGCAGAGGATTGTGGGAGAGATCAAGAGCTCCTCTGCTCGCGTGGTGGTGGTGTTCTCCAACGAGGCCTACCTGCTCCCTCTGGTGGATGAGGTTCAGAGATGATTTTATCTTGACAGTTGATTTACAATGACTCTTACAATACATTCACATTTTAGTTTCAGAGACTCTAATCCAGAGAAATTTACACATCATAATAATAATATCAGTAATACCATTTAGCAGATGCTTTTATCCAAAGACATCACAGTCAGTGATGTGTGCATATATTTTACATATCGGTGTCCCTGGACAGTAAGTGTGTCCATTTATTAAGATATCTAGGGGGGGACAACCACACATCACAGTATTAGTAAGTATGTTTTATCATCAAATGCATTCTACAGACATTATTACAGCCATAACAGCTGTAGGATGTTACTCTCACAAACAACAGTGTATAAAAGTGTTACAGCGTATTACCATTGGGGTGGTCTGATTATAATATATAAATCCCGTTTTACAAGGTGGTGGTGCAGAATGTGAAGGGTCTCCAGTGGATCGCCAGTGAAGCCTGGACCACCTCCTCTGTGTTTCACACCCCCCGTCTCATGCCCTACCTGGGGGGTACCCTGGGCATCGCCATCCGTCGTGGAGAGATTCCCGGCCTCAGGGACTTCCTGCTTAGCATCCGCCCCAACGACCAACCTGACAATAACCCTGGAAACAACATGGTGAAGTAGTTGTCTTTTAACTCCAACAATGTATTTAATTACTTTATACATTATGTTTAAAACATTTAAAGGGCTACTTTGCCTATAAATTCTACAATACAGAAGAAAAAAACTAGTGTCCCTCTAAAACATTCCTTTCTCTGTTCTGATAAGGTGAGACAGTTCTGGGAGGCTGTGTTTGGGTGCAGGTTGGAGCCCCCAGCAGGTTGGGTGGAGGCTGGGGGTGATGTATGTACAGGGCAGGAAGACCTGAGGGATGTGGAGACCAACTGTGGGGACGTGTCTGAGCTCAGGCCGGAGTATAACGTGTATAAGGCAGTGTACGCCCTGGCCCATGCCCTACATGACCTTCTGCAGTGTGTGCCAGGGAGAGGACCTTTCAGTGGGAACCGCTGTGCCAGCCTAGAGAGACTGGAGCACTGGCAGGTGAAATATATTCATACTCAAGCACACAAGCACTGTTTTCTAAGTAAAGCCCCCTGACTTCATACTGTCTTTTCTCTACATAATCTCCTCCTCTTTCCTCTCTTCCCTCTGTTCTCTCCATCCCTCCATCCCCCTCCTCTGACCAGCTGGTCCATTACCTGGAGAGGGTTAACTTCACCACAGGGTTTGGCGATCGTGTTTCTTTCGATGACAACGGGGACGCCCTGGCCATCTATGACATCCTGAACTGGGCGTGGCTCCAGGACGGGAGTGTTCAGGTGGAGAATGTGGGTGTGATTGACGAATCAGCCCCCGCAGGACAAGAGCTCACACTGGACGAGGACAGAATTTTCTGGAACTTTGAGTCAAGAAAGGTTATTTGTAGAGTTATATAGCTACAGAGCATATTTCACTACTGCAACAGAAACAGTGTGAACTTATACCAATGTAGTGCAAAGAAGCATTAAATATGGGTGTGTAAATATGGGAGTATAAATATGGGCGTATAAAAGTCTTACATTCTCCCTACCTAGGACGTCATTGTAAATAAGAATTTGTTCTTTAACTGACTTGCCTATTTAAAAAAGGTTAAATGACCCCTCGTCCTTCATCCTTACAGCCTCCACGATCAGTGTGCAGTGAGAGCTGTCCCCCAGGCACCCGTGTAGCCAGGAAGAAGGGGGAGCCTGTCTGCTGCTTCGACTGCATCTCCTGTGCTGAGGGAGAGGTCAGCAACACCACAGGTCAGTGAAATTAATGTCATTTAAAGAATTTGAGGGTGGTTTGAGGCTGATGAAAAGGTTGTCCACATTTTCTTTGTCTGTCTTTCTGTCAGACTCGGCCGAGTGCTTGAAATGTCCAGAGGACTTCTGGTCCAGCCCGGAGCGTGACCTCTGCATCCCTAAGGGGGTTGAGTTCCTCTCCTACCAGGAATCCCTGGGCATCTCCTTGATGACCGCCTCGTTGTTAGGAGCCCTCATCTGTGCACTGGTCCTCGGAATCTTCACCCACTACCGGAACACGCCTGTTGTCAAGGCCAACAACTCTGAGCTCAGCTTCCTGCTTCTTCTGTCACTCAAACTCTGCTTCCTGTGCTCGCTGCTGTTCATTGGCCGGCCCCGGCTGTGGACATGTCAGCTGAGGCATGCAGCATTTGGTATCAGCTTTGTTCTCTGTGTCTCCTGTATACTGGTGAAGACAATGGTGGTGCTGGCTGTGTTCAGGACCTCTAAGCCTGGGGGGAAGGCAAGCCTGAAGTGGTTTGGTGCTGGGCAGCAGAGAGGAACAGTCCTGGTTCTCACCTCATTCCAGGCTGCTATCTGCACAGCCTGGCTGGTTTCAGCCTCTCCAACTCCACACAAAAACATGCGCTACCATAATGATAAGATTGTATATGAGTGTGTGGTGGGGTCGGTAGCAGGGTTCGGAGCGTTGTTAGGCTACATCGGCCTCCTGGCGTTCCTTAGCTTCCTCTTGGCTTTCCTGGCCAGGAATCTTCCAGACAACTTCAACGAGGCCAAGTTCATAACCTTCAGCATGCTGATCTTCTGTGCTGTGTGGATCTCCTTTGTCCCTGCCTACATCAGCTCTCCTGGGAAGTATGCAGATGCTGTGGAGATATTCGCCATCTTAGCTTCCAGCTTTGGCATCCTGGTGGCGCTGTTCGGCCCAAAGTGTTACATCATCCTGCTGAGGCCAGAGAGGAACACCAAGAAGGCTCTGATGGGCCGGGCCTCAACCAAGACATAGGGAGAATCTTCGTTCCATTTCCTTGATTTCTCACGTCCTCTCTCCTCGCTTTCATCTCAAAACCAATTAGATTAGAAGGTCAGGAGGGGCGGGATATCTAAACTTCTCATTCATTGGGTTTTGAAAAGGAGACCGAGGAGAGAGGACATGAGGAACCACGGAAATGTAATTGAGATTCTCCCATAGGCTCAATACCATAACAGCAGTTTACAGTGGATTCCTCTCCTTGTCTTCTTCATGTCCTCTGTGCTGATCTGAAATTTGAACACTAGGTGGAGGTACTATGCCTGCTAGGGATTTGCTTCACACTCTGTCATGCAAAGAAAGGAAAGGAGAAATGTATAGTAACAGAGTTTGATGGTCTCAAATAGTTTGTAGTAGCTCCTTTTTGTTTCACTTCTGTTTGTAGTTTGATGACAATAAATTAAATTAAATCAAAGAGATTTTATTGTTTTGTTAGCACTCTAGTGATGTGTAGTAGCATGTTATTGATTAGAATTATGATGTTCTGTGACTAAATATTATTTCCTTGGCCTGTTAAGTAGGCTTTGAATGTATTTAATTTGTCTGTGTGTGTGGCTTTAATCTTCTATGGGATAGGTTATCCCCGATGAGTGTGTTTCTGCATCGAAAAGCTTTCAATTTAATCATCACATTGTGTGGAACAGCTTAAGTTCCCTGTTCCTTCTCAAGGATTCTGCTGCCACACTTATTCACCCATTCATCAATTATTCATTAATGCACATTTTCATTTAATAAAACAGGTTGACCTGAAAGGAGTTGCTTGAATGTGTTTTTATTGAACAGTTGAAATTGGGCGAAATACTTTATTAAAATTTCAGGAAACTGTGTCATATTGGAATAGAGAATTATACACCTCATAAAATGTGAAAGGATAAAACAACATTTTTCATTAACCATATCTAATTGAACTGATTTGTTTTAGGAACTGACATTCAGCGGAGAAATGGATGTCATTAAAGTCTATTGAAAAGAAGAGTCATATTGTGATTTAGAGGAAGACTTACTAAGTGTTGATTCACTATTGACTAACTATTGATTCACTGTTGACTGAACCATGAGTCACTGCTGACTCACTTTTGAACCAGTAGAAACATACACTCCAAGCAGGGAAGAAAAGTCCTGTTCATTTGTGTCCATCAACTTTAGGTATTGTCTGTTAAATATGTAACTTGCTGATAAGTATTATACAATGTATCATGTAATTATTTAAGGTTTTACCATACAAAACAATACTGAGATGGTGTTATTAATTAAACACAATGAAGAATATATTTGGACATGATATATTTCTTGGTGGTTTCTAAATTGGACATCATGTGTTTCTTGCTGGTTTCTATTTGGACATCATGTGTTTCTTGGTGTTTCTCTCTGGTCTCAGGAAGATGATGTAACACTTCGGAGCGAAGATGCATAGCAGTAACCCAAAGCTGGAAGCTAAGATGGCGAATATCTCCACAGCGTCTAAGTATCTACCAGGAGAGCTGATGTAGGCAGGGACGAAGGAGATCCACACTGCACAGAAGATCAGCATGCTGAAGGTGATGAACTTGGCCTCGTTGAAGTTGTCTGGGAGTTTCCTGGCCAGGAAGGCTAAGAGGAGACGGAGGGAGGCCAGCAGGCCGATGTAGCCCAGGACTAGAGAGAAGCCAACCACAGAGCCCACTTCACACTCCAGGATGACCTTTGACCCCTTGAGGCCTATGTCACGGTAAGGCAGGGGAGGGCTCATGGACAGCCACACGGCACAGATGATCACCTGCGTTTACAAACACAATTACAAACACAATTTAAATATCTTATAGATGACTGATTAATTCAGTTAGGTGACTTGAAGTTATTTCAATGTTAAAGCGCTCACCTGAACACTGGTAAAGAGGAAGACACTCCCTCTCTGCTGAACGGGTCCAAAACACCTCATCAGCTGCCCCGCACCGGGCCTGGCTGAGCGGAACACAGCCAGAACCACGATGGTCTTGACCAGGAGGCAGGAGAGGCAGAGAACGAAGATGACCCCAAATGCTGCCTGGCGGATCCGACACGCCCACACAGAGGGACGGCCAATGAACACCAATGAACACAGGAAGCAGAGCTTGAGTGAGAGGAGAAGCAGGAAGCTCAGCTCTGAGTTGTTGGCCCGCACCTGGAAGGGTCACACGCACATGGTACCGTATAAGAATTCTCAATAAGATCCCATTCAACACTTTATTAAAGCTCTTACCAGAGGGGTGTTGCCGTGGTACACAAAGAACACAAACACAGCCACTGTTGCCACAGCGACGCACACGGCAACAGTGGTCAGGGTGATGCCCATGAAGTTCACAAGGTCATACACAGCAGGGACGTCTGCACCCCGGAAGTAGAACGGCTCCCCAAGTGGAGTGGTGAAGTTAACTTGGTTCAGGTGCTGTAACAGCTTGGAGGAGAGGAGACACAATCATGACCATTACACTGTTAATATGATGTAATAACTCAAAACATATCCCCATAGTGACTGTTAAGTGAACATGAATATTTATTGATATTAAATTACAAAGAAATATTACACTGGCATGACCAATTCCCCCCCTGATTTATTTAAGTGTTTGCAAATCATGTCTAATTAACACTGGCAATAGATGAGAGTACCTCCGCTGGGCTGATGTTGTAAGGAAGGGAGGTGAAGCTGCTGCCCCAGGTAGGGCTGTGTCTCTGGGGGCAGGACAGCAGGCTGTGGAGGGCGTGGGCTGCAGCATACACAGCCAGGTACACGTTATAGGTTATTCTCAGCTGGGAGGTGTCTGTGAAGGGGCTCTGTATCCCCTCCAGAGTCTCTGCACCACTGCAGGAGGCCAGGCGTGGACGAGGGGAACTGGAGGTGGGAGGAGGGGTGTGTGGTAGTGACACAGAGGGGGTTGGAGGAAGGGGAGAGGGGAGCAGAGATGTGCCGTGTCCATGTGCTGCTCCAGGGCTACACCCAAACACCGTTTCCCAGAGTTCCTTCAACAGGACATCTCCGGGACGACGAGAGGGGTTGAGACTTCGTAGGTGGGCCTCAAAGACAGGAATAGGTGCACTGCGGATAGCCACACCCACGACGCCCTGAGCGACGTTAAAGAGGGCGGGGTTTCGTAGGAGTTGTCCGCTGGTGTTCCATGCCTCACTGGCCAGAAACTGCCTGTCCGTCACGTTTCTCCTCCCCAGCTCCAGGAGTAAGGCCCCCATGTCAGTGTACCAGAGGAAGACCAGGATCACCCGCGCTGTCGAGGCCTGGACCATATCTGCTGCTCGCTTCACATCCCTCACCAGGTTCGCCCGGTTGAGGGTCTCAAAGAACGCCAGGCACACCCCCGTCCCCCGAATCTCCTCCTCAAACACCTGAGAAAATTGTCACAATACTGATACTAAGTTGATGAAAATATATTTTTTAAGTATCCAGTATTCGAGATACTGTAAATAAACAAAATACAGTTTTCTATACAATTGTTTTGTGATGTAAATTAAATTCTGCAGTTCTTTTTCTGTAAACTGAGGAAGAATTTATAAAGTCGTAAACAAAATTTGAAGTCAAATAAAGAAACACCTGTATGGCCAGACGACCGTAGTCATTGTCTACAGCAATAGCCCCGACCCAGGTCCATCCCAAGAGCCAGGTGAGCCGGGCCATGGTGAGGGCCTGGTAGACATCACTGGGGATGGTCCTGAAGAAGTTAGGGAACTCCTGTTTGTCACTGAGACAGCCACAGCTGGCCTGGTAACTGATCTGAGGACAACGCCATTGAATCAATCATTTCTCACTAAATAACAGACCAGATGAATTATAAGTCATTAAAGCATTATCACAATCTTTCTAGCTGAGTGTACAAAACATTAAGAACACCTTGAGTTGCACCCCCATTTGCCCTCAAAACAGCCTCAATTCGTTGGGGCATGGACTCTACAAGGTGTCGAAAGCGTTCCATAGGGATGCTGGTCCATGTTGACTCCAATGCTTCCCACAGTTGTTTCAAGTTGGTTGGATGTGGTGAACCATTCTTGGTACACACGGGTAACTTTTGAGTGTGAAAAACCCAGCTGCATTGCAGTTCTTGACACAAACCTGTGTGCCTGACACCTACTACCATACCACGTTCACAATCTTTTGTCTTGCACATTCACCCTCTGAATGGCAAATATACACAATCCATGTCTCAATTTTCTCAAGGCTTAAGAAAATATATTTTAAATCCTTTAACTTGTCTCCTCCCCTTCATCTTTACTGACTGAAGTGGATTTAACAAGTGACATCAAGAAGGGATCTTAGCTTTCACTTGGATTCACTGGGTCAGTCTATGTCATAGAAGAGCAGGTGTTCCTAAAGTTGTGTCCACTCAGTATATAACCTGGTTGTTGAGAGAGAGACTAAGGACACAATCACATCAATATTTTTTTTATGAAATACCCTCATATAATATATCTGAAATATGATGAATTAAAGTATTATGGCAATTTCTCTAGCCATTGCACTTCCTGGTTGTGTGGAGAGAGACTGACCACAGGCACAGAGAGGGGCCCCAGGGTCCTGGCCAGGATGATGGTCTGAGTGGACGATGCATCACCAATGACCAGAGAAACAGGACAGGCACTAGATGGCCGTGCTGGACAGGACAGAATACCCATAACATGGATGTTTAATCAGAACAACATGATACCAAGTACATGAACTACAATATTTGATATCCTTTTAGTGTTGGGTCTTCACAATATTATTGGTATTTTGCAAATACATTTCATTGCATTTTAATTTTAGGTAAAGATGAGGTAGAGGTTAGTGGTTAAAATCACCTTTGAGGTTAGAAATCTCTGTAGTTTCACATCTGATGTTCCCCCCTGACACCAGGGACAGTGCCCCTCGCAGGCTCCAGGGGTGCTGATTACAGCTGTCCAGGATACGGTAGCCCAGCCGAATCCCCGGCAGCAGGAAGGGGTAACGTCTATGACTACCTGTGTAGAGAAGGCCCATGGAGTTGGTGGAATAATCCTTTAATTCATTGCCACTTACTCAGCTGGGCCAGGGGCGCTTTAATTAGGTCAGGTGGAAATGTCCGACAGCTCTCAACTCCATAAAAGGAGGAAATTGCCATCGCCTGATCTCGCTGCTTTCTCTTCCTTAAAACCTGTTGGGGTTAGGGGGCAACATTTTCACTTTTGGATGAAAGGCCTGCCCAGAGTAAACTGCCTCCTACTCTTCCCCAGATGGGAATATATGCATATTATTATTACTGGTGGATAGAAAACAGTCAGAAGTTTCTAAAACTGTTTCAATTATGTCTGTGAGTATAACAGAACTCATATGGTAGACAAAAACCTGAGAAGAAATCCAAACAGGAAGTGAGAACTCGATTTTCAAAACAGTGCCATTTGAAGTTCAGCTTAGATATGGATGTGCATGCACTTCCTAGGGCTTCCACAAGATGTCATCGTCTTTAGATTCTGGTTGTATGATGTTACTATAAAGGAGGGGCTCATAATAGCTCTTTGAGTGGGTGGTCTGGCAAAAAGCCTCGGTCTCAAGTCACGAGAGAGTGTTCTTCCGTTCCAATGCGTTTCTTCAGACAATGAAATTCTCCGGTTGGAACCTTATTGCTGATTAATGTTTAAAACATCCTAAATATGGATTGCATACATCATTTGACTTGTTTCTACAACCTGTAACGGAACTTTTTGAGTTTTTGTCTGGAGGAATTGCTCGTGCTTTTTGAGGATTGAATGCTGGGCTGAACAAGCTAGCAACAAGTGGCTAAATGATGGCCTTTATGGAACTTTATGGAACAAATCAGTCATTTATTGTCGACCTGGGATTCCTGGAACTGCCTTCTGATGAAGATATTCAAAGGTAAGTGAATATTTATAGTGTTTTTTGTAGCTTCTGCTGATGCCAAAATGGCGGCTATTTCTTTGGGTACTGAGCGCCGTTCTCAGATTATTCCTTTTCCATAAAGTTTTTTTGAAATCTGACACAGCGGTTGCATAGAGGATACCTTTATATTTAATTCTTTGAATAACACTTGCATCTTTTATCAATGTTTAATGTGAGTATTTCTGCAAAACCACCGGATGTTTTGGAAACAAAACATTACTGCACGTAACGCGCCAATGTAAACTGAGATTTTTTATATATATGCACATTATCGAACAAAACACACAATACATGTATAACATGATGTCCTATGAGTGTCAAAGGTTAGTGATTCATTGTATCTATATTTCTGCTTTTGTGACTCTATCCTTTGCTGTGAAAAATGTCTGTGTGTGTTTTTGAATTTGGTGGTGATCTAACATAAATATATGGTGTGTTTTCGCTGTAAAACATTTAAAAAATTGGACACGATGGGTAGATTAATTATATCTTCTTAGAGATAGGGGGCAGCATTTCCACTTTTGGATAAATAGCATGCACAATTTCAACTTTCTGCTACTCATGCCAGGAATATATTATATGCATATGATTATTAGGTGTGGATAGAAAACACTCTGAAGTTTCTAAAACTGGTTCAATCATGTCTGTGACTATAACAGAACTTATGTAGCAGGCAAAACCCCAAGGAAAAACTGTTCATAATAAATAAAAAAATCCTCTTTGCCAAGGGAAATTAGATAGCGCAGTTCCTACAACTTCCACAGGATGTCACCAGTCTTTGGAATGAGGTTGAAGTTAATCATTGATGAAACCAAGAAGAGGCACATCCTGGAACAACGTTACACTGTTGATAGTTACGCAAGAGGGAAAATGGTGCATGTTTTGTTTACTTTCTCTATCTAGCAGAAGGTAAACCCAGGCCCTGCATGTCCCCAGGCACCCTCATTTGTTGACTTCTGTGATCGAAAAAGCCTTGGTTTCATGCATGTCAACATCAGAAGCCTTCTCCCTAAGTTTGTTTTACTCACTGCTTTAGCACACTCTGCTAACCCTGATGTCCTTGCCGTGTCTGAATCCTGGCTCAGGAAGGCCACCAAAAATTCAGAGATTTCCATACCCAACTATAACATCTTCCGTCAAGATAGAACTGCCAAAGGGGGAGGAGTTGCAGTCTACTGCAGAGATAACCTGCAAAGTAATGTCATACTTTCCAGGTCCATACCCAAACAGTTCGAACTACTAATTCTGAAAATTACTCTCTCCAGAAATAAGTCGCTCACTGTTGCCGCCTGCTACCGACCCCCTCAGCTCCCAGCTGTGCCCTGGACACCATTTGTGAATTGATTGCCCCCATCTAGCTTCAGAGTTTGTTCTGTTAGGTGACCTAAACTGGGATATGCTTAACACCCCGGCAGTCCTACAATCTAAGCTAGATGCCCTCAATCTCACACAAATCATCAAGGAACCCACCAGGTACAACCCTAACTCTGTAAGCAAGGGCACCCTCATAGACATCATCCTGACCAACTGGCCCTCCAAATACACCTCCGCTGTCTTCAATCAGGATCTCAGCGACCACTGCCTCATTGCCTGTATCCGCTACGGTGCCGCAGTCAAACGACCACCCCTCATCACTGTCAAACGCTCCCTAAAACACTTCTGTGAGCAGGCCTTTCTAATCGACCTGGCCCGCGTACCCTGGAAGGACATTGACCTCATCCCGTCAGTTGAGGATGCCTGGTCATTCTTTAAGAGTAACTTCCTCACCATTTTAGATAAGCATGCTCCGTTCAAAAAATGCAGAACTAAGAACAGATACAGCCCTTGGTTCACTCCAGACCTGATTGCCCTCGACCAGCACAAAAACATCCTGTGGCGGACTGCAATAGCATCGAACAGTCCCCGCAATATGCAACTGTTCAGGGAAGTCAGGAACCAATACACGCAGTCAGTCAGGAAAGCTAAGGCCAGCTTCTTCAGGCAGCAGTTTGCATCCTGTAGCTCCAACTCCAAAAGGTTATTGGACACTGTGAAGTCCATGGAGAACAAGAGCACCTCCTCCCAGCTGCCCACTGCACTGAGGCTAGGGAACACGGTCACCACCGACAAATCCATGATTTTTGAAAACTTCAACAAGCATTTCTCAATGGCTGGCCATGCCTTCCGCCTGGCTACTCCAACCTCGGCCAACAGCTCCGGCCCCCCCGCAGCTCCTCGCCCAAGCCTCTCCAGGTTCTCCTTTACCCAAATCCAGATAGCAGATGTTCTGAAAGAGCTGCAAAACCTGGACCCGTATAAATCAGCTGTGCTTGACAATCTGGACCCTCTATTTCTGAAACTATCCGCCGCCATTGTCGCAACCCCTATTACCAGCCTGTTCAACCACTCTTTCATATCGTCTGAGATCCCCAAGGATTGGAAAGCTGCCGCAGTCATCCCCCTCTTCCAAGGGGGAGACACCCTGGACCCAAACTGTTACAGACCTATATCCATTCTGCCTTGCCTATCTAAGGTCTTCGAAAGCCAAGTCAACAAACAGGTCACTGACCATCTCGAATCCCACCGTACCTTCTCCGCTATGCAATCTGGTTTCCGAGCCGGTCACGGGTGCACCTCAGCCACACTCAAGGTACTAAACGACATCATAACCGCCATCGATAAAAGACAGTACTGTGCAGCCGTCTTCATCGACCTTGCCAAGGCTTTCGACTCTGTCAATCACCATATTCTTATCGGCAGACTCAGTAGCCTCGGTTTTTCGGATGACTGCCTTGCCTGGTTCACCAATTACTTTGCAGAGAGAGTTCAGTGTGTCAAATCGGAGGGCATGCTGTTCAGTCCTCTGGCAGTCTCTATGGGGGTGCCACAGGGTTCAATTCTCGGGCCGACTCTTTTCTCTGTATATATCAATGATGTTGCTCTTGCTCCGGGTGATTCCCTGATCCACCTCTACGCAGATGACACCATTCTATATACTTTCGGCCCGTCATTGGACACTGTGCTATCTAACCTCCAAACGATCTTCAATGCCATACAACACTCCTTCCGTGGCCTCCAACTGCTCTTAAACGCTAGTAAAACCAAATGCATGCTTTTCAACCGATCACTGCCTGCACCCGCATGCCCGACTAGCATCACCACACTGGATGGTTCCGACCTTGAATATGTGGACACCTACAAGTACCTAGGTGTCTGGCTAGACTGCAAACTCTCCTTCCAGACCCATATCAAACATCTCCAATCGAAAATCAAATCAAGAGTCGGCTTTCTATTCCGTAACAAAGCCTCCTTCACTCACGCTGCCAAGCTTACCCTAGTAAAACTGACTATCCTACCGATCCTCGACTTCGGCGATGTCATCTACAAAATTGCTTCCAACACTCTTCTCAGCAAACTGGATGCAGTTTATCACAGTGCCATCCGTTTTGTCACTAAAGCACCTTATACTACCCACCACTGCGACTTGTATGCTCTAGTCGGCTGGCCCTCGCTACATATTCGTCGCAAGACCCACTGGCTCCAGGTCATCTACAAGGCCATGCTAGGTAAAGCTCCGCCTTATCTCAGTTCACTGGTCACGATGGCAACACCCATCCGTAGCACGCGCTCCAGCAGGTGTATCTCACCGATCATCCCTAAAGCCAACACCTCATTCGGCCGCCTTTCGTTCCAGTACTCTGCTGCCTGTGACTGGAACGAATTGCAAAAATCGCTGAAGTTGGAGACCTTTATCTCCCTCACCAACTTCAAACATCAGCTATCTGAGCAGCTAACTGATCGCTGCAGCTGTACATAATCTATTGGTAAATAGCCCACCCATTTTCACCTACCTCATCCCCACAGTTTTTATTTATTTACTTTTCTGCTCTTTTGCACACCAATATCTGTACCTGTACATGATCATCTGATCATTTATCACTCCAGTGTTAATCTGCAATATTGTAATTATTCGCCTACCTCCTCATGTCTTTTGCACACATTGTATATAGACTCCCCTTTTTTTCTACTGTTTTATTGACTTGTTAATTGTTTACTCCATGTGTAACTCTGTGTTGTCTGTTCACACTGCTATGCTTTATCTTGGCCAGGTCGCAGTTGTAAATGAGAACTTGTTCTCAACTAGCCTACCTGGTTAAATAAAGGTGAAATAAAATAAATAAAATATCGAATACAGATTGCCCCGTCTACAATTTGATCGATTAATAACGTTTAAAAATACCTAAAGTTGTATTACAAAGTAGTTTGAAATATTTTGGCAAAGTTTATAGGCAACTTTTGAAATGTTTTGTAGTGACGTTGTGTTTTGGAAAGCTGTTTTTTTCCAGATCAAACCTGCTTTATAAATGGATATTTTGGGTATACATGGACGGAATTTATCGAGAAAAAAAAGTACCAATTGTGATGCTTATGGGACATATTGGAGTGCCAACAAAGAAGCTCGTCAAAGGTAATGCATGTTTTATATTTTCTTTCAGCGTTTTGTGTAGCGCTGGCTACGCTAATTCTTTTGTTTACAACTCGTTTAGGTGGTTCAGGGGGGGTGCATGCTATCAGATAATAGCTTCTCATGCTTTCGCCGAAAAATCTGACATGTTGGCTGGATTCACAACGAGTGTAGCTTTAATTGAGTACCCGGCATGTGTTATTTAATGAAAGTTTGAGTTTTAACGTGTTTTATTTGAATTTGTCGCTCTGCATTTCCCGAGGCTATTGGCCACTTGAGACGCTAGCGTCTCACTATCCCTAAGAGGTTTAACAAGATGTTTATCTTTCATTTGCTGTATTGGACTTGTTAATGTGTGAAAGTTAAATATTTCTAAAGAATATTTTTGGAATTTCCCGCGCCACCTTTTCAGCTGAATGGGAGGGGGTGTTCCCTTTAGGGGACTTTGGGGACAAGTTTTTAACTCCGTCTGATCCAGAAGTTCTGTGCGTCCATGAATCCACGTAAATCCACCGACTCTGCTACCTTTCATCTGAACTATCTGTTCGATCTGGAGAGTGGGCCATCAGTTATTGTTTATCGTTATTACCGCGAGGCGCTACTTGGAGCGCACGCTTCAAACATATTGTGTAATGTGAATGGTCAATGATCACGGCCCTACGGATCCTCATAGGACAATTATGCAATCAATATGGTTAATATGTAATGAAATTGATTACATGTACACATGAAGAAAATGGAAAGGGTGAAATGAGAAATGTCATTGTTTGCCTAAATGACTCACGGATGATTACTATTGAATTCTTAATGAATTGGATTGTTGACTTCCCTAATTATGTTAATCATGAATGATTGTTATAGGATCTTTGGGACTATGACTTTGATCAGATACATGTTATTTGTTTCCCTTTGTTTTGCAGCAAAGACTACAAAGTAAATATACCACTTTATGGTTAAAGAAATTCCTGCCTCAGTCTCATCCATTCCTCTGTCACCTGACACGTTCACATTCACTGTCAGTCATCCTACCGGTCCAGCTACCCACACAGATTCCACTAATCTTTCAAAGGTCCTTCGAACCGGATGATGACTGAACCAAAGACAGGTGAAAAGGAAATGGAGGGGAGTGGGAAGAATTGTCTCCACTGGAAGGAAGAAGAGAGGAGGAGAGAGCAGTTGAGGGAAAGGTCTTGGAACAAAGGAAATATCCAGGAGCTAAGCCTAAAGCAACAAAGGCTTCATCCTCAACCACCAGCAGCACCAGAAGAACCAGGCAAGCACCTGGTTATCTTAAGGATTATGTGGTCGAGTTTCCGACATCAAAGGGCAAGCACACCAGAGCTCAAAGTGTTGATGGATCAACTATACGTTTCAGCCATCAACCATCTCCTCTGAGCCAAGGACCGGAAACTGCTTTGGAGCAGGAAAGTGGTCTACATGAAGAACCTATGGAGGAGATAACTCCCACCGCACAGGTCGACCAGCTTCTAGAGGCAGGCTCCGCTCACCCCTTAACTAATGGGAAATTGTCGATGCACTCTAGATGGAGTGGGAGTTCGACCAGTGGATACCCCTTTGGAAGTGGCCATGGCAGCCGCCATTCACTAGCCCTCAGCGATTCACAGACCGCTGTCCTACAAGAGAGGATGAAACTATTAGCTTTGGAGGAAATTGAGGGTCAGATTGAGGAGGAACTACAGGCTGACGAACGATGTCATCAATTGGATGTGCAGGCCCGTAGAGCTCTACAGGAACGGGAATTCATTGCCAAGGACCTGGCACAGCAGCGATGGCACCGTCAAACAAGAAGGGAATTGGAGGAGGCACGGATGGTCTCATCCTTCCTGGAGAGAAATGAACAGGGAGTTGACCTGGCCACCCCTCCACATGGACCTGACCTGTCTGCCTTTCCTTCCCAATCTGCCCCTCTGGTACAGCAAGGCACACAGTCCCCGGAGGTTCCGGGGTCAACAGCCAACACAGAGCACGGGAGACAGGCTGCTCCGCCAACGCCTTTTATACCAGTGACACAAGTTAGCATTCCTCCATCTGGACAAAGCATCACTCCTTCGCCTTTCCTCCAATTACTAACCACGGCAAATCGTTCCTCTCGTCCAGGGCCAGGCCAGTCCTCAAACATCAGGTCGGAGGGCTCTCACCCAATTCTGGCTGCCACAAATGGAGGGTCTGGGACAGTAGGGGACCGGCCCAATGAGGCCACAGTGGGCTCATCAGAAGTCCCGGGTTTATCCTTCACGCAACCAGAAGAGGGAGCCAACATTATGAAACTTCTAGTAGCCTCAGCCTATGGAATTCCCAGACCAAAACTGCCATACTTTGAGAGCGGAAAGGAGAGTGAATTTGTCCTTTTTGAAATGGCATTGGAGAGCCTACTGGGTATTCACAGTCATCTGTCAGAACGCTACAAATACCAAGTACTAATGGATCATTTATGGTTTCCCAGTGCATACAGGCTGGCCCAATCCTTTATGCACTCCGCAACACCATACACTGCCGCTCTCCAGGCCCTGAAGGCGAGATATGTTGAGCCACGCCAGCTATTCCAGAATGAACTAAACAACATCCTGAACACATCTCCAATTAAAATGGGAGACCATGCTGCCTTCCAAGAGTTCTCCCTGGCTGTCCAATCCCTGACCTCGATGCTCCAATCGATTGAAGGAGAAGACAGGAACGAGCTGAAATCTGGCTCCATGTGGACAGGCTTCTTAGCAAACTTCCAGGGTACTTCAGAGACAGATTAATTGAACATTGTTTGAATAAGGGCATCCTGAAAGAGGGCTCGAAAAGGACCTATACTCTCAGAGACCTGGCTGCATGGTTGGAGGTGAAGGCAAAGGCGGAGAGCATCGCTCACCAGGCCACAATGTCAGCCATAGCCACCAGGGGAAGGAAGGAGTTTGAACGCCAGCAGGGACAGAAAAGGTCAAATCCCACTACCATGTACTTAAATAGTGAAGCCGGGGAGGAACCCGGGAAGAAGACCCCTCTCAAGAGCAAGAACATCAAATTCCAGCCTTACTGTCCATATTGCAATAGTAAGGGGCACTTCCTTGGCTCATGCCCCAGGGTAAAAAAGCTCACTCAACCTCAATTGAAGGCCTGGATCACTTCAGGCAAGCAATGCTACATGTGTGCCCGTAGCCATAAGGAGGAAACCTGCACATTGAGGAAATCCTGCAATTGCTGTAAGGAAATCCATCTCACCGTGTTGCATGATGTAATTCCCCAAGCACAGAAGGAGCAGAGTTTGCTCATGGTAGGAGCTGCGAAGGAGCTGTACCTCGACCAGCAGAACCGGTCTCCAAGGGTCATGTTGAAGGTGGTCAAGGTCACTCTGCAAAGTGAAGGGAGAAGCATTGATACATTCGCCATTCTAGATGATGGGTCAGAAAGAACAATCATTCTCACGGCGGCCACCCGTCAGTTTAACCTGGAGGGGACCCCCGTTACCCTTAATCTCAGAACGGTGCGACATGATGTTACCCAAATGAAAGGCTCTGCTGTGACCTTTAGCATTTCACCTTCAGGCAATGCCTTCACGGCAGATGGCTTGAATCTCGCAGAGCACTCCTGCCCGGTAAGTGTTCTACAGAAACAATATCCTCATCTACGAGGATTGCCTCTTCCTAACCTGGCCAGAGTAGCGCCACTTATCCTGATTGGGTCAGACCACCCACACTTCTGGTCACCCTGACTGAGCCTATACGAGCTGGACCAGAAGGAGGGCCCATTGCTGCCCATACATCCTTGGGTTGGGCTGTGCAAGGTCCAGCCCATCTACTTCTCTCCACCCAAGCTGTACAGTCACAGCAAGTCCTCTTCACCAGAAGCAATCTAGATCCATCCCCCTGTGCAGTCACAGACCTCCTTCGGAATGTTGAGATGCTCTGGAAGATGGACACCTTCTCCAACCGGAAGCTACAGGAGGTCAGTCACTCGAAACATGACTCCTATGCATTAGATCTCCTGGAGAAGAGCACCACCACCACTGAAATGGATGGCGTTCACAGGTATGCGAACCCACTGCTACGGGTGCCCAACCATCCTCCTCTGGCAACCACAACATGGACTGTACTCCCACTACGGCGTGGAACAGAGTGACGCCTGGTGAAGAATCCTGAGCTTGCAGAAGTTCATAACCTAGAGATTCATAACCTTGTGAAGGCAGGCTATGTCACTAAAGCGACAGCTCATGAAGAGGGAAGCGCACTCCGTGAATCCTTGTATATCCCTCACCATGTTATCCAGCAACACGGTGGGAAGTACCGACTTGTCTTCAACTGTTCATTCCAAGCTGCTGGCCAAAGCCTGAATGACTGTCTACTCCTCGGACCAACCTTAAGTTCTTCCTTGCTCGAGTGTCCTTCTCCGGTTCCGGCAGCACTCTACAGCCATCAGTGGAGACATCAAAGCCATGTTTCATCAGATTTGTTTACTGCCGTCCGACACCACACTGCTCCGGTTCATATGGCGAGATATGGAACGAGACGCCGAGCCCACCATCTATGAATGGCAAGTACTCCCATTTTGCACCAACTGCAATCCTTGTTGTGCTATATACTCTCTGCAGAGACACGCATGTGAGCACCCGGACAGTGACACAGAGGTATGGGATTCAGTGGAAAATGCCTCCTATGTGGATAACTGCTTACAGAGCATCCCATCCACGGCTGAAGCGAAAGCACTCCTTGATAAAGTATGAATCTCCTGTCCAAAGGGGGATTTGAGGTCTGACAGTGGGCGAGTAACAGAGCGGAGGTTATCCAGCACCTCCTGCCACAAGCCAGGTCCAGTAGCAGTGAACTATGGCTATCGCAGTCTGGTGCTAACCCAGAAGAGCCCACTCTAGGACTGAGGTGGAGCTGCATACCGGATACCCTGGGGTATAAGCACCACTCATCCCTGAGTACCGAAACCCCCACTCTGCGCACCATCTATCGGACCCTGGCCAGTCAACACAATCCCCTTGGGTATATCCTGCCATACACAACCCAGCCCAAAGTCTTAGTCCAAGACCTGTGCTAGACCAAGAGGGACTGGGATGAACCGATCCACCCAGCTGACCTAGTGGAACGATGTATCTGTTGGGAAACAGAATTATCGGAGCTCTCTGAAGTCCAAATGCCAAGATGTTATGTACCACCCTGTGCTGACCAACTGGGATAATGCCTGGAACTTGTTACTGTAATTTAAATAAACCAATGTGTTTTCATTCATTGAATTCCCTTAATATATTTAATGGGAATTTGTAAGATTCGTGTTTGCATAAAATAGACGGAGACCAGTTTTATCAATAATAGGTAACAGAATTTATTCTCGGAGCGCACTGCCACGTTACCACGAGCAACCGTTTATATACAATAACATGACGTCATTTCATTGCTTAACAGAATCCCCTCCTCCAGACCGGGTCAAAAGGAACTTTAACCTCTTGCGACGAGCAATCCCGTATCCGGGAGCGTAATTATAGCCTCAAGCTCATTACTATAACGCAACGTTAACTATTTTTGAAAATCGTAAATGAAATTAAATAAATATATTGGCTCACATACTTAGCCTTTTGTTAACAACACTGTCATCTCAGATTTTCAAAATATGCTTTTCAACCATAGCTACACAAGCATTTGTGTAAGAGTATTGATAGCTAGCATAGCATTAAGCCTAGCATTCAGCAGGCAACATTTTCACAAAAACAAGAAAAGCATTCAAATAAAATCATTTACCTTTGAATAACTTTGGATGTTTTCAATGAGGAGACTCTCAGTTAGATAGCAAATGTTCAGTTTTTCCAAAAAGATTATTTGTGTAGGAGAAATCGCTCCGTTTTGTTCATCACGTTTGGCTAAGAAAAACCCCCGAAAATTCAGTCATTACAACGCCAAATATTTTTCCAATTTAACTCCACAATATCGACAGAAACATGGCAAACGTTGTTTAGAATCAATCCTCAAGGTGTTTTTCACATATCTATTCGATGGTAAATCATTTGTGGCAGTTGCCTTTCTCTTCTGAACCAAATGGAAACGAGCATGCAGCTGGAGATTACTCAATAATTTTGACGGAGGACACCAGGCGGACACCTGGTAAATGTAGTCTCTTATGGTCAATCTTCCAATGATATGCCTACAAATAAGTCACAATGCTGCAGACACCTTGGGGAAACGACAGAAAGTGTAGGCTCATTCCTTGCGCATTCACAGCCATATAAGGAGACATTGGAACACAGAGACATTGGAACACAGCACATTCAAAATCTGGGGCATTTCCTGTTTGAAATTTCATCTTGGTTTCGCCTGTAGCATCAGTTCTGTGGCACTCACAGATAATATCTTTGCAGTTTTGGAAACGTCAGAGTGTTTTCTTTCCAAAGCTGTCAATTATATGCGTAGTCGAGCATCTTTTCGTGACAAAATATCTTGTTTAAAACGGGAACGTTTTTCATCCAAAAATGAAATACTGCCCCTAGAGGTTCAAGAGGTTAAAGGTTCATTCTGAGTTCATTCTGACCCCCTAGAACATACACAGGACACACAACACAACTGAATTAACTTTTGACCCCTCAACATTATCGATCACCACTTAGCAGACAGTTTTAATTAACAGAAAACCTAGGAATGCACTCACTGTCTTATCTAAAACACCCCAGAGCTAAGTTTTGTCGGTTCAACCATAGGTTAACTACCTTATCTGCTTACTTAATCCACAACCCATTCGTTTCTGCCTATTTGGAATGGTGTTCATTAACTTTAATTACTCCTTGTCCATGTCACACAATCCCTTCTTATGAACTCATATTGTTAATCAGATATAATAAAACAGAGCTTGGGACCACCATTCTTGGTGGTCTACCTAAGTATGGTCTACCTAAGTATGGTCTACCTAAGTCTACCTAAGAAAAGGCTACCTAAGTATGGTTCTCAATCAGAGATAACGATAGACAGCAGCCTCTGATTGAGAACCACACCCGGCCAAACACACAGAGAAGAAAACATAGAACCCACAACATAGAATGCCCACCCAAACTCACGCCCTGACCAAACCCAAAATAGAGACATAAAAGGATCTCTAAGGTCAGGGCGTGACAGAGTTGACAGTATTCCCTAACACATGTGCCCCCTTAGACACAACTACGCCAACAAAAAGTCCTGCAGCTCTGTTGGACACTGGGTAAGTACATTGTCAATGGTAGGCTTTAAGGGGACTCCTTTGGTAGGTACACCTATCGCTCATCTCTTGGCAGTAGCACTGTAGACAACTTTATCACTGACCTCAACCCAGTGTATCTTAGAGCATTCTGTCAGTCAGTCCACTGACACCCGTATAAAATCACACTCTACTTGAACAGAGCTATGCTCAATCATGAGGCATCAAAGCCCTAGGAACTGAATATATTACGAAATGCTGTAGATGGAAGGAAAGTAGTGTAGAAACCTACCAAAACCAAAGAGGCAACAACAAATTAAATCTCTCCTGGACAAAATGTTGCACTGTAATAGTGAAGGTGCAAACTTACCAGTAGAAAACCTAAACAATATATTTGATCTTATCACGTTCTGACCTTAGTTATTTTATTATGTCTGTTTTAGTATGGTCAGAGCGTGAGATGGGTGGGTTGTCAATGTTCTTTTTTTCTATAATTAGGGATTTTCTGTGTTTGGCCTGCTATGGTTCTCAATCAGAGGCAGCTGTCAATCATTGTCCCTGATTGAGAATCATACTTAGGTAGCCTGGTTTCACTTTTGAGATGTGGGTGTTTATTTTTCCGTGTTAGTGTTTGTGCCACACGGGACTGTTTCGGTTTTGATTGGAAAAAATATATATTGTATATTTGAGATTCTTTCCCTTGATGACAACTTTGCAAACTCTTGGCATTCACTCAAACAGCTTCATGAGGTAGTCACCTTGAATGCATTTCAATTAACAGTTGTGCTTTATTAAAAGTGAGTGGAATTTATTTTATTCTTAATGCATTTGAGCCAATCAGTTGTGTTGTGACAAGGAAGGGGTGGTATACAGAAGAAAGCCCTATTTGGTAAAACACTGTAAGGGAATACCCCCCTGAAATGGACAAAAATGAATGGGGAAACATTGGCATAGTACAAACCATGTACACGATGGACAATACCACCCAAATTGTCGTTGATTTCATGCAAAATATTTTGCAAATGCCATATGGCAATTGCCAGTTGTAACACTTCAAAAATCCAACAGGTGGCGTGTGCACTCCACCGTGGTTTTTCATATAGGAAATGGACCCCAAGTCAACATCCAAAAGCCACATTTTGAAAAAATGTTTTTTTTGTCAAAAACTTAAATCCTGCAGAAATGCAAAATTGACTGGCCTGATGAACTCGGGATGGCCGGGCAGTGATTGTTGTTCCTTTCCATCACTCGTGGTGTTGATTTCATCATGTCCATTTGTTTATGTTTTCTCACTTTTGCAAAGTCACTGTGCATTTGCAATATGGTTCAATGGGCATTCACCATCACGAATTTGTCATGCTATAAAAATCGTGCAGGAATGCAAAATTGACTGGCCCGATGAACTCGGGATGGCTGGGCAGTGATTCTGGTACCTCTCCATCGCTCGTTAGGGTTGATTTCAGAATGTCCATTTGTTTATGTTTTCTCACTCTTGCAAAGTCACTGTGCATTTGCAATATGGTTAATGGTTAACTGGGAATTCCCCATCACGAATTTGTCATGCTATAAAATTCGTGCAGGAATGCCAAATTGACTGGCCCGATGACCTTGGGATGGCTGGGCAGTGATTCTGGTACCTCTCCATCGCTCGTTAGGGTTGATTTCAGAATGTCACTTTTGGTGATGGTACCTCACTGTTTAAACATATTGCAAATGGACAAGAGTCACCAGCAAGTCACCGTCCACCAGTCAATTTGATATCATTCTGACACCAAACTGATACAAACTGACACCAAACCCACTTTTCCCAACTCGTTTATTAGCCAAGTATCACATACTTCAGAGCTGGCCCAAAATTCACAACGCCTTCGGTTCAAACCATAAAAAAAACATAAAACACGTAGTTACGTTCAAGCTGCGGGTCCATTTCTTGTGTTATGTGTAGGCCTAGCTGAGGCGACCCCGAATCCCAAGTTTCGGCTCGATAGGTCATTTGGTGTCCGAGTAAAACCCAAATTGGTGCTGAAAATCCACTTTTTTCAATTACTTGCTACGGGGTCCTTGAATGAGCTATCGGACAGAAACGTTGGGTTCTGTCTCTATGGGCCGAGACGGTCACAATGCACCTTGTCTTGTGACTCTGGGACATTTCTAAATGTCGCCATTTTCGTAATGGTCAAAATGAATTGAAGTCATTGCAAATGTACGAGGTTGTTTCTTGGTCCGAGAACCTTCTAGAGCGACGTAACTCACCACGCACTATCGACCTGAGGTCTAGAACAGGATTCTAAAGTTTCGGAATTCTAGGTCTGACGGTTCTTTAAAAGTTCCAACAAGGTTAACTAATGCAGGGAGTGTATGTCTCTACGCACCCCAATGGGTCCCTACTTCCAAGCTGTGTGTGTGTGATTTAGTTTTCCTTTGAAATTTTATGGGAAAAATGACTGATTTACAGTTCATGGGTTTTGCCTAATCACATATATGAAGTTTTGGAAAGATCAGATTTTTTTAACCCCTCGAAACAGCCCATGAGACACCAATTATGGCACTTCCGGTTGGCACAGGAAGCTATAACTCAACACACATCCTCATTGGGGTATTCTATTACAGAATCCTGAGTTTTAAGTCTTAACCATAAAAACTGACTGATTTACACAGGGTTGAATGCACTATGTCTATCAAACTGCAGGCCGGTTATGGATATACACTTTTAGGGCGATTTTAACCACTTCCGGTTGGTCCAGGAAGCTTAGAATCGACACAGGTAGACCTTATAGTGGCTTGATGGACTGGTACCGAAGACAGGTTCATAAGGCATTCATAACCCATATAGGCTCCAGGTTGAATTTAGGGGATCAGGCAATGTATTCCTATGGGGAGAGATATCATTGTATTCTATGAGATCAAAAAACCCTGATTTACTGTTAAGGGTTAATGCCACACAGTCAAACTTAGGCTTGCACGGATCGGAAGGACCTTAGGAACATTCCCGTGGTTGAATTGTCTTTCTAAACCTAACGGTTCCGCCGCTGTCACCCAAAATAAAATGACGTTGTGGTGCAGGCTTCATTTTGGGCCTACTTTTCTAATGCTCGCTGCTCTCAGACCAAGCGAGCTACGGTCAAGCGGGATATCTCGTTGAACTCGGCACAGCCTAGGGATTATGTTTATGCCATTGCCCGCTCTCTGTGTCTTTAGGCACCGCACTTTTTTACTCCATCCTTGCTGTGTGTGTGTGTGAGAGAGCTTTTCTTTGACATCTGCTGGGTGAAATGACTGATTTACAGTTCAGGAGGGTTACCTAGTCACACATATGAAGTTTTAAAAAGATGTGACTTTTTTAACCCTTCAAAACAGACAGTGTGACCCAATTAAAGGCACTTCCGGTTGGCACAGGAAGCTATAAGTAAACACATGTCTTGATTGACATAGACACTTACAGAATCCTGAGTTTTAAGTCTTTAAGTTGAGAATTGACTTATCTACACAGGGTTGAATGCAGAGTCATTTTCACCTTTGCTGGTGATGTACATCCAAATACCTTTTGGGTGAATTTAACCATTTCCAGTTGCTCCAGGAAGCTTAGAATCGACACAGTAGACCTCATAGTGGTCTGATGGACTGTCATAGAAGACAGGTTCATAAGGCATTCATAACCCACATAGGCTTCAGGTTGAATTTAGAGGTGAAGGCAATGTATTCCTATGGGGAGAGAAGTCAATGCAAACTGTTTGATGTAAACACCTTCTTTTAACTGTGAAGGGTTAATGCCACACGGTCAAGGTTAGGCTTGCACAGATCGGGAGGACCTTAGGAACATTCCTGTGTTTGAATTGTCCTTCTAAACCTAACGGTTCCGCCGCTATCACCCAAAATCAAATGACGTTCTGGTGCAGGCTTCATTTTGGGCCTACTTTTCTCATGGTCGCTGCGCTCAGACCGAGCGAGCTACGGTCAAGCGGCGCGTCTCGTTGAACTCGGCACAGTCTGGACACTATGGTGATGCCATTTTTTGTGTTGATTTCAGAATGCCATTTTGGTGATGGTCCCTCTCCGCTTAAACATATTGCAAATTAACAAAAGTCAACTAGCAAGTCAGTGTCCATCAGTCAATTAGATGTCATTCTGACACCAAACTGATACCAATTGACACCAAATCCACTTTTTCCAACTCATTTAGAAGCCAACTATCACATATGTCAGAGCAGGCCCATAAATCACAGCGCCTTTAGTTTAAAACATAATAAAAACGTAAAACACAGAGTTACGTTCTAGCTACGGGTCCAGTTCGGACATTATGTGTAGTACTATGTGAGGCGACCCCTACTTTTCTAATGGTCGCTGTGCTTAGACCGAGCGAGCTACGGTCAAGCGGGATATCTCGTTGAACTCGGCACGGCCTTGGGATTATGTTTATGCCATTGCCTGCTCTCTGTGTCTTTAAGCACCGCGCTTTGTCACTCCATCCTTGCTGTGTGTGTGTGTGAGAGCTTTTCTTTGACATCTGTTGAGAGGAATGACTGATTTTACAGTACAGGAGGGTTGCCTAATCACACATATGAAGTTTTGAAAAGATCTGACCTTTTTAACCCTTGGAAACAGCCACTATGACACCATTTAAGGCACTTCCTGTTGGCACAGGAAGCTATAAATAAACCCATATCCTGATTGGGGTATGCCTTTACAGAATCCTGAGTTTTAAGTCTTTACGTTAAGAACTGAGTTACTTATGGAGGGTTTAGTGAGTGTGTGTTATTTCAGAAAATCATAGAAAATCACAGAAATCTCGCAGAGCTCCGCAGCACACTTTAAAAATATTCGTATGAACACCCTGCAACTGGATCTGTAACTGTTGAAAAAAAACACCTATATTTGAACATCACCAATCTGTCATTGTACGATTTCTCTTAAATGCCGATAGATAAATGGCAGATTTTTTTTAATTGACACCATAGGCTCCTTGACTTTGACGTGAAGTGAAAAAATAATTTCTCTATTTTCGTTTTGGACCTTTAATCCCAGAAAAATGGCCATAACTCAAAAACCGTTGAGGCCTAGATGCCATCTTGTTCGGGGCCAACTGCCCATTATGCCAAGCCTATGCTCACCAAGTTTCGGCTTCAAAATATTTTCAGTTTTCGAGATAAGGCCCCGTCGTGATTCGTGATGTTTTGTCAAATTGCAATTTGATTGCTTATGCCCTCTTGTGGGATTTTCCGGGATAGCGGAAAAATGACCAAAATTTGATTATTTTATAAAACGAAAACCGAATGTCCGACAAAGTTCATTTGATGACTTCCCGGTAGGTCCGGCCCTGCCGCTCGGCCCGACGCCGTCCCCGAATTTTACAAATGTTTTCGGACGTCTAGTAAGGGACGGTACATTTGCAATATGGACTTTCTCACTAACCATACAGAAAATGTCGAAATGTTCCCTTAAGGTATGTAAGGGGTGCGTAACCGGTGGCAGGGAAGTCAGACACAGGAGAGCAGAACTAGGTAATTGCCGAAGCAGTTTAATAGCAAAACCAATGGCATAAAGAGTAACAAGACATGGGTACAAAACCCGTCGAGGACCAGTCAACATGTGCACAAGCACTTACAATAAACAATTCCGCACAAAGACATGGGGGGGAACAGAGGGTTAAATACACAACACGTAATGAGGGAATGAAAACCAGGTGTGTGGGAAAACAAGACAAAACAAATGGAAAATTAAAAATGGGTAGGCGATGGCTAGAAGACCTGTGACGTCGACCGCCGAACAACGCCCGAACAAGAAGAGGAACCGACATCCTCCACCGGAACCCAGCATCTCTCCTCCGGACAATTACCCTCACAGTCCACAAAGTACTGAAGGCCCCTCTCCCGACACCTCGAATCGAGTATGGAGCGAACGGAGTACGCCGGGGCCCTCTCGATGCCCAAAGGGGGCAGAGAAACCTCCCGCACCTCAGACTTCTGGAGTGGACCAGCCACCACCGTCCTGAGGAGAGACACATGATACGAGGGGTTAATATGGTAATCGGGGGGAAGCTGTAACCTGTAACTCACCTCGTTCTGTCTCCTCAGAACTTTAAATGGCCCCACAAACCTCTGACACAGCTTCCGGCAGGGCAGGCGGAGGGGCAGGTTTGGGGTCGAGAGCCAGACCCGGTTCTCCGTTGTGAACACCGGGCCTCACTGCGGTGACGGTCTGCACAGGCTTTCTGGCGGTGAACCTGGTCGGCGCCCCATGTTTCCTCCGTACGCCGGAACCAGTCATCCCCCGAAGGAGTCTTGGTCTGACTCTGATGCCAAGGAGCAAGAACCGGCTGATACCCCAGTATGCACTGGAAGGGGGAAAGGGTAGTGGAGGAGTAGCATCTCTGCGCAGGGCATGAACGCTGCCCACTCCCCCAGCCGGTCCTGGCAATAAGATCTCAGAAACCTACCCACATCCTGGTTAACTCTCTCCACCTGCCCATTACTCTTGGGGTGAAAACCCGAGGTAAGGCTGATCGAGGCCCCCTGACCTTCCATGAACGCCCTCCAGACCCTTGAAGTGAACTGGGGACCCCAATCAGACACTATGTCCTCAGGCACCCCATAGTGCCGGAAGCAATGTGTAAACAAGGCCTCGGCAGTCGTGTAGGGCTGTAGGGAAACCGGGCAGCGGGAGGACTTAGAAAAACGGTCCACAACGACCAGTATCGTGGTGTTACCCCGTGAGGGAGGTAGATTGGTAAGGAAGACCACCGACAGGAGCGACCAAGGCCATTGTGGAACGGGTAAGGGGTGTAACTTACCTCTGGGCAGATGCCTAGGAGCCTTACACTGAGCGCACACCGAGCAGGAGGAAACATGAACCCTCACGTCCTTAGCCAAAGTGGGCCACAAGTACTTCCCACTCAGACAGGATACCATCCGACCGATGCATGGATGACCAGAGGAGGGTGACGTGTGGGCCCAATAGATCAGCCGGTCACGGACAGCAGACGGAGCGTACAGATGCCCAGCGGGACTCTGGAGGGGAGTGGGCTCTGCACATAGCACCTGCTCTAGTAAGGAGACGGACTGTTGGAAGAACAGGCATTTCTCTGCCTTGGCGTACAGATCATGCTCCAACAGTCAACCAAGCACCTTGCGCACCAGGGACACATGCTCGGCGCGTGTAGCTGAGTATATCAGAATGTCATCAATATACACCACTACACCCTCCCGGTGCAGATCCCTGAAATTCTTGTCTACAAAGGCTTGGAAGACTGATGCAGCATTCATCAACCCGTACGGCATAACGAGGTACTCATAATCCACTGAGGTCGTACTGAACGCCGTCTTCCACTCATCTCCCTCCCTGATACGCACCAGGTTGTAAGCACTCCTGAGATCTAGTTTGGTGCAGAAGCACGCCCCGTGCATTGACTCAAACGCTTCGGCGATAAAAGGTAGCGGTTACCTGTACCTCACCGTTATCTGATGTAGGCCTCAGTAGTCAATGCACGAGCGCAGACCTCTCTCCTTCTTCTTCTCAAAAAAATAAAATCGAGAAGGCGGGTGAAGTGGAGGACCGAATGTACCCCTGACGCAGGGATTCGGAGACATATGTTTCCATAGCCGCCGTCTCCGCCTGTGAAAGGGGATACACTTGACCATGGAGACCTGGTCAGGACTTTCCACCGTAGTAGCACCTACAGAAACCCCTAAACACCTCCCCGAGCACTATCGCAACCACCCCGTGAGAGCCCTCCATTGCCATGAAACAGTGGGGTCATGACAAGCTAAACATGGAAGGCCTAGCACCACCGGAAATGCAGGAGAGCCAATAAGAGACTGATTCTCTCCTTGTGACCACCCTGCGTCACCAAGCCCAGAGGAGCGGTGGCCTCCCTAATGAACCCTGACCCTAATGGTCGACTGTCTAAAGCGTGAACTGGGAGGGACATTGCCACAGGAAACGATGGAGGATCCCTAAACTATGTGAAAATGATCTGGCTATAAAATTCCCAGCCTCTCCTGAATCGACAAGCGCCTTATGTTGGAATGCAGGGAAAACTCAGGAAAAGCAAGAAACAAATACAAGTGTGCAACAGAGAGCTCTGGGTGAGAATGGTGCCTTGTCACCTTGGGTGATGCCAGAGTGCCCTTCCTGCTGCCTCGACCCCCAGAGGAACCAACCCGGCACCGACCGGCAGCGTGACTTCAGTGGCCACAGACGGTGCACGAGACGAAACCTCCTCCGGTCTCCCTGGGCGCAGCACCTCCCAAATCCATGGGCATCGGAGCGGTGGTGCTCGGGGATGGAACCGACAGACCCCGATCTGGACGTTGCGGTAGCCAGCAGGTTAGGCAGCTGGTCAGCTGGTCAAAGGTGAGGGTGTCCCTGCAGGCCAACTCTCGACGGCGTTCTCAATCAAACTGCAACAATAGTGGTCGATCAGGGCCTTGTCATTCCATCCCGCTCCGGCGGCCAGGGTCCTAAAGTCCAAAGCGAACTCCTGTGACTCCTCGCCCCTGCCGCAGGTGGAAAAGACGTTCACCCACCTCTCTACCATCGGGCGTGTGGTCGAAGACTGCCCGGAAACGACGGGTGAACTCCTTAAAGTGGGTCAGCACTGCATCTCCTTCCACCCACACGGCACTGGCCCACTCCAGGGCTTTCCCTGAGAGGCATGAGACGAGGGCGGGCACCCTTTCACGGCCCAAAGGTGGCCGGGTATAATTCCAACTGAAGCAGGACACCCTGGCAGCGAGCAGCCGTCCCATCGTACTCCCTGGGGAGGGCGAGGCAGAAACCCAAAGGAACCGGGTGCAGGGGAGCGAGTAGTGGAGGACCCTGTTGTGCTGGTGGAGGTGCCTGAGGAACTCCACGCCTCTCCCAGCGGTCCATAGCTTGGACGACGTGGTCCATGGCAGTGCCAAGATGGTGGAGCATCACTGTGTGTTCCTGGAGGTGCTCCTCGACTCCCATACCCTGGACACCTGCTCCTGCTGACTCCATAGATTCGGTGCGGAATTCTGTCAGGGGTGCGTAACCGGCGGCAGGGAAGTCAGGCGCAGGATAGCAGAACTAGGTAATAGCCGAAGCAGTTTATAGGAAAACCAACGGCATAAAGAGTAACAAGCTATGGGTACAAAACCCGACGCGCACCAGTCAACATGTGCACAAGCTCTTACAATTAACAATTCCGCACAAAGACATGGGGAGAATAGAGGGTTAAATACACAACACGTAATGAGGGAATGAAAACCAGGTGTGTGGGAAAACAAGACAAAACAAATGGAAAATGAAAAATGGATCTGCAATGGCTACAAGACCGGTGACGTAGACCGCCGAACACCACCCGAACAATACTTATTTTCCAAAGTATTGAGATAAACTTTTGTTATTGACCAAATACTTATTTTCCACCATAATGTACAAATAAATTCATAAAAAAATCCTCCAATGTGATTTTCTAGATTTTTTTTTTCTCATTTTGTCTTTTTTATAGTTGAAGTGTAACTATGATGAAAATTACAGGCCTCTCTCATCTTTTTAAGTGGGAGAACTTGCACAATTGATGGCTGACTAAATACTTTTCTGCCCCACTGTATGTGGCTTCCAGTTTACATCGAGTCCAATGAAGTTCTTTCAGGGCTGTCGAGGTGTCTGCTTGGGGGGGATAAATAAACATCTGTTATTATAATTGAAGAGAATTCTCTTGGTAGATAAAGCGGTCGGCATTTGATTGCACGGAATTCTAGGTCAGGTGAACAAAAGGACTTGAGTTCCAGTGTGTAGTTATGATCACACCACGACTCATTAATCATATGGCATACACCCCCGCCCTTCTTCAAACCAGAGAGATGTTTGTTTCTGTCGGCGCAATGCGTGAAGAAACTAGGTGGCTTTACCAACTCTGATAACGTATCCCGAGAGAGTCATGTTTCCGTGAAACAGAGAATGTGACAATCTCTGATGTCTCTCTGGAAGTCAACCCTTGCTCGGATTTCGTCTACCTTGTTGTCAAGAGACTGGACATTGGCGAGTAGTACACTTGGGAGCGGTGGGCGATATGCCCGTCTACGGAGCCTGACCAGAAGACCGCTGCGTCTGCCCCTTCTGCAACGCCGTTGTTTTGGGTCGCCTGCTGGGATTCGATCCAAACAGAGTATCCTGCCACACCCTGACCTTAGAGATTCTTATTTATTCTCTATGGTTGGTTAGGTCAGGGTGTGACTCGAGTGTGAGAATCTATGTTTTCTATTTCTTTGTTGTTTTGCCTTGTGTGGTTCCCAATCAGAGGCAGCTGTCCATCGTTGTCTCTGATTGGGGATCATATATAAGTTGTCATTTTCCATTTGTGTTTTGTGGGGTATTGTTTTCCGTTTAGTATCTGTGCCTGACGGAACTGTTCGCTTTCGTTTTGTATTATTTTTGTTTGAGTGATTCTTGACAATAAAGAACATGAACACTTTCCACGCTGCGCTTTGGTCCACTCTTCCTTACGACGATGAGCGCTACAGAACACCCCACCAAAAAAGGAACAAGCAGCGTGGCCAGGAGGAGCAGGGATCCTGGGCCCGGGAGACAAGGGAGTGGAGGACATCCTGGACCTTGGAGGAGGTAATGGCAGGGGGCAAGACCCTGCCATGGAAGCAGGCGGAGGCAGCGAAAGGGGAACGTGATGATACGAGGAGTCAAGGCGACACGGAAGCACGAGAGGCAGCCCCAAAACAAATTTGGTGGGGGGCACACGGGGAGATTGGCAGAGGTAGGGTTTAGACCTGAGCCAACTCCCCGTGCTTACCGTATGGAGCGTGTGACTGGTCAGGCACCGTGTTATGCAGTGATGAGCACGGTGTCTCCCGTACGCATTCAAATCCCGGCGCACTCTGTTCCACCTCTCCGCAGTTGCCGTGCTAGAATGGGACAGATTGCACCGGCTCAGTGCTCCTGGCCCTCCGGTGCTTCTCTTCGGTCCAGGATATCCTGCATCAGCTCTACGCACGGTATCACCAGTTCGCCAGCACAGCCCAGTGCGAACTGTTCCAGCTCCCCGCACTTGCCGTGCTACAGGGGGGATTCAGCCAGGATGCGTTGTGCCAGCTCTGCGCTCCAGACCTCCAGTGCGCCTCCACAGCCCAGCATATCCTGCGCTGGCTCTATGCACTATGCCTCCAGTGCGCCTTCATAGCCCAGTGCGTCCCGTGCCAGCTCTCCACAATCACTGAGCCAGGATGTGTTGTGGCAGCTCCCCGCACCAGGCTTCCAGTACGTCTCCTCAGTCTGGTGAGACCTGTTCCGGCTCCACGTACGAAGCCTCCAGTGATGATCCATGGCACAAAGCCTCCAGTGATGATCCTTGGCACGAAGCCTCCAGTGATGATCCATGGCCCGGAGCCTGCAGTGATGATCCATGGCACAGAGCCTCCAGTGATGATCCATGGCACTGAGCCTTCAGCGAGGGTTCCAAGTCCAGAGCCTTCAGCGAGGGTTCCCAGTCCAGAGCCTTCAGCGAAGGTTCCCAGTCCAGAACCTTCAGCGAGGGTTCCCAGTCCAGAGCTTCCAGCGAGGGTTCCCAGTCCAGAGCCTTCAGCGAAGGTTCCCAGTCTAGAGCCTTCAGCGAGGGTGCCCAGTCATCAAGACGGAGCTGCTTTCCTCCCGGGGAAGGACAAGAACCTTGGCGTGATCCTGGACAACACCCTTCGTTCAACCAACATCATGGCGCTTCCAGCGAGGCTTCCCAGTCCAGTGCCTTCAGCGAGGGTTCCCAGTACAGAGCCTTCAGCGAGGGTTACCAATCCGGAGCCTCCAGCGACGGTCCACAGTCCAGAGCCTCCAGCGACGGTCCCCAGTCCCGAACCTCCAGCGGCGATCAGCAGTCCCGAGCCTCCAGCGGCGGTCTCCAGTCCAGAGCCTCCGGTGATGTTCTACAGTCTGGAGGCACCGAAGGCTGCACCGAAGTGGGGGGAGCCTAAAGCGGAGCGGGGTCTGCGTCCCGCACCGGAGCCCCCACCGAGAGTAGGTGGGGGGGTACTGTCACACCCTGACCTTAGAGATTCTTATTTATTCTCTATGTTTGGTTAGGTTGGGGTGTGACTCGGGTGGGAGAATCTATGTTTTCTATTTCTTTGTTGTTTTGCCTAGTGTGGTTCCCAATCAGAGGCAGCTGTCTATCGTTGTCTCTGATTGGGGATCATATATAAGTTGTAATTTCTGTTTGGGTTTTGTGGGGTTTTGTTTTCCGTTTAGTATTTGTGCCTGACGGAAATGTTTTGTATTCGTTATTTTAGTTTGAGTGATTCTTGACAATAAAAATCATGAACACTTTCCACGCTGCGCTTTGGTCCACTCTTTCTTACGAAGACGAGCGTTATAGATCCGCTTCAGGAAAGTCGTATTTATGGTCACAATATTGGTAAGTTGATGTTTCTCTTATGTCCAATAATTCCTCCCGGCTGTATGTAACAAGACTTAAGATTGGGGTAACAGTGTAAGAAATAAGACATACAAAAAACATAATACTGCATAGATTCCTAAGAACGCAAAGCGAGGCGGCCATCTCTGTCGGCGCCATAGACCACATCCTAATTGCTTGTTGTTGTTGGCTGTATTGTTTTGCATTGTTACTGCACTGCTGGAACATAAGCATTTCATTACACCCACAATAACATTTAGCAAAATATGTGTATGCAACCAATCAAATGAGATTTTATTTTGATTTCTCTGTGTGTCTCTTGATTCATCACAGCCTCATTATTAGCCAGGAGCAAAAGACCCCTTAATAACAGACACCAAGCACAAAACTGGTACATCTGTGAAGGGGAGAGAGAGGGAGAGAGGGGGAGAGAGGAAGAGGGGGGGGGGAGAGAGAGAGAGAGTTAGAGGGAGAGAGAGAGAGAGAGTGAGAGGGAGAGGGAGGAAGCGGGGGAGGGAGAAAAACAGCTCACCTCCAGGACACATGGTAGAATAACTTGGAGGTGTGTAATAGTTCTTTCAATTAAATTCAAAAGGTTTTATTGGCATTGGGATCATATGACCACATTGCCAAAGCAACTGAAATATATAATAAACAAAAGTGAAATGAAAAAATTTAACTCAGAAAAGTTTCAAAGGAACAGAGACATTTCAAATGTCATATTATGTCTCTATACAGTGTTGTAACAATGTGCTAATAGATAAAGCTCAAAAGGGAAAATAAATGAACATGAATATGGGTTGTATTTAGAATGGTGTTTGTTCTTCCCTGGTTGCCCTTTTTGTGTGGCAACAGTTCACATATCGTCTTTCTCTGACACTCCCACGTCTCTGCTCCTACCTGCAACTCTGCCCCCCTCCCCCTAACAACCCTCCCATACCCCTGCAATCCCTCCACCCTGCATACCTCCCCCTCAACTCCCTCCCCCTACCACTCCTCTCCCTGCTTTACAGTGTCAACCTCCACTGACAATATAAAAGAGAGGGAGAGAGAGTAAGCAAGAGAGAGAGGGGGAGAGACAGAGTACAGCTATGAGGGTCAGGCAATATATTAACCTTTACCTATCTATAGTCATGATACTGAACTCCTCATCTCTGAGCCTTCTATTGAATGACTCCTCTGCCTCGTCCACTTCCTCGTCCTGTCGTCTGCGGGAGCATTTCAGTCTGAATGGGATGTACCAGAAGGGTGATGTGATTCTGGGAGGTCTGTTTGAGGTCCACTACTTCACTGTGTTCCCTGAGCTGTCTTTCACATCAGAACCCCAGCAGCTCTACTGTGAGGGGTGAGTATTCATCTACTGGACTGGACTGGACTGGATGTGTGTCTGCACCTCTCCTAAAAAGGACAGATAGACATCCCTACTATAAGAAGCCTCACTATGATCAGTGTTAACCAACCCTGGTGCCGGAGACCTACTGGGTTCCTGTTACATTGGTGAATAGTACATTGCGGTTTCAAAATATATGTGAATAAATTGTGTGTATTCCATTGTTTTCAATCATTATTCCTGTTTTCTAAGCAAATTTACCTTTAAGATAATGATATTTTATTATCTATCCTTGACAAAGGTAATTTGTTTTCTCCTCTCCTTATGACAACACTCTCTCACACACCACTTAAGAGGTGCACAGGGTTCAACACCTCTAGAGCGATTTAAAACATTTACAAATTGATTGAATGTTCCTTTTCAGTTTTACCAGTTTTGGTTTCCAGCAGGCCCAGACTATGGCGTTTGCTGTAGATGAGATCAACAGAAACCCGGACCTTCTGCCAAACATCACGCTCGGATACCAACTCTACGACAACTGCCAGAAGTTGGGCGTATCGCTCCGTGCTGCCATGTCATTGGCCAGTGGGACAGAGAAAGAGTTCTTATTGGATGAGACTTGTTCTGGGTCACCCCCGGTGCTAGGGATTGTGGGAGACCCAGGGTCCACACACTCCATCGCCATCTCCAGTGTCCTAGGGCTGTTCCGGGTTCCCATGGTAAATCCGAAAGAATAGAAAGATGACATCATTATTGGAAATGTCCTTCTTGTATTCCAAAAGCACACTTTGAGTGAGAAACACTAGGTCTTAAATGTGTCTAGGCATGAAACATTACTATTATATTAATTAATTGAAAAATAAAAAATGAATCATTGTATATTTCTCTCCCTCAGGTGAGTCATTACGCCACGTGTTCCTGTCTGAGCGACCGGGGAAAATATCCATCCTTCTTCAGAACCATCCCCAGTGATGCCTTCCAGGTCTGTCTCTAGAAGGCTACAATGACATGATTACACAGTGAACCGTCAGCTCCCATGTAAACTCACTATACACTTCATACTGTGTAATGGCATTTACTGTTAAATATAAGGGTAAATAATAAAAAAATAAAAAGACAAGATAACGTTAAATAAAAGGTGACAAAAATAATGTATGTAGTTTATGTTGATCTCTCTATACTCTCCAGTCTCTGTAATAACACCAGTCATGTCTAATCTCTGTTGATGTGATCTCAGGTGCGAGCCATGATCCAGATCCTACGTCGGTTGGGTTGGACCTGGGTGGGACTGCTGTTCAGTGATGATGACTACGGAGTTCATGCTGCCCGGTCCTTCCACTCAAGCCTGGCCAAGTCAGGGGGCTGTGTGGCCTATTCCCAGGTCCTGCCCAAAGACAACCGCCCCACTGAGCTGCAGAGGATCGTGGGAGAGATCAAGAGCTCCTCTGCTCGTGTGGTGGTTGTGTTCTCCGTCGAGGCCTACCTGCTCCCTCTGGTGGATGAGGTTCAGAGATGATTTTATCTTGACAGTTGATCTAAAATAACTCTTACAATACATTCACATGGCGTTCTTGATGCCAAGATTATTAAATATAAAACCTGTTTTACAAGGTGGTGGTGCAGAATGTGAAGGGTCTCCAGTGGATCGCCAGTGAAGCCTGGTCCTCCTCCTCTGTGTTTCACACCCCCCGTCTCATGCCCTACCTGGGGGGTACCCTGGGTATCGCCATCCGTCGTGGAGAGATTCCCGGCCTCAGGGACTTCCTGCTTAGCATCCGCCCCAACGACCAACCTGACAATAACCCTGGAAACAACATGGTGAAGTATTTTGTTGTCTTTTACCTCCAACAATTTATTTAATTACTTTATACATTATGTTTAAAACATTTAAAGGGCTACTTTGCCTGTAAATTCTACAATATAGAAGAAAAAAAACTACTGATCCTCTAACATTCCCTTCTCTGTTCTGATAAGGTGAGACAGTTCTGGGAGGCTGTGTTTGGGTGCAGGTTGGAGCCCCCAGCAGGTTGGGTGGAGGCTGGGGGTGATGTATGTACAGGTCAGGAGGACCTGAGGGATGTGGAGACCAACTATGGGGACGTGTCTGAGCTCAGGCCGGAGTATAGCGCGTATAAGGCAGTGTACGCCCTGGCCCATGCCCTACATGACCTTCTGCAGTGTGTGCCAGGGAGAGGACCTTTCAGTGGGCACAGCTGTGCCAGTCTAGAGAGACTGGAGCCCTGGCAGGTGGGACACACACACAATCACACACAAACAGATGCAGACGTACACTTTGCCAACTGTTTACTTCCTTTTCCTCTTTTCTAAGTCAAGGTCCCCTGACCTCATACTGTCTTTTGTCTACATAATCTCCTCCTCTTTCCTCTCTTCCCTCCATCCCTCCATCCCCCTCCTCTGACCAGCTGGTCCATTACCTGGAGAGGGTTAACTTCACCACAGGGTTAGGTGATCGCGTTTCTTTCGATGACAACGGAGACGCCTTGGCCATCTATGACATCCTGAACTGGGTGTGGCTCCAGGACGGGAGCGTTCAGGTGGAGACTGTGGGTGTGATGGACGAATCAGCCCCCGCAGGACAAGAGCTCACACTGGACGAGGACAGAATTTTCTGGAACTTTGAGTCAAAAAAGGTTATTTGTAAAGTTTCAGTTTTTCACAATTCCTGACATTTAATCCTCATAACAATTCCCTGAATTAGGTCAGTTAGGATCACCACTTTTTTTTTAAGAATGTGAAATGTCAGGATAAGAGTAGAGAGATTTTTTTTTCAGCTTTTATTTCATTCATCACATTCCCAATGAGTCAGAAGTTTACATACACTCAATTAGTATTTGGTAGCTTTGGCATCAAATTGTTTAACTTGGGTAAAATGTTTCGGGGAGCCTCCCACAAGCTTTCCACAATAATTTGGGTGAATTTTGGCCCATTTCTCCTGATGGAGCTGGTGTAACTGAGTCAGGTTTGTAGGCCTTCTTGCTCGCAAATGCTTTTTCAGTTCTGCCCGCAAATTGTCTATAGGATTGAGGTCAGGGCTTTGTGATGGTCACTCCAATATCTTGACTTTGTTGTCCTTAAGCCATTTTGCAACAACTTTGGAAGTATCCTTGGAGTCATTGTCCATTTGGAAGACCCATTCGCGACCAAGCTTTAACTTCCTGACTGATGTCTTGAGATGTTGCTTCAATATATCCACGTAATTTTACTACCTCATGATGCCGTCTATTTTGTGAAGTGCACCTGTCCCTCCTGAACCAAGCACCCCCACAACATAATGCTGCCACACCCGTGCTTCACGGTTTCGAAGGTGTTCTTCGCCTTGCAAGCCTCCCCCTTTTTCATCCATACATAACGATGGTCATTATGGCCAAACAGTTCTATTAATGTTTCATCAGAACAGAGGACATTTCTCCAAAGAGTACGATTTGTCCCCATGTGCAGTTGGAAACGGTAGTCTGGCTTTTTTATGGTGGTATTGGAGCAGTGGCTTCTTCCTTGATGAGCGGCCTTTCAGGATATGTTGATATAGGACTCGTTTTACTGTGGATATAGATACTTTTGTACCTGTTTCCTCCATCATCTTCACAAGGTTTTTTGCTGTTGTTCTGCGATTGATTTTGACTTTTCGCACCAAAGTGCGTTCATCTCTAGGAGACAGAACGCGTCTCCTTCCTGAGCAGGATGACGGCTGCGTGGTCTCATGGTGTTTATACTTGCGTACTATTGTTTGTACAGATGAAGGTGGTACCTTCAGGCATTTGGAAATTGCTGCCAAGGATGAATCAGAGTTTTTGACATCTACAAAAAAAATTCTGAGGTCTTGGCTGATTTCGTTTGATTTTCCCATGATGTCAAGCAAAGAGGCACGGAGTGTGAAGGTAGGCCTTGAAATACATAAACAGGTACACATCCAATTGACTCAAATTATGTCAATTAGCCTATCAGAAGCTTCTAAAGCCATGACATAATTTTCTGGAATGTTCCAAGCTGTTTAAAAGCACAGTCAACTTAGTGAATATAAACTTCTGATCAACTGGAATTATGATACTGTGAATTATAAGTGAAAAAATCTGTCTGTAAACAATTGTTGGAAAAATTACTTGTCATGCACAAAGTAGATGTCCTAACCGACTTGCCAAAACTATAGTTTGTTAACAAGACATTTGTGGGGTGGTTGAAAAACCAGTTTTAATGACACCTACCTAAGTGTATGTAAACTTCCCACTTCAACTGTAGTTATATTTCACTACTGCAACAGAAACAGTGTCAAATTATACCAGTGGAGGGCAACGAAGCATTAAACATGGGTGTCTAAATATGGGTGTATAAACATGGGTGTGTAAATATGGATGTATAATTATGGGCATATTAAAGTCTGATTCTCCCTCCTTGGTCGTCTTTGTAAAAAATAATTTGTTCTTTAACTGACTTGCCTAGTTAAATAAAGCTTAAATTCCCCCTCACCTTCGTCCTTAAAGCCTCCACGATCAGTGTGCAGTGAGAGCTGTCCCCCAGGCACCCGTGTAGCCAGGAAGAAGGGGGAGCCTGTCTGCTGCTTCAACTGCATCTCCTGTGCTGAGGGAGAGGTCAGCAACACCACAGGTCAGTGAAATTAATATCATTTAAAGTATTTGAGGGTGGTTTGAGGCTGATGAAAAGGTTGTCCACATTTTCTTTGTCTGTCTTTCTGTCAGACTCGGCCAAGTGCTCGAGATGTCCAGAGGACTTCTGGTCCAGCCCGGAGCGTGACCTCTGCATCCCTAAGAGGGTTGAGTTCCTCTCCTACCAGGAAGCACTGGGCATCTCCTTGATGACCGCCTCGTTGCTAGGAGCCCTCATCTGTGCAGTGGTCCTTGGAATCTTCACCCGCTACCGGAACACGCCTGTTGTCAAGGCCAACAACTCTGAGCTCAGCTTCCTGCTTCTGCTGTCACTCAAACTCTGCTTCCTGTGCTCGCTGCTGTTCATTGGCCGGCCCCGGCTATGGACGTGTCAGCTGAGGCATGCAGCATTTGGTATCAGCTTTGTTCTCTGTGTCTCCTGTATACTGGTGAAGACAATGGTGGTGCTGGCTGTGTTCAGGACCTCTAAGCCCGGGGGCAATGCCAGCCTGAAGTGGTTTGGTGCTGGGCAGCAGAGAGGAACAGTCCTGGTTCTCACCTCATTCCAGGCTGCTATCTGCACAGCCTGGCTGGTTTCAGCCTCTCCAACTCCACACAAAAACACGCGCTACCATAATGATAAGATTGTATATGAGTGTGTGGTGGGGTCGGTAGCAGGGTTCGGAGCGTTGTTAGGCTACATCGGCCTCCTGGCGTTCCTTAGCTTCCTCTTGGCTTTCCTGGCAAGGAATCTTCCCGACAACTTCAACGAGGCCAAGTTCATCACCTTCAGCATGCTGAATTTCTGTGCTGTGTGGATCTCCTTTGTCCCTGCCTACATCAGCTCTCCTGGGAAGTATGCAGATGCTGTGGAGATATTCGCCATCTTAGCTTCCAGCTTTGGCATCCTGGTGGCGCTGTTTGGCCCAAAGTGTTACATCATCCTGCTGAGGCCAGAGAGGAACACCAAGAAGGCTCTGATGGGCCGGGCCTCAACCAAGACATAGGGAGAATCTTCGTTCCATTTCCTTGATTTCTCACGTCCTCTCTCCTCGCTTTCATCTCAAAACCAATTAGATTAGAAGGTCAGGAGGGGCGGGATATCTAACCTTCTCATTAATTGAGTTTTGAAAAGGAGACCGAGGAGAGGGGACACGAGGAATCACGGAAAAGTAATTGAGATTCTCCCATAGGCTCAATACCATAACAGCAGTTTACAGTGGATTCCTCTCCTTGTCTTCTTCATGTCCTCTGCTGCTGATCTGAAATATGAACACTAGGTGGAGGTACTATGCCTGCTAGGGATTTGCTTCACACTCTGTCATGCAAAGAAAGGAAAGGAGAAATGTATAGTAACAGTTTGATGGTCTCAAATAGTTTGTAGTAGCTCCTTTTTGTTTCACTTCTGTTTGTAGTTTGATGGCAATAAATTAAATTAAATCAAAGAGATTTTATTGTTTTGTTCGCACTCTAGTGATGTGTAGTAGCATGTTATTGATTAGAATTATGATGTTCTGTGACTAAATAGTATTTCCTTGGCCTGTTAAGTAGGCTTTGAATGTATTTAATTTGTCTGTGTGCGTGGCTTTAATCTTCTATGGGATAGGTTATCCCCGATGAGTGTGTTTCTGCATCGAAAAGCTTTCAATTTAATCATCACATTGTGTGGAACAGCTTAAGTTCCCTGTTCCTTCTCAAGGATTCTGCTGCCACACTTATTCACCCATTAATCAATTATTCATTAATGCACATTTTCATTTAATAAAACAGTTGACCTGAAAGGAGTTGCAGAATGTGTTTTTATTGAACAGTTGAAATTTAGTGATATATTTTATTTAAAAATCAGGAAACTGTGTCATATTGGAATAGAGAATTACACACCTCATAAAATGTGAAAGGATAAAACAACATTTTTCATTAACCATATCTAATTGAACTGATTTGTTTTAGGAACTGACATTCAGCGGAGAAATGGATGTCATTAAAGTCTATTGAAAAGAAGAGTCATATTGTGATTCAGAGGAAGACTTACTAAGTGTTGATTCACTGTTGACTAACTATTGATTCACTGTTGACTGAACCATGAGTCACTTTTGAATCATTAGAAACATACATAACCAGCAGGGTAGAAAAGTCCTGTTCATTTGTGTCCATCAACTTTAGGTATTGTCTGTTAAATATGTAACTTGCTGGTAAGTATTATACAATGTATCATGTCATTCTTTGTTAAGTTTATCCATACAAAACAACAGTGAGATGGTGTGATTAACTAAACACATTGAAGACTATATTTGGACATCATGTATTTCTTGGTGGTTTCTAATTGGACATCATGTGTTTCTTGGTGGTTTCTAATTGGACATCATGTATTTCTTGGTGGTTCCTATTTGGACATCATGTGTTTCTTGCTGGTTTCTAATTGGACATCATGTATTTCTTGGTGGTTTCTAATTGGACATCATGTGTTTCTTGCTGGTTTCTAATTGGACATCATGTATTTCTTGGTGGTTCCTATTTGGACATCATGTGTTTCTTAGTGGTTTCTATTTGGACATCACGTGTTTCTTGGTGGTTTCTAATTGGACATCATGTATTTCTTGGTGGTTCCTATTTGGACATCATGTGTTTCTTGGTGGTTTCTATTTGGACATCATGTGTATCTTGGTGGTTTCTAATTGGACATCATATGTTTCTTGCTGGTTTCTAATTGGACATCATGTGTTTCTTGGTGGTTTCTATTTGGACATCATGTGTTTCTTGGTGTTTCTCTCTGGTCTCAGAAGGATGATGTAACACTTTGGAGCAAACAGACAGAACAGCAGCCCAAAGCTGGAAGCTAAGATGGCGAATATCTCCACAGCGTCTGCGTACTTCCCAGGAGAGCTGACGTAGGCAGGGATGAAGGAGATCCACACAGCACAGAAGATCAGCATGCTGAAGGTGATGAACTTGGCCTCGTTGAAGTTGTCTGGGAGTTTCCTGGCCAGGAAGGCTAAGAGGAGACAGAGGGAGGCCAGCAGGCCGATGTAGCCCAGGACTAGAGAGAAGCCAACCACAGAGCCCACTTCACACTCCAGGATGACCTTTGACCCCTTGAGGCCTCGGTCACGGTAAGGCAGGGGAGGGCTCATGGACAGCCACACGGCACAGATGATCACCTGCGTTTACAAACACAATTACAAACACAATATAAATATCTTATAGATGACTGATTAATTCAGTTAGGTGACTTGAAGTTATTTCAATGTTAAAGCGCTCACCTGAACACTGGTAAAGAGGAAGACACTCCCTCTCTGCTGAACGGGTCCAAAACACCTCATCAGCTGCCCCGCACCGGGCCTGGCTGAGCGGAACACAGCCAGAACCACGATGGTCTTGACCAGGAGGCAGGAGAGGCAGAGCACGAAGATGACCCCAAATGCTGCCTGGCGGATCCGACACGCCCACACAGAGGGACGGCCAATGAACACCAATGAACACAGGAAGCAGAGCTTGAGTGACAGGAGAAGCAGGAAGCTCAGCTCTGAGTTGTTGGCCCGCACCTGGAAGGATTATACACACATGGTACCGTATAAGAATTTTCAATATGGTCCCATTCAACACTTTATTAAAGCTCTTACCAGAGGGGTGTTGCGGTGGTACACAAAGAACACAAACACAGCCACTGTTGCCACAGCGCCGCACACGGCAACAGTGGTCAGGGTGACGCCCATGACGTCATTGAAGGAGAGGAACTCGAGCTGACGAGGGATGCAGGCGGTCCGATGGCTGTTGGACCAGAACTCCAGAGGACACCTGTCACATTGCAAAGAGCCTGGGAGAAAAGCATCATTAATTATTCAGTCTAATAAGTCTTAAGTAAGCATTAACACACAACCGACTGTGGGAATAACCACACACCTCAGTGATGTGAGAAGGCCGATGATATTCAGTTCACTGACCTGTGGTGTTGCTGACCTCCCCTCAGCACAGGAGATGCAGTCGAAGCAGCAGACAGGCTCCCCCTTCTTCCTGGCTACACGGGTGCCTGGGGGACAGCTGTCACTGCACACTGACACAGGCACCTGTACATGCCATGTAAATCATTTCAATTGAACAAAACCATTCACTTCATGTTTTAAAAATGGTCTTTCTTACCGTATTAGATCCTGTGTTCCACTGGATGGCTGATTGGTTGATGAGGAGATTAGACCCGTCTACACGGCCTATTGTGACAAGTTTGAGCAACCCCGAGGGCGTGGCCTGCCAGTTCACAAGGTCGTACACAGCAGGGACGTCCGCGCCCCGGAAGTAGAACGGCTCCCCAAGTGGAGTGGTGAAGTTAACCTGGTTCAGGTGCTGTAACAGCTTGGAGGAGAGGAGACACAATCATGACCATTACACTGTTAATATGATGTAATAACTCAAAACATATCCCCATAGTGACTGTTAAGTGAACATGAATATTTATTGATATTAAAATACAAAGAAATATTACATTGGCATGACCAATTCCCCCCCTGATTTATTTAAGTGTTTGCAAATCATGTCTAATTAACACTGGCAATAGATGAGAGCACCTCCGCTGGGCTGATGTTGTAAGGAAGGGAGCAGGTGAAGCTGCTGCCCCAGGTAGGGCTGTGTCTCTGGGGGCAGGACAGCAGGCTGTGGAGGGCGTGGGCTGCAGCATACACAGCCAGGTACACGTTATAGGTTATTCTCAGCTGGGAGGTGTCTGTGAAGGGGCTCTGTATCCCCTCCAGAGTCTCTGCCCCACTGCAGGAGGCCAGGCGTGGACGAGGGGAACTGGAGGTGGGAGGAGGGGTGTGTGGTAGTGACACAGAGGGGGTTGGAGGAAGGGGAGAGGGGAGCAGAGATGTGCCGTGTCCATGTGCTGCTCCAGGGCTACACCCAAATACCGTTTCCCAGAGTTCCTTCAACAGGACATCTCCGGGACGATGAGAGGGGTTGAGACTTCGAAGGTGGGCCTCAAAGCCAGGAATAGGTGCACTGCGGATAGCCACACCCACGACGCCCTGAGCGACGTTAAAGAGGGCGGGGTTTCGTAGGAGTTGTCCGCTGGTGCTCCATGCCTCACTGGCCAGAAACTGCCTGTCCGTCACGTTTCTCCTCCCCAGCTCCAGGAGTAAGGCCCCCATGTCAGTGTACCAGAGGAAGACCAGGATCACCCGCGCTGTTGAGGCCTGGACCGTATCTGCTGCTCGCTTCACATCCCTCACCAGGTTCGCCCGGTTGAGGGTCTCAAAGAACGCCAGGCACACCCCCGTCCCCCGAATCTCCTCCTCAAACACCTGAGGATCAAATTGTCACAATACTGATACTAAGTTGATGAAAATATATTTTTTAAGTATCCAGTATTCGAGATACTGTAAATAAACAAAATACAGTTTTCTATACAATTGTTTTGTGATGTAAATTAAATTCTGCAGTTCTTTTTCTGTAAACTGAGGAAGAATTTATAAAGTCGTAAACAAAATTTGAAGTCAAATAAAGAAACACCTGTATGGCCAGACGACCGTAGTCATTGTCTACAGCAATAGCCCCGACCCAGGTCCATCCCAAGAGCCAGGTGAGCCGGGCCATGGTGAGGGCCTGGTAGACATCACTGGGGATGGTCCTGAAGAAGTTAGGGAACTCCTGTCTGTCACTGAGACAGCCACAGCTGGCCTGGTAACTGATCTGAGGACAACGCCATTGAATCAATCATTTCTCACTAAATAACAGACCAGATGAATTATAAGTCATTAAAGCATTATCACAATCTTTCTAGCTGAGTGTACAAAACATTAAGAACACCTTGAGTTGCACCCCCATTTGCCCTCAAAACAGCCTCAATTCGTTGGGGCATGGACTCTACAAGGTGTCGAAAGCGTTCCATAGGGATGCTGGTCCATGTTGACTCCAATGCTTCCCACAGTTGTTTCAAGTTGGCTGGATGTGGTGAATCATTCTTGGTACACACGGGTAACTTTTGAGTGTGAAAAACCCAGCTGCATTGCAGTTCTTGACACAAACCTGTGTGCCTGGCACCTACTACCATACCACGTTCACAATCTTTTGTCTTGCACATTCACCCTCTGAATGGCAAATATACACAATCAATGTCTCAATTTTCTCAAGGCTTAAAAAAATATATTTGAAATCCTTTAACTTGTCTCCTCCCCTTCATCTTTACTGACTGAAGTGGATTTAACAAGTGACATCAAGAAGGGATCTTAGCTTTCACTTGGATTCACTGGGTCAGTCTATGTCATAGAAGAGCAGGTGTTCCTAAAGTTGTGTCCACTCAGTATATAACCTGGTTGTTGAGAGAGAGACTAAGGACACAATCACATCAATATTTTTTTTATGAAGTACCAAATACCCTCATATAATATGTCAGTAAATTCTAGACTATCTGAAATATGATGAATTAAAGTATTATGGCAATTTCTCTAGCCATTGCACTTCCTGGTTGTGTGGAGAGAGACTGACCACAGGCACAGAGAGGGGCCCCAGGGTCCTGGCCAGGATGATGGTCTGAGTGGACGATGCATCACCAATGACCAGAGAAACAGGACAGGCACTAGATGGCCGTGCTGGACAGGACAGAATACCCATAACATGGATGTTTAATCAGAACCACATGATACCAAGTACATGAACTACAATATTTGATATTCATTTAGTGTAGGGTCTTCACAATATTATTGGCTATTTTGCAAATACATTTCATTGCATTTTAATTTTAGGTAAAGATGAGGTAGAGGTTAGTGGTTAAAATCACCTTTGAGGTTAGAAATCTCTGTAGTTTCACATCTGATGTTCCCCCCTGACACCAGGGACAGTGCCCCTCGCAGGCTCCAGGGGTGCTGATTACAGCTGTCCAGGATACGGTAGCCCAGCCGAACCCCCGGCAGCAGGAAGGGGTTACGGTTAATCTCGTCCACCGCAAACACCAGCGCATGTGCCCATTGCAATGGTTCCTCTTGGAAACTGAGAGCCGGGATGTGAAACATGAGACAGGAGAGAGAGAGAGAGAAGGACAGAGAAACATCATGTGTAATTGAGGATGATGTGAGCCTGTAATCAGATTCATGTCATTTATTGTGAGGAGAAACAACATTCAACATAAAACAGCACAACAAAAATATATTTCATGCTGAACACGATGGAAAAATACCACAATCTGTGACAGCAATATTATTTAGGTGTTTGCATTTACAAGAAATATGCCGTGCCTCATTGTACTCAGAGAAATAGAGCACTGTGCTACAGCAAATACAGTCTCACTCTCTATGACACACGTTAGAATTGAAGAGAGAAGTTGGACAAAAACAAAGATTGAAATTGTTTTGCAGACAATTTGTTAACATCAGATTTGAAATTGTCTGCAAAACAATTTTACAATTAATTTTGAAGTGATTATGATTCTGTGTCAACAGCAAACGATTTAGCATTTCAATTTTAATTGCTTAAGATTCTGTGTAAAATGTAAAAGTCCAATTGTCCATTTTCCAGTCTTCTGAAGAGAACAACTTTTAGATCAAGTCTGACATGAAACAAAAATAAGGCGAGGAAAATAAAGAAAGAAAAGTGTCCTGCTAAAAATTAAATGCTGTTCCAAAATGAAAGAAAATTACTTACATCAAAAGAATAAACAAGGATTAAAATCTAATTTCAACAAGCTTTGAAAAGATAGACGCAAGAAAAGTGTGATAAAAAAGTTAGAGAACAGAAAAAAATGAAATAACTTACTTGACACAGGCCTGCAGGTCAGGGGGTTGGCTGAAGCTCAGGTCTGGAGCAGGAGGGAGGTTATGGAAGGGGATGAGACCACCGATCACGACTTCACCTTCCTGGGAGAGACCACGGTCATCCAGACCAACCGAACGATCCCACCGTGAACACACAGTTGCCTGAACCATCCCTGATCCATCCCTGACCAGCCAGGGCAGTAGCAGGGGAATGGCCGGTGTCAGCCAGGTGAACCAGGTGGACATGGGAGACATGGGGGAGCTCCTCTGGACACACAGACAGGAAAGCAGTTGACCAGACCAGACCAAAACCTGTCCCAATGTAATTTCTAAATACTGAATAAAACATGAAAAACTACACCACAGTTGTAATGATGAAACATACAGATGAGTCAAAAGAGTGTAAAGATTATGATCAGAAATCCTCCCAGTCTTTACATCCAGCCTGGTGGGGGAAAGTTAATGGACTTTCTCCCTGTTAAGATGCTCCCAGATGTTTTATGTAGCACAGATCAGCCTCAGTGATTCTTCGTCAGGTGAAGACAAGCTTCGGTAGTCGACCAGTCTCTATCTCCCAGCGCTTGGTCTGGCAGCAGCCTCCTCTGATCTGGCCCAGTGGAGGATAAGGGATTTATAATGACCAGAGATCATAGAGTAGACACGGAGTAAACAAGATGACACACTGAGACCCTAAATCACAGGCCTCCTGGGTGTTGCTGTTAGGGATAGCACAAAACGATTCGAGACAAGGGTGACAGGGGTACTTTTAATTTTGAAAAATATGTTTTTAGTTTTGTGCTGCACCAATCATGGAAGTATGGTGGGGTGAGGAAGGAGGGTGACGGGGGTACAAGGACCAGGACTGAAGGGATAGTGTGACTTAATCTCCAAATAATAGTTTGAGGATTTAGATGGCCACAGGTGCTCTCTCTCTCATCTCCCTTACTGCTCATTTCACAAGCAATTACATCCCATTATCCACACACAGCAAGATACAAAAACACAGGCAGGGAGGGGGGACAGTGTGTGTGTGCGTGTGCATGTGTGTGTGTGTGTGTGTGTGTGTACATGCCATGGCAAGAGTAGTTGTATACCCCGGTGGCTACAACACCGATAAACATAGAATACAATTAGAGAGTGTGTCGGTGAGAGAAATAGGGTGGCAAATAGAGAGAGAAATGGAGAGAAAGATGGTGGAAAATAGAGAGAAGAAAAAACAAACATCAAGATCAGCAAATAGAAGACCAGTAATCAAACAGACAGACATGTTGCGTTCAAGTCACATTTTTTATGAATTTTATTACATAAGTAGGAAAATGCTCACAGTAATGTTCCGAGTGACCATACAAAGAAAAAAGGATGGGTTTAACACTGAACAGAATAATAAAACATGCAACTTGGTCTAGTGGAAACACCCTTATCTACCTATTCCACTGTGTGTTTCAGTTCTTGTAAACATCTCATTTTTTTAATAATCAGCTCCCAATTTTCCCCTTTTTTTTGCAGTCTGTATTAAATTAATTGTAAAAAAAAATCAAACATGTAAACTCAAAAAGTTTCAAATATGTGATAATGTTTAAAATATTAGAAAGCGAGTAGTCAGAGCAAGCAAGAAGTCAGAGTATTTCATCCAATCCCACTATTACTTATTCTGTGAAAAGATAGTAGTGCACTGCGATGTCTACAGATTGATGCATAGTCATGCTGGATATTTAACATGCAGAAAACAGAACAACTAAATGACAACACCTGAAATTAAAAACGAATCTACAGCAGAATATGTACCAACAACACCAGCACAGAGAGGACAATCAGAGGAGAAGGAACACTTGAGGAAGATCTTTGATGCAAAAGATCCCATCCCTTAAAAGTGGTCCCCCACTGGGCACACACTGGTTGAATCAACATTGTCTCCACGTCATTTTAATGTTGAACTAACGTGGAATAGACATTGCATTGATATCTATGGGCCTCTGATAATACTAATACACATTTAAAATGTACAAAGACCAAGACAACACTTCCCTTCAGAATTAAACACATTTGTAAAGTTTCCTTATTTTCTGCTTTATAGTAGATGGCGTTAGCTTGAACAGGAAGTAGAATTACAAGAACAGACAGGACAGGAAATGGGTACAATCAAAGTAGGAAGTAGTTTAACAGTCTGTTCCAAACTACATTTAAAGAACATTCTGATCAGGACATGAAGAAGAATAAAAAACATATTTACATTTACAGACAAGACTGTCAGACCCAATCAGGTCCTTGACTTTATATCTGAAAGTATAATTGGACAGCCCAACCATGATATAGGTTTTTTTTCCTCGGTCCTAAGCAGGAAGCTGATTTGCTGCGTTTTGGAAGTACATGTGTACATCATTCTATGTAGGTGATAACCAGGAAGTGGGTTCAGAGTCTGAGCAGGAAGCTGATTTGCTGCGTTTTGGAAGTACATTTGTACATCATTCTATGTAGGTGATAACCAGGAAGTGGGTTCAGAGTCTGAGCAGGAAGTAGACTTCTGGTTCTGTTTGTGTACCGGAGTCTGTGGGCAGCAGAGAGTCATCATGATAATGATCACCATAGTGATCTCCAAATCCATACCCCAGTGTGGTGCACCCCCCCTCAGGCAGCCCTCTGTCCTCCAGCAGGTCCAGGTAGCCCGCTATGTAAGAGCCTGTGGAGTGTCTGTTAGCTGGGGGGTTCTGACCTGCTGCTACTTTAGCACGCAGCACTACCCCTCCCACGCTGGAGGGGGCGCTCATGTCCCGGGGCTTTAGAGCCTCCCGCTGCCTCTCTCGAGCACGATTGTTGATGTGACGCACACGGCTCTGGCTCCGAGAGGAGAGACGGCGAGAGAGGAGGGGCGGGGAGTCCTCCTGGGTGTCAGGGACAAAGTTTGAGGAGGGGCAGGATGGGGGTATGAAGGGTTTGGGGGGTATCTCTAACTGAGGTAACTGGGTAAGCTGGGGTGACTGGGGTCTGTTCCCGTCTCTGTCACCCCCCTCTAGGGTGACTAGTTTACGTAACTGCTCAGTGAGGGGGTCTGCAGACTGCAGCCGTTGGGACAGACCCCCCAGGCCCCTCATCCTCCTCCACTCCTTCATACAGGGGGTGATGAAGCTGCGGCTGATGATGTTGTACTTGCTGTGGAAGTTGCAGGAGATGTCCTCTGATGTCAGGTCACCCAGAGACTTGGACTTGCAGGGGCTGGGGGCTGTGGATGTACTGAGGATAGGTAGAGGAGGGGTGAGGGTGGAGCCCAAAAGGGGCAGTGATGGGCGACCAGATTGGGGTTGGATGTGGGTTTGTGGCTTGGGCTGGGTGTCTGATTGGGGTTGGGTTTGAGTCAGGGGTTTGAGCTGGGTGTCTGTTTTGGGATGGGGTTGGGGCTGGGTGTCTGATTTGGGTTGGGGTTGTGGCTGGGTGTCTGTTTTGGGATGGGGTTGGGGCTGGGTGTCTGTTTTGGGATGGGGTTGGGGCTGGGTGTCTGATTTAGGTTGGGGTTGTGGCTGGGTGTCTGTTTTGGGATGGGGTTGGGGCTGGGTGTCTGTTTTGGGATGGGGTTGGGGCTGGGTGTCTGATTTAGGTTGGGGTTGTGGCTGGGTGTAGTGGGAGGCCGAGGCAGTGGAGGGTCTGAAGCAGTCATAGTCTCGCTGGCTGGAGTCCACACTACAGTCTGAGATGGGGGAGTACAGACCTCTGTCTCTGGGGAGGCTAACAGACCTTGGACCAGAAAGAACAGACAGACACTCTGAGGAGGAGAACCCATTCTGGAAGCAGGCTGACGCTTCTCTCTGACCCTGTCCTTCCCCTGTCCCACCCTGGTAGCTCCTGGTCTGGGGCTGGGTGGGACCACTGTAACTGTGCTGCTGGGTGAAGGCTCTGGTAATGTGTCTGCTATGAGTGTAAGGATGGCTGTTCAGGAGGAGGGGGCTGGGGTTGGGGGGCCCTTTGCAGGGGGAGGGCTGAGTTTGAGGGGTTGTCAATGGGGCTTGGCGAGGGGAGCGCTGGTGTGAGGGCTGTTTGACGGGTGAAGAACATTGGAGTTGGGGAGCAGCGTAGCATTTGGTTGAGCTGGTAGCGACCCAGGTATGGTTGTGTCCCGGTAATGTCAGGGTCATCTCCAGTGGATCCTCGTCCACGTTAATTTCCAACTCCATCAGACTACTTCCTTCCGTGTCATGGCACAACAGGAATTGGTCAGATACTGTACTGTTGTTGGACGGGCACGTGTAACCCCACGACAACCCCCACTCTCCCACTGACCCCAACATTTTAGGATCACACTCACCCACGTAGCCATCTCCTTTCTCCTCCACCACACCCCTCCGTGAGCCCACCCAGCTGCCATTGCCTTCTACCCCCAGGAGAGGAGGCTCCTTGGCTGGGGAAGGCTCCAGGCTTCCCATGGGTGTGCTCTCCTCAGAGTCAGCCTGGATGTTGCCGATGGTCTGCTTCTTCAGGTTGTAGACAGAGACTGGAGACAAGACCTCCTCATCCAGGATGGTATAGACCTCCTCCAGCTCTGTGGTCTCAGGACTGGAGAAGAGAAGGGGGGCAGGGGGGTCTGTGTGGGAGGTTTTGGGGTGGGGTGAGAGTAGATTCTGGTTCGCGTGGTTAGGGGTCTGGCTTGCTTTTCGAGGAGTGATAGGTCCGTTCATTGCCTTGCGGGGGGAGGAGATGGTGTGTGGGTCTTTATATCGGGCGGTATAGTCTATGGTAACCTTATAGGGTGTGCTGGAGTCCCAGACAGCAGGATCAGACAGACAGGACATGACACTGAGGGTGTGGGGGTCAGAGTTCATTGTGAAATCATTCTGGTCGCCGGTGAGGTCAAACTGACCAATCAGAGCGGAAATAGACCCGTAGGTGGTATCGTTGCCGAGGGATACGGCGTCAATGAGATGTGAGATGATGCTGTCCTGTAGGGGGACGTGGCTCTGCAGTTCGGACCGGTCCACATTCAGTAGGGAGATGGGGAGAGAGGAAGGAGAGGAGGAAGTTGCTGTGTTTGTTGTACTAAGTAATGTTGTCTCTGGTCTGCTCTCACTTGGTACGTGTAAACAGTTGCTCTCTGTCTCTGTTGAGCTGCTGAGGTGACACACCGTCCTTTGGCGAGAAGAAACGTCCTCAGCTTTGCTGGGTGGGTTGACTCTGTCTTGTGATTGGTCTTTGGAGTCACCATCTACAGTTCCTCCTCCTCGGCCAATGACCAGGTAGGAGGTCTCATCTGATTGGTCAGACTCTGTGGTGTTATCCTGTGCGTTGTTGTGATTGATGGAAGGGGTGAACACTTTGTGCTCAAGGGAGGCGGATGATTCGACGACTTGTTCCACAGAGTGGAACCTGGGCTGGTTAAAGGGGGACGTTCCTGTGGAAACAGACAAGTTAGACAGTCAGTCAAGGTTCACACATATCACAGACGTACGTAGAACACCAAGTCAACCAACAACCAACCGACACATTCCGTCCAATAGGACCCAATAGCAAACACAGAGACGAATGGAATGTACCACCAAATACGACTGTGAGAGGGGTGTTGGAGAATGAGGCTGTGCAGGTAACAGAAGGAACATCCATTTTTTAGGGGGAACTTCAAATTTCGTAAAACAGATGGTCAAATGGGATCTATTTTTTTGTTTTAAAGGAAAATGTACATTTTGAAATTTTTATAAAGTTACATCAGTGGCATGATGTAATACTGGGATGTTTTAGGATGAGGCAACCTTAGGAGGTGTTTTGGTTTACCTGGCGGGATATCCTAGTCAGTTCTCTACTACAGAGAAGCACCACAGAGTGAAGAAGGAACAGAAAAGGCAAGTTAAAGTAGTGAGGAAGAATAGAGTGCCTGGATTTGTCAATTCACATGAAAACGCATTTTTATTTCTATATCTTAGAAAATGATGAGTTAGAAACAAGGAAAGGAATTACATTTCACATAAGACCCATAGCACTGTTTCACTGAGAGCGCAGGACAACAACTCTAAGCATCATGTCACACATATAGCAAACAAAGCCAGTTGCCTTTACAGGTAAGCCTATGGTCATGTATTACGCTGAGAATTAGGCAACATGATGCTGTTACACTGTCGGTTGGTTTCTTGCGTTGGTTTCTTCTTACATGTTAAATATCGATTATAACATATTGCTTGTTACATGGCATTCCGTTAATTGTTATGGTTGATGTAAGAGTGTGTGAGGTCTACTGAGGAGGTCTACCCACCGATGAGTGTGTCTGCACCCAGGTCAGTCTGCTCCTGGTCTGGGGAGCAGAGGGAGAGCTGTCCCTGCAGTAGCCTCTCCAGGGGCATGGAGATGGGCCTGTGGGTGAGGGGTGTTGGGCGGCTCTCCACCATTACCCCCTCCCTGTCCCTTTCCCTGTTCTGGGACCCCTCCGCCCCAGCCCCTGCCCCGGCCCACACTCGGTCCTTGCCGTCTGATATGGAGGCCTTGCGGTCCGATATGGAGGTGGAGGACTCAGCGAGCTTAATCTTAGTTTTCTTGCGACGGTTGGCGGGGGCGCTGGCGGTGCGTCGTAGGAGGTGGTCACTGATGGAGCGTTTCCTGGGGGCCGAACCACAGCTGGTGTCTACTGACGACTTAGAGGGCCTGTTAAATAAACCTCTGATGCCTCGCAGCTGACGACCCTGATGGGTGGAAAGAGAAGAAGAATGAAGAGAGAGGGAGGGGAGAGAGAAGAAGAATGAAGAGAGAGGGGTGAGAGAGAGAAGAAGAATGAAGAGAGAGGGAGGGGAGAGAGGAGAAGAATGAAGAGAGGGGAGAGGGGAATGAAGAGAGAGGGAGGGGAGAGAGAATGAATGAAGAGAGGGAGGGAAGAGAGAGGGAGAAGAAGAATGAAGAGAGAGGGAGGGGAGAGAGGAGAAGAATGAAGAGAGAGGGGAGGGGAGAGGGAGAAGAATGAAGAGAGAGGGAGGGAGAGAGGAGAAGAATGAAGAGAGAGGGAGGGGAGAGAGAAGAAGAATGAAGAGAGAGGGAGGGGAGAGAGAGAAGAAGAAGAGGGAGGGGAGAGAGGAGAAGAATGAAGAGAGAGGGAGGGGAGAAGAAAGAAGAGAGAGGGAGGGGAGAGAGAAGAATGAAGAAGGAAGAGAGAGAGAGGAGAAGAATGAAGAATGAAGAGAGAGGGAGGGGAGAGAGGAGAAGAATGAAGAGAGAGGGAGGGGAGAGAGGAGAAGAATGAAGAGAGAGGGAGAGGAGAGAAGAAGAATGAAGAGAGAGGGATGAAGAGAGAAGAATGAAGAGAGAGGGAGGGGAGAGAGGAGAAGAATGAAGAGAGAGGGAGGGGAGAGAGGAGAAGAATGAAGAGAGAGGGAGGGGAGAGAGGAGAAGAATGAAGAGAGAGGGAGGGGAGAGAGAAGAAGAATGAAGAGAGAGGGAGGGGAGAGAGAAGAAGAATGAAGAGAGAGGGAGGGGAGAGAGAAGAAGAATGAAGAGAGAGGGAGGGGAGAGAGAAGAAGAATGAAGAGAGAGGGAGGGGAGAGAGAAGAAGAACGAAGAGAGAGGGAGGGAAGAGAGGAGAAGAATGAAGAGAGAGGGAGGGGAGAGAGAAGAATGAAGAGAGAGGGAGGGGAGAGAGAAGATAAATGAAGAGAGAGGGGTGAGAGAGAGAAAGTGTTCAGTAGTTTGCATGAAAATATGAATTGCATGGTGTGAGGAAGGTTAGATAAGATGTGTCATGCTTTTCAATCACATCACAGTATTCCCACCACAATGCAAACATGCCCGAGAAACAATATAGACTGACAACATTAACACAATTCACTCTACACAAAACAAAATATTTTCAGCAAATCAACACTTCTTTACATGAATTCAGATTAAGTGCTGAGCTGTCATTGCCACTCCCACTCAGGTTCATCATGGGGAGAATCTCAATTTGCATTTCCTTGATTCCTTGCAATGTCTCTCCTCGTCTCCTTCTCAAAACCCAATGGATGAGGTCAGAGGTCCGTCCCGTCTAACCTTCTCATCCAATAGGTCTCGAGAAGGAGGTCGAGGAGAGAGGACATGGGAAATCAAGGCAATGCAGTTGAGATTCTCCCGTGGCCAAAGACATACCTTTAGGTGGCACTACAGCATAACGGTAACTACTAACCACAGACAAACAACCATCTCATTCTCTCACTCACAATCCTTGCACATAGTCCCTCTTTACCATTATCTGTGTAGTTAGTAATGCCATGAGCTCTGATTTTATGAACCCGATAATTACTGATAAAATGCATAGAAAATCACCTAACAAGAAAACACATCCACAATACACCCAATATACCAATCTTAGATACAGTAGCATACACAAAGAAATACATCTGAAACCATATACACTCCACCACACACAGTGGAAACCGTTGACAGTCGTGCAGATGCCATGCAGCATACATAGTCTACCCAGGATACCTTGTGGGCTCCTAGAAAGTGCATTATGGTAAAGCTGGGGTTCAGGACTAGTGGATTCCACTGGAAAGGAAGAAGGTATCAGCTTAGGAGAATTATATAGCTGACAACGAAGTGTAATAAATATGTAAAAGCTAAAACTGATTTTTTCCCCCCACTTCAGACCACTTCTTTTCTATAGGGTCAGAGTAGCACTAGCCTGGTACCCAGATCTGATCTCACTAGCCTGGTACCTAGATCTGATCTCACTAGCCTGGTACCCAGATCTGATCTCACTAGCCTGGTACCCAGATCTGATCTCACTAGCCTGGTACCCAGATCTGATCTCACTAGCCTGGTACCCAGATCTGATCTCACTAGCCTGGTACCCAGATCTGATCTCACTAGCCTGGTACCCAGATCTGATCTCACTAGCCTGGTACCCAGATCTGATCTCACTAGCCTGGTCTGATCTCACTAGATCTGATCTCACTAGCCTGGTACCCAGATCTGATCTCACTAGCCTGGTACCCAGATCTGATCTCACTAGCCTGGTACCCAGATCTGATCTCACTAGCCTGGTACCCAGATCTGATCTCACTAGCCTGGTACCCAGATCTGATCTCACTAGCCTGGTACCCAGATCTGATCTCACTAGCCTGGTACCCAGATCTGATCTCACTAGCCTGGTACCCAGATCTGATCTCACTAGCCTGGTACCCAGATCTGATCTCACTAGCCTGGTACCCAGATCTGATCTCACTAGCCTGGTACCCAGATCTGATCTCACTAGCCTGGTACCCAGATCTGATCTCACTAGCCTGGTACCCAGATCTGATCTCACTAGCCTGGTACCCAGATCTGATCTCACTAGCCTGGTACCCAGATCTGATCTCACTAGCCTGGTACCCAGATCTGATCTCACTAGCCTGGTACCCAGATCTGATCTCACTAGCCTGGTACCCAGATCTGATCTCACTAGCCTGGTACCCAGATCTGATCTCCTAGCCTGGTACCCAGATCTGATCTCACTAGCCTGGTACCCAGATCTGATCTCACTAGCCTGGTACCCAGATCTGATCTCCTAGCCTGGTACCCAGATCTGATCTCACTAGCCTGGTACCCAGATCTGATCTCACTAGCCTGGTACCCAGATCACTGCCTGGTACCCAGATCTCACTAGCCTGGTACCCAGATCTGATCTCACTAGCCTGGTACCCAGATCTGATCTCACTAGCCTGGTACCCAGATCTGATCTCACTAGCCTGGTACCCAGATCTGATCTCACTAGCCTGGTACCCAGATCTGATCTCACTAGCCTGGTACCCAGATCTGATCTCACTAGCCTGGTACCCAGATCTGATCTCACTAGCCTGGTACCCAGATCTGATCTCACTTGCCTGGTACCCAGATCTGATCTCACTAGCACCCAGATCTGATCTCACTAGCCTGGTACCCAGATCATGATCTCACTTGGTACCCAGATCTGATCCATAGCCTGGTACCCAGATCTGATCTCACTAGCCTGGTACCCAGATCTGATCTCACTAGCCTGGTACCCAGATCTGATCTCATAGCCTGGTACCCAGATCTGATCTCACTAGCCTGGTACCCAGATCTGATCTCACTAGCTAGCCTGGTACCCAGATCTGAAGCCTGACCAGATCTGATCTCACTAGCCTGGTACCCAGATCTGATCTCACTAGCCTGGTACCCAGATCTGATCTCACTAGCCTGGTACCCAGATCTGATCTCACTAGCCTGGTACCCAGATCTGATCTCACAGCCTGGTACCCAGATCTGATCTCACTAGCCTGGTACCCAGATCTGATCTCACTAGCCTGGTTCCCAGATCTGATCTCATAGCCTGGTAAAGAGATCTGAAACTAGCCTGGTACCCAGATCTGATCTCACTAGCCTGGTACCCAGATCTGATCTCCCAGCCTGGTACCCAGATCTGATCTCACTAGCCTGGTACCCAGATCTGATCTCACTAGCCTGGTACCCAGATCTGATCTCACTAGCCTGGTACCTGATCTGATCTCACTACCCAGATCTGATCTCACTAGCCTGGTACTGATCAGAAACTGATCTCACTAGCTGGTACCCAGATCTGATCTCACTAGCCTGGTACCCAGATCTGATCTCACTAGCCTGGTACCCAGATCTGATCTCATAGCCTGGTACCCAGATCTGATCTCACTCAAATCTGATCTCACTAGCCTGGTACCCAGATCTGAAAGCCTGGTACCCAGATCTCTCACTAGCCTGGTACCCAGATCTGATCTCACTATTAAATCTGATCTCACTAGCCTGGTACCCAGAATCTCACAGACTGGTTCCCAGGCTATCTCATAGCCTGGTAAGAGACCAGAAACAGACTGGTACCCAGGCTATCTGATCTCAAAGAGGTTAGAAAGATCTGATCTGGTACCCAGGCTATATTAAAGATCTCACTAGCACCCAGAAACAGACTGGTTCCCAGATCTATCTCAAAGAGACCAGAAATCTCACTAGCCTGGTACCCAGATCAATATCAAAGAGGTTCAGCCTGGTCCCAGAGACTGGTACCCAGGCTAAATCATGTTTTGTAAAGACATGAAGATACAGAAACAGACTGGTACCCAGGCTATATTAAAGAGAGCAGAAACAGACTGGTTCCCAGGCTATATTAAAGAGACCAGAAACATACTGGTACCCAGGCTATATCAAAGAGGTTAGAAAGAGACTGGTACCCAGGCTATATTAAAGAGAGCAGAAACAGACTGGTTCCCAGGCTATATTAAAGAGACCAGAAACATACTGGTACCCAGGCATATTAAAGAGACCAGAAACAGACTGGTACCCAGGCAATATCAAAGAGGTTAGAAAGAGACTGGTACCCAGGCTATATTAAAGAGACCAGAAACATACTGGTACCCAGGCTATATTAAAGAGAGCAGAAACAGACTGGTTCCCAGGCTATATTAAAGAGACCAGAGACATACTGGTACCCAGGCTATATTAAAGAGAGCAGAAACAGACTGGTTCCCAGGCTATATTAAAGAGACCAGAAACATACTGGTACCCAGGCTATATTAAAGAGACCAGAAACAGACTGGTACCCAGGCAATATCAAAGAGGTTAGAAAGAGACTGGTACCCAGGCTATATTAAAGAGACCAGAAACATACTGGTACCCAGGCTATATTAAAGAGAGCAGAAACAGACTGGTTCCCAGGCTATATTAAAGAGACCAGAAACATACTGGTACCCAGGCTATATTAAAGAGAGCAGAAACAGACTGGTTCCCAGGCTATATTAAAGAGACCAGAAACATACTGGTACCCAGGCTATATTAAAGAGACCAGAAACAGACTGGTACCCAGGCAATATCAAAGAGGTTAGAAAGAGACTGGTACCCAGGCCATATTAAAGAGACCAGAAACATACTGGTACCCAGGCTATATTAAAGAGAGCAGAAACAGACTGGTTCCCAGGCTATATTAAAGAGACCAGAAACATACTGGTACCCAGGCTATATTAAAGAGAGCAGAAACAGACTGGTTCCCAGGCTATATTAAAGAGACCAGAAACATACTGGTACCCAGGCTATATTAAAGAGACCAGAAACAGACTGGTACCCAGGCAATATCAAAGAGGTTAGAAAGAGACTGGTACCCAGGCCATATTAAAGAGACCAGAAACATACTGGTACCCAGGCTATATTAAAGAGACCAGAAACAGACTGGTACCCAGGCAATATCAAAGAGGTTAGAAAGAGACTGGTACCCAGGCCATAGGGTCAGTGGTGACACGTGGAGAAGAGGACCAGGCATACTAGGAATGTCTCAGACTGTACCAATCTTACCATAGAAGGGTTTATCTCACTGCAATGTACTGTACCAACCTTCCCATAGATGTCATGAACTGATACGTGGATGAAGATGGACGCCTCAGTCAACCCCTCCAAGTACACATGTCTATAACCTGAAGAGAGAGAAAGGGAGAGAGACAGAGAGTTATCGTTGTGGAGAGGTCATTACAAAACCCCATGTATAACACTGCATGGAATAAGTACAGAAAAAGCTCCTCAAGGACAATCTAGATCACATATGTCAGAGTCAAGGCCCGCGGGCCACATCCGGCCCGCGAGAAGGTTTTTTACGGCCCCTGGGATGATCTTGATTTATTATTAGAACCGGCCCGCAGACCGCAGCAAGCCGGCAGCCCGCAGATCTTTTACACGCACCAATACTACATTTCCCACAATGCAACGGTGACGCACCGAGCAGTAGGCTGCTTCATTTCAATATTTATTGGCACAGCAGTCGTCAGCATCACAGTAAAATTAACTTTCAGATACCCATCAAAAATGGCAAAACGGAAGGTGGACACTGAGAACCGGGGTTTCAAACAAGGTGGGAGTCGGAGTATATGTTCACGGAGGTAGCTGGAAAACCTTGTCTTCTGTGTGGAGAAAGTGAGGCGGTACTGAAAGAGTATAATCTGAGACGACATTATGAAACGAAACACGAGGACAAAAACAAGAATATGGACATGGAACAAAGGCTACAAAAGGCAGAGGAATTAAAACGAGGCCTCAAATCTCGACAGGCTCTGTTCAAAAAAGCCAAATCACAAGGCCAGGCTGCTGTCAAGGCCAGTTTTATTTTGGCAGAAGAGATCGCTAAATCAGCCCGGCCATTTACGGAGGGGGATTTCATCAAAAACTGCATGATTAAAGTTTGTGACGAAGTTTGCCCAGAAAAAGGCAACTCTTTTTAAATGTGAGTCTGAGCAGAAACACCATTGCCGAGAGAGTAGACCAGTTGTCCATCAATCTAAAAGAGCAGCTTGTGAAAAAGGGAAAAGATTTCATTGCATATTCCTTGGCTGTGGATGAGAGCACCGACATTTCTGACATTGCCCAGTTGTCAATTTTCATCCGCGGAGTGGACTCCAGCCTAAGCGTGACAGAGGAGTTTTTGGCTTTACGTCCTATGCATGGCACAACTACGGGGCATGATTTGTATGAAGAGGTGTCAAGATGTGTAAATGAGATGGAGCTGCCTTGGGAAAAACTCGTGGGTTTGACAACCGACGGAGCACCTGCGATGTGTGGACACAGGAGCGGACTGGTGGCGAAGATACGGGAAAAGATGCAAGAGGAAAACGCGACAGGTGAGCTGACAGCTTATCATTGTATCATACACCAGGAAGCGTTGTGCGGTAAAGCCTTGAAAATGGAGCATGTAATGAGCATCATCACGCGCACAGTTAACTTTATCAGAGCCAAAGGTTTGAATCACCGCCAGTTCAAGGCATTTCTGACGGAGTTAGAAACGGAGCATGGTGATTTGCCTTATCACACAGAGGTGCGATGGCTAAGCCAGGGAAAGGTGCTTCAAAGATGTTTCGAGCTTCGTGAGGAGATTTGTCTGTTCTTGGACAGCAAAGGGAAAGACACAACACAACTCCGAGACAAAATGTTTCTGTGTGAAATGGCTTTTCTGTGTGACATTACGAGTCATCTGAATGCAATGAACTTGCAGCTGCAGGGTCGGGATCATGTCATCTCTGATATGTACAGTACAGTGAAGGCATTTAAAACCAAACTGACTCTGTGGGAGACGCAGATGCGGAAAGAAAATTTGAGCCACTTTCCCAGCTGCCAGACCATGAAAGAGAAGCTCTCTACCAGTGCGTTCCCGAGCGCACAGTTGGCTGATAAAATAGGTATGCTTGCCGCTGACTTTCGACGCCGATTTGCTGACTTTGAAGCACAAAAAAGCAGGTTGGAACTGCTCGGTAACCCATTTGCTGTTGACGTGGAAAGCTCACCACCAAACCTCCAAATGGAGTTGATTGACCTCCAATGCAATGATGCACTGAGGGCAAAATATGCGGCAGTGGGTGCTGCGGAGTTCGCCCGTTTCCTCCCCGACACAATGCCCCAGCTGCGCATCCAGGATGCTCAAACGTTGTCTATGTTTGGCAGCACATACCTGTGTGAACAACTTTTTTCTTTGATGAACCTGAACAAAACATCACACAGAAGTCGACTTACTGCTGAACACCTCCACTCAATTCTGAGGATTTCCTCAGCTCAGAGCCTTACCCGAACATTGATGAACTTGTGGAAAAGATGGGACACCACCAAGTATCACCCTCAACCTCAAACAAGTGAACATTACTGTGCAATCACATATTTAGAGTTTTTACTCAGTTCAAGTTTAAAAGTTAAAGTTTAATATTTGTTTTCACTGCATGTTACTTCTCCTTAAACAAAGTGTTGTTTTTGATTAATAGATTTTTGCACTTTATTTTATTGTATTTCAGTCCAATTATATTTTAAAATATTTCAGTTGAGTGGATGATAGAAAATTGCTATTATTGTTTTTTTCTTTGAAGTAAATTTAGCCCACTTTTGCTAAAATAGAAAATATAGGCTACTGATGGTGCCTTGAATACCGGTTTCTTTCATTTAATGTTCATGTTATGGGGATTTTTATATAAAGGAAATTTGTCTTTTGTGTCTGTTGAAAATTAAAGATTACTGACAGAGCCATAAGAAAATATTGCTTTATTTATCTGATCATATTGGAATATATTTGTTAGGTTTTCAGTAGGTTCAATTAGGTTCACTAGACTATATGCGTCATTTAAAAAATTTTCAATGAACATTCGAACAGTCCGGCCCTCGGCTTGTAGCTAAATTTTTTATTTGGCCCTCCGTCCATTTGACTTTGACACCCCTGATCTAGATGCACTATTTGCTGACTGCAACAAAGAGGGGAACGTAAGCCACTTCACTTTCTACACAGACCATCCCCTGGTACAGTGCTATATTAACCAGATCATCCCCTGGTACAGTGTTATATTAACAGACCATCCCCTGGTACAGTGTTATATTAACCAGACCATCCCCTGATACAGTGCTATATTAACCAGACCATCAACTGATACAGTGCTATATTAACCAGACCATCCCCTGATACAGTGCTATATTAACCAGACCATCCCCTGGTACAGTGCTATATTAACCAGACCATCCCCTGGTACAGTGTTATATTAACCAGACCATCCCCTGGTACAGTGTTATATTAACCAGACCATCCCCTGGTACAGTGCTATATTAACCAGACCAGCCCCTGGTACAGTGTTATATTAACCAGACCATCCCCTGATACAGTGCTATATTAACCAGACCATCCCCTGGTACAGTGCTATATTAACCAGACCATCCCCTGATACAGTGCTATATTAACCAGACCATCCCCTGGTACAGTGTTATATTAACCAGACCATCCCCTGGTACAGTGTTATATTAACCAGACCATCCCCTGGTACAGTGCTATATTAACCAGACCATCCCCTGGTACAGTGTTATATTAACCAGACCATCCCCTGGTACAGTGTTATATTAACCAGACCATCCCCTGATACAGTGTTATATTAACCAGACCATCCCCTGGTACAGTGCTATATTAACCAGACCATCCCCTGGTACAGAGCTATATTAACCAGACCATCCCCTGATACAGTGTTATATTAACCAGACGATCCCCTGGTACAGTGTTATATTAACCAGACCATCCCCTGATACAGTGCTATATTAACCAGACCATCCCCTGATACAGTGCTATATTAACAGACCATCCCCTGATACAGTGTTATATTAACCAGACCATCCCCTGGTACAGTGTTATATTAACCAGACCATCCCCTGGTACAGTGTTATATTAACCAGACCATCCCCTGATACAGTGCTATATTAACCAGACCATCCCCTGATACAGTGCTATATTAACAGACCATCCCCTGATACAGTGCTATATTAACCAGACCATCTCCTGAATTAAGTGAGTTTAAAAGTTATATTAACCAGACCATCCCCTGGCACAGTGTTATATTAACCAGACCATCCCCAGGTACAGTGTTATATTAACCAGACCATCCCCTGGTACAGTGCTATATTAACCAGACCATCCCCTGGTACAGTGCTATATTAACCAGACCATCCCCTGGTACAGTGCTATATTAACCAGACAATCCCCTGATACAGTGCTATATTAACCAGACCATCCCCTGGTACAGAGCTATATTAACACAGACATCCCCTGGCATGGTGCAATATTAACCAGACCATCCCCTGGTACAGTGTTATATTAACCAGACCATCCCCTGGCACAGAGCTATATTAACACAGACCATCCCCTGGTACAGTCCTATATAAACACAGACATCCCCTGGCACAGTACTATATTAACACAGACATCCCCTGGCATGACACAGTGCTATATTAACACAGACCATCCCCTGGCATGACACAGTGCTATATTAACACAGACATCCCCTGGCATGACACAGTGCTATATTAACACAGACCATCCCCTGGCATGACACAGTGCTATATTAACACAGACCATCCCCTGGCATGACACAGTGCTATATTAACACAGACCATCCCCTGGCATGACACAGTGCTATATTAACCAGACCATCCCCATGACACAGTGCTATATTAACACAGACATCCCCTGGCATGACACAGTGCTATATTAACGCAGACATCCCCTGGCATGACACAGTGCTATATTAATCAGACCATCCCCTGGCATGACACAGTGCTATATTAGCACAGACCATCCCCTGGCATGACACAGTGCTATATTAACACAGATCATCCCCTGACATGACACAGTGCTATATTAACACAGACATCCCCTGACATGACACAGTGCTATATTAACACAGACCATCCCCTGGCATGACACAGTGCTATATTAACACAGACCATCCCCTGGGATGACACAGTGCTATATTAACCAGACCATCCCCATGACACAGTGCTATATTAACACAGACATCCCCTGGCATGACACAGTGCTATATTAACACAGACATCCCATGGCATGACACAGTGTTATATTAACACAGACATCCCCTGGCATGACACAGTGCTATATTAACACAGACCATCCCCTGACATGACACAGTGCTATATTAACACAGATCATCCCCTGACATGACACAGTGCTATATTAACACAGACATCCCCTGACATGACACAGTGCTATATTAACACAGAGCATCCCCTGGCATGACAGTGCTATATTAACACAGAGCATCCCCTGGCATGACACAGTGCTATATTAACACAGACCATCCCCTGACATGACACAGTGCTATATTAACCAGACCATCCCCATGACACAGTGCTATATTAACACAGACCATCCCCTGGCATGACACAGTGCTATATTAACACAGACCATCCCCTGGCATGACACAGTGCTATATTAACCAGACCATCCCCATGACACAGTGCTATATTAACACAGACCATCCCCTGGCATGACACAGTGCTATATTAGCACAGACCATCCCCTGGCATGACACAGTGCTATATTAACACAGACCATCCCCTGGCATGACAGTGCTATATTAACCAGACCATCCCCATGGCACAGTGCTATATTAACACAGACATCCCCTGGCATGACACAGTGCTATATTAAAACAGACATCCCCTGGCATGACACAGTGCTATATTAACACAGACCATCCCCTGGCATGACACAGTGCTATATTAACCAGGCCATCCCCTGGCACACTACCCATATGTCAAGAGAAGGGGTATTGTCCCAGGGTGGAAACTCAGAATACAAGACATTGAGGAAATTGAAACAACCTGTCTACATGTACAAGTCTGGGACAGTAATGGTGCAGGGCTTCCTCATGCAGTTCCAGTAGGACTTTTACGGGGTCAAAGAGAGAGAACAGCAGGAAAGGTTCTCTCTCTCTCTGTGACAACTCACCCATCCTGAGTGAGTCTGATCACACCTCTTCAAAATGTCCTGCAGACAAAGATAGTCAGCCTCCCCCAGCCCCCAGCACTGAACACTCCCCCAGAGAAGCCAACAGAACAGCCAAACTCAGACCCGGACCACAACCTCAACACCAACCCAACAGAGGACAGACAACACAAGACCCACCAACACAACAGACTCCACCCCCTCCCAACAGACTCCACCCATTCCCAACAGACCCCACCCCTTCCCAACAGACTCCACCCCCTCCTAACAGCCCTCCTGTCAGCTCCCCTGATTGCTCTCTTACCGACCCCCACACATCCACTGAGGACACAAAAGCCAGAGAGACTGTGCTCCTCATTGACTGAAATGGCAAATACATTCAAGAGGATGAATTTTAACCCAAACACAAAGTGGCTAAACTCTGGAGCCCAAAAACTAGGTATGCCCTGGAGCTGCTACCAGAGGACAGACTAGGGTCCCCCAACCACATCATAATTCACACGGGCACAAATGACCTGAGAGCCCCGGAGGAAAGGGTTACCACAGCACTCAAGGGAGTGATTGAAAAATCATCTTCTAATTCATCTTCTAATTTCCCCAACACACATTTATCTCCACCCTGTTACCACAAAAATACTTTCAAAAATACTTTCCCTGCCACCATACAGACGGTGAATGCAAGCATATTGCGAGACTATGCCTCAAAACCTAATGTCTACCTGCTCCACCACTCCACCCTGGACTTGAACAGCCTTTACAACCAGGTCCACCACTACAAGGCAGCAATCCCAACTTTTGCCAGGACCCTGAAGGACGTAACCCTAAACCGTAGTCCCGGCACATCACACAGGAGCAACAGAGAAACGGACACCCCGCCCAGACCAGCGAGACACCCTCCCAGACCTGCAAGACCCCCTCCTGAAGGATCTGCACAGAGAGAACCCACACCAAGAGGACCTACACCCAGACCACAGCATCACCAGTCACACCCCAACCAGCTGAAACCACACCAAACAAACCCTGGCCACACCCTATATAGGCACCACTATATCAGACCTATGCCCTTTCTGCCCACCCCATGCCCCCCGCCTCTGCGACAAAGATCTCAACATGACAGCGGACATATGCCCAGGTTGTGAGCAGAGCAACAGGCCAACCCCCAGTATTACATCCGTCCAAGCTCCATCCTGCAACCTAAGAGGTATGTATCCGATGCTCAACATGCTCTGCTCACACCTACTATGATGGTCCGGGCCTAAACCACACAAAAACAACACTAGACACTATGGAACACAAAGCTTGTACTGTCTCCTCCTGGAATGTACAAGGTCTGAGGTCATCTGTCTAAAAATAAGGAACCCAGACTTCATGTAAAAAAAAAACAGACATTGTCATCCTACAATAAATATGGTTAAAAGGAGACGGACCCACTGGTTGCCCTCTAGGTTACAGAGAGCTGGTAGTCCTATCCACCAAACGACCAGGTGGGTGGTATAGAGGAGATGGACCCACTGGTTGCCCTCTAGGTTACAGAGAGCTGGTAGTCCTATCCACCAAACGACCAGGTGGGTGGTATAGAGGAGATGGACCCACTGGTTTCCCTCTAGGTTACAGAGACCTGGTAGTCCTATCCACCAAACTACCAGGTGGGTGGTATAGAGGAGATGGACCCACTGGTTTCCCTCTAGGTTACAGAGACCTGGTAGTCCTATCCACCAAACTACCAGGTGGGTGGTATAGAGGAGACGGACCCACTGGTTGCCCTCTAGGTTACAGAGAGCTGGTAGTCCTATCCACCAAACGACCAAGTATGAAACGTGGAAGGTATGCTAATTTGGTATAGACCAGACCTAACCCACTCTGTTAAATTAGTCAAAACAGGAACATTTTACATCTGGCTAGAAATGAATAAGGAAATGATCTCAGAGAAAAATGTCCTCCTGTGTGCTGCCTATATCCCTGCAATAGAAACGCCATACTTTACAGATGACAGCTTCTCCATCCAATTACCAGGCCCAGGGACATGTACTAGTCTGTGGCGACCTAAATGACAGAACTGGACAATAACCTGACATCCTCAGCACACAGGGGGACAAACATCTACCTGGAGGTCACAGTATTCCCTCCCACATATGCCCCCCTAGACACAACTACGACAACATAGCCAACAAAAAGTCCTGCAGCTCTGTAGGACACTGGGTATGTACAGTGCCTTGCGAAAGTATTCGGCCCCCTTGAACTTTGCGACCTTTTGCCACATTTCAGGCTTCAAACATAAAGATATAAAACTGTATTTTTTTGTGAAGAATCAACAACAAGTGGGACAATCATGAAGTGGAACGACATTTATTGGATATTTCAAACTTTTTTAACAAATCAAAAACTGAAAAATTGGGCGTGCAAAATTATTCAGCCCCTTTACTTTCAGTGCAGCAAACTCTCTCCAGAAGTTCAGTGAGGATCTCTGAATGATCCAATGTTGACCTAAATGACTAATGATGATAAATACAATCCACCTGTGTGTAATCAAGTCTCCGTATAAATGCACATGCACTGTGATAGTCTCAGAGGTCCGTTAAAAGCGCAGAGAGCATCATGAAGAACAAGGAACACACCAGGCAGGTCCGAGATACTGTTGTGAAGAAGTTTAAAGCCAGATTTGGAAACAAAAAGATTTCCCAAGCTTTAAACATCCCAAGGAGCACTGTGCAAGCGATAATATTGAAATGGAAGGAGTATCAGACCACTGCAAATATACCAAGACCTGGCCGTCCCTCTAAACTTTCAGCTCATACAAGGAGAAGACTGATCAGAGATGCAGCCAAGAGGACCATGATCACTCTGGATGAACTGCAGAGATCTACAGCTGAGATGGGAGACTCTGTCCATAGGACAACAATCAGTCGTATATTGCACAACTCTGGCCTTTATGGAAGAGTGGCAAGAAGAAAGACATTTCTTACAGATATCCATAAAAAGTGTTGTTTAAAACCTCTTGATACTCCCCATCCCGGATCCGGGATCGTGAATAAAGCCTCAGGCTCATTAGCATAACGCAACGTTAACGATTTCTGAAAATCGCAAATAAAATGAAAATAATGCGCCTGCTCTCAAGCTTAGCCTTTTCTTAACAACACTGTCATCTCAGATTTTCAAAATATGCTTTTGAACCATAGCAAATCACTAATTTGTGTAAGAGTATGCTAAGCTAGCTTAGCATTTTGAGTAGCATTTAGCACGCAACATTTTCACAAAAACCAGATAACCAAATAAATAAAATCATTTACCTTTGAAGAGCTTTGGATGTTTTCAATGAGGAGACTCTCAGTTACATAGCAAATGTTCAGTTTTTCCTGAAAGAATCTTTGTGTAGGAGAAATCGCTCCGTTTTGTACACATTTGGCTACCGAAACGAACCGAAAATTCAGTCACCAAAACGTCAAACCTTTTCCGAATTAACTCCATAATATCGACCAAAACATGGCAAACATTGTTTGGAATCAATCCTCAAGGTGTTTTTTCACATATCTCTTCATTGATATGCAGTTTGTGGAAGCCTGCTTTCCCCTCAGAATCGCATGGAAAAATACCAGCAGCTGAAAAAGACGCACCAATTTCGACGGACACCGGGCGGACACCTGGAAAATGTAGTCTCTTATGGTCAATCTTCCAATGATATGCATACAAATACGTCACAATGCTGCAGACACCTTGGGGAAACGACAGAAAGGGCAGGCGCATTCCTCTCGCATTCACAGCCATATAAGGAGACAATGGAAAACGGAGCCTCAAAAATCCTGCTGGTTTCCTGGCTGCCGTTTCATCTTGGTTTTGCCTGTAGCTCCCGTTCTAGGGCACCCACAGAGAATATCTTTGCATTTCTGGAAAATTCAGAGTGTTTTCTTTCCAAAGCTATCAATTATATGCATAGTCGAGCATCTTTTTGTGACAAAATATCTTGTTTAAAACGGGAACGTTTTTCATCCAAAAATGAAATTGCGCCCCCAGAGTTTCACGAGGTTAAGGCATCCAAGCTACTCAATACTGCCCCTGCAGCCATAAAAAGTTAAGGCCCATTTTCTGGGATTAAAGGTCAAAAACTGTAATAGAGTGCTAATTTCACCGCTTCACATCAAAGTACATGGAGTAAGGAAAAAAAGAACCAGCAACAGCCTCGTCCATTTGCAATGACATCAATTAATTATAAATGTCGTGAAAATGACATTTAGAAAAGTCCCAGAATCACATGACTAGGTGCATTGAAACCTCCTCGGCCCATGGAGACAGACCCTAACGTTTCTATACAATAGCTCATTCAGGGACCCCGAAGCAACGCCCAGAAAAAGTAGATTTTCAGCACTAATTAAGGTCGCTGCTCGGGCTCCGAATGACCTATCGAGCTGAAACTTGGGATCTGGGGTCACCTCAGCTAGACCTAGTAATGTCAGAACTGGACCCGTAGCTAGAATGTGAATTTTAACCTGTTGAGTGTAGGGGCAGTATTTTGGTGTTTGGATGAAAAACGTACCCAAATGAAACTGCCTATTTCTCAGGCCTAGAATCTAGAATATGCATATAATTAGGATAGAAAACACTCTAAAGTTTCCAAAACTGTCAAAATATTGTCTGTGGGTATAACAGAACTGATATTGCAGGCGAAAACCTGAGGAAAATCCAACCCGGAAGTGCTGTGGATTTCTGAACATAACGCCTCAACCAAATGGAGGTAATTCGGATATAAAAATTATCTTTATGGAACAAAAGGAACATTTATTGTGTAACTGGTAGTCTCGTGAGTACAAACATCTGAAGATCATCAAAGGTAAGCGATTCATTGTTATGAATTTTATGAATAATGACTGAACAATATCTACATTTTAGATAGAACTATAACTAATGAAACTTACTCTGTTTTATTATATCTGATTAACAATATAAATTCATAAGTGAGGAATTGTGAAGCATGTAACAGGGGGTAATTACATTAAATAAATACCATTCCAGCCAGGTTGGAGAAGACTGGAAGTGGTTTTATTTATTAAGTAAGCAGAAAGGGTCGTTAACCTATGGTTGAACAGACTCAACTTAGCTCTGGGATGTTTAGGTAAGGCAGTGCGTCTTTTCTTAGGTTTTTCATTAGCTGGAACTGTCTGCTGAATAATGATGGATGAAGAAAGGGGTGGGAATAAACTATTGAACTGTTGGGAGAAAGAATATTTTATAACCTATGATGTCATATTTTGTATATAAACTGTTGTTCGTGATTACATGTCAGCGCGCTCCGAGAATAAATACTATTATCCATTTTTGATAAGACTGGTCTCTGTATATTTTATGCAAATAAGAATCTTACAAATTCTCATAAAATAGACTAAGTGAATTCAATTAATGAAAACATATTGGAATAATGAAATTACACTAACATTCATTTTATTGCTTATCTGACTTTCGTGACCAATGTACTTGGCTGCTAGTTGTTTGTAATGTTTTGTCTGCTGAGAGAGATGTCCTAACATAAACGCTTGCTATGCTTTCGCCGAAAACGTATTTGAAATCTGACACGCCAGGTGGATTAACAATAAGCTAAGCTGTGTTTTGCTATATTGCACTTGTGATTTCATGAAAATGTAATATTTTTAGTAATTTAATTTTAATTTGGCGCTCTGCAATCCAGCTGATGTTGACAAATGATCCCGCTAAACGGGATGGGTGCATCAAGAAGTTAAGTTAACTTAATCCAACCAAGGTTAATCCAACCAAGGTGTCAGATTTCAAAATCGCTTTACGGCGACAGCATACCATGCGATTATCTGAGAACATCGCCCAGCAGACAAATCATTACAAACAGTTACCAGCAAAGTAGAGGAGTTACACAAGTAAGAAATAGAGATAAAATTAATCACTTACCTTTGATGATCTTCATATGGTTGCACTAACAAGACTCCCATTTACTCAATACATTTTTGTTTTGATCGATAAAGTCCCTGTTTAAATCCAAAAACCTCAGTTTTGTTTGCGCGTTTGTTCAGTAATCCACAGGCTCAAACACAGTCACAACAGGCAGACGAAAAATCCAAATAGTATCCGTAAACTTTGTAGAAACATTTCAAACAATGTTTATAATCAATCCTTAGGTTGTTTTTAGCCGAAATAATTGATAATATTTCAACCGGACAATATCGTCGTCAATATAAAAGGTAAAGAGGAAAGGCGCACTCTCTGTCACACGCATGAAAAAACTCTGGGTCACTGCAGAGTCCACTCATTCAGAGTGGTCTACTCGCTCATTTTTCAGAGTACAAGCCAGAAACAATTTCTAAAGACTGTTGACATCTAGTGGAAGCCACAGGATGAGCAATTTGAGTTCTAAATCAATGGATACTGTAATGGCATTCAATTGAAAACTACAAACGTAAAAAGAATCCCACTTCCTGGATGGATTTTGGAAACTTTAGAGTGTTTTCTATCCAAATCTACCAATTATATGCATATCCTAGCTCATGGGCCTCAGTAGCAGACAGTTTACTTTCATCCAGAAGTGAAAATTGTGCCCCCTACCCTAGTGAAGTTAAACAGTGATGACCCATTACCAAATTAACAGGTTGAAATAAACACCAACAAGCGATGGAGAGGCACCACTATCACTGCCCGGCCATCCCGAGTTCAACGGGCTAGTCAATTGGGCATTTCTGCAGTATATTAGAGCATGTCAAATTTGTGATGGTAAATGCCCATCGTAAGACATTGCAAATGGACAGCCGTGCTTGGTAATCTGAACGGGTTACTAGGAGCAAATTTAAAAACAAATGTTCTAATGCCTTTAGAGGGGTGCAAGGGGTCCATGGCTGGGTAGGGAGCACCCCCCACCCATGCCCATCCACCCCTGGTCATTTTGGATGTTAAAAAAAATATATTGTAAAAAACGAGTCCCACTGCTGTCTTAATGCACCAAATCCGTACTTCCTATGGATTCCTATGATCAAACATGACAAATATAACTTTTAGGTTGATTCTGGGCTTAATTTAGTGATATATATTATTGTTTGCTCAGTATAAATGCCATTTGAACATTTCTTATGCCATTTGGACATGGTTTACTGACTTTTGGGTTTGGAAGCTGACTTCCTATGATCATATATGGCAAATGCACATAACATCCTGATTTGGTACATTCAATACTTATGTATGGCATTTGGACATTAGTTATGCCATCTGGCCATGGTTCACTGACTTTTTGGTTCAGAAGCTGACTTCCAATGAACATATATTGCAAATGGACAATACATAGGCCTACTGGACAAACGCAATAAAATAAGACATATGTATGTGCATACGGTTATTACATATGTATAATTGACCAAATAAATAAATAAATAGAAAAACAGTCCAAAAATCACTTTTTTAGGGGTTTTAAAATTTTGAAAACATTTAGAGATTTTCATAATTTTACCCTTGGGTCTTGACTTTGACCATTTTCAATATGAAAATCTACGGTTGAGCACGCTCGCCATATTTGTGATTTTGGGTGTATGACACTTGGCATTTCCCATGTTCCACTTGCCAAATGGTTTGGATGAACTGCCTTCCTTTTGCCCAATGGCAATAAGTTGCCATTCTTTTTTGTCCATTTCATGGGGTCTTCCCTTACCTTAGCAAAAATAATGTACTGAGCAAATGTCAATTTGGCTTTTTACCAAATTATTCTGTGTGACAGACCACATATTCACACTGCACACCCTAACTGACAAACAAACTAACTAAAACAAAGGCAAAGTCTTCTCATGCTTTGTTGATTAAAAAAAAGTTTAGACTCAAATTGGCATAAGGGTCTGCTATACAAATTGATGGAAAGTGTTGTTGGGGAAAATACATAGAACATTATAAAATCCATGTACACAAATAAGTGTGAGGTTAAAATGGGCAAAAAACACACAAATGCAGCTTAAACCCCACCCTCTTCAACATATATATCAACAAACTAGCGAGGGCACTAGAAAAGTCTGCAGCACTCGGCCTCACCCTACTATAATCTGAAGTCAAATGTCTGCTGTTTGCTGATGATCTGGTGCTTCTGTCACCAACCAAGGAGGGCCTACAGCAGCACCTAGATATTCTGCACAGATTCTGCCAGACCTGGGCCCTGACTGTAAATCTCAGTTAGACCAAAACAATTCCAAAAAAGGTCCAGTCGCCAGGACCACAAATACGAATTCCATCAAGACACTGTTGCCCTAGAGCAAACAAAAAACTGTACATAACTTGGCCTAAACATCAGCGCCACAGGTAATTTCCACAAAGCAGTGAACGATCTGAGAGACAAGACAAGAAGGGCATTCAATGCCATCAAAAGGAACATAAAATTTGACATACCAATTAGGATCTGGCAAAAAATTATTATATCAGTTATAGAGCCCATTGCCATTTATGGCTGTGAGGTCTGGGGTCCGCTCACCAAACAAGAATTCAAAAAAACGAGACAAACACCAAATTGAGACTCTGCATGTAGAATTCTACAAAGATTTCCTCAATGTACAATATAGAACAGCAAATAATGCATGCAGAGCAGAATTAGGCCGATACCCTCTAATTATCAAAATCCAGAAAAGAGACGTTCAATTCTACAACCACCTAAAAGGAAGCAATTCCCAAACCTTCCAGAACAAAGACATCACCTAAAGAGAAATTAACCTGGAGAAGAGCCCTCTAAGCAAGCTGGTCCTGGGTGTCAGGACCCGGTTACGAACCCGGGTCTCCGGAGTGAGAAACAGTCACTTAACCAACTGAGCCACGAATAGTCAGCAGAACCCAGAAGATGAGGCAGACACAGCAGTACTTGAGACGGTGTATTTAATAAAGTAAAAAGTGAAGTCCTTCAGGAAAACATGTAACTCCACAACCTCAAAGGGAATTCCACAAGAACAAGGTAATCCACAAGGTAATCCTCCAAGACAAAAAGGTAAATCCACAAGGTGGTAGGTAAAGCATAAAAAGCCTCAAAAGATACTCAAAAATAAATAAACAAGAACAAAAAAACAGAATTCCACAAGAGCGTCCACCGGGATCAACAAGAGTACACAGAATACTAGGGCTGGGTGCTAACATACAAACACAGAGTAAAGAACTGAGGGAAACTAAGGGTTTAAATACAATCAGGGAAAACGAGGCACAGGTGCAAATAATAATGGGGATCAAGGGAAAGCAAAAGGTAAAAAAGCACAATGGGGGCATCTAGTGACCAAAAACCGGAACAACCCTGGCCAAATCCTGACACTGGGGCTCTGTTCACAAACACAAACACACCCTACAGAGCCCCAAGACAGCAACACAATTAGACCCAACCAAATCATGAGAAAACAAAAAGATAATTGTAATGAACAAAAAACGGAGCAAACTGCCATTTGTCCCTAAACAGAGAGTACACAGCGGCAGAATACCTGACCACTGTGACTGACCCTAAACAGAGAGTACATAGCGGCAGAATACCTGACCACTGTGACTGACCCAAACTTAAGGAAAGCTTTGACTATGTACAGACTTAGTGAGCATAGCCTTGCTATTGAGAAAGGCTGCCGTAGGCAGACCTGGCTCTCAAGGGAAGACAGGCTATGTGCACACTTCCCACAAAATGAGGTGGAAACTGAGCTGCACTTCATAACCTCCTGCCAAATGTATGACCATATTAGAGACACATCTTTCCCTCAGATTACACAGATCCACAAAGAATTTGAAAATAAACCTGATTTGATAAACTCCCATATCTACTGGGTGAAATACCACAGTGTGCCATCACAGCAGCTAGATTTGTGACCTGTTGTCACAAGAAAAGGTCAACCAGTGAAGAAGAAACACCATTGCAAATACAACCCATATTTATGCTTATTTATTTTCCCTTTTGTACATTAACCATTTGTACATCGTTACTAAACTGTAAATATACATAATATGACATTTGTAATGTGTTTATTGTTTTGAAACATCTGTGAGTACTGATGTTCCTTATTTATTTCACTTTTGTATATTATCTACTTCACTTTCTTTGGCAATGTTAGCATATGTTTCCCATGCCAATAAAGCCCCTTCATCCCCACACCCCTTTATTGGCATGGGAGAGGGACAGAGAGAGGGAGTGAGAGTGAGAGTGAGAGTGAGAGTGAGAGAGAGAGAGAGAGAGAGAGAGAGAGAGAGAGAGAGAGAGAGAGAGAGAGAGAGAGAGAGAGAGAGAGAGAGAGGAGAGAGAGAGAGAGAGAGACAGAGAGAGGGAGAGAGACAGAGAGAGGGAGAGAGAGAGGAGAGAGAGAGAGAGAGGGAGAGAGAGAGAGAGAGAGACAGAGAGAGGGAGAGAGACAGAGAGAGGGAGAGAGAGAGAGAGACAGAGAGAGGGAGAGAGAGAGAGGGAGGGACAGGGCGAGAGATGGAGAGGCAGAGACAGTGAGAGAGAGCGAGAGAGAGAGAGAGAGATGGAGAGGCAGAGAGAGGGAGGAACAGAGAGAGGGAGAGAGAGAGAGAGAGATGGAGAGGCAGAGAGAGAGAGAGAGAGAGAGATTGAGAGGCAGAGAGAGAGAGAGAGAGGGGGGGGACAGAGAGAGAGAGGGAGAGGCAGAGAGAGAGAGAGAGGGAGAGATGGAGAGGTAGAGAGAGAGAGAGATAGAGAGAGATGAGGGATTGTGAGGGAGTTCAGGGACAACTCTGTCACAGACAGGCGTGTGATTGGACCAAAATAATCAGTAAGTCATACATAAGGTCCATGTATCATAGTTCACAAGAGAAGACACTGTTGCCTCTATGTACAGGCACTTTCCCAGGAGCCTCTGGCACTTCCAATGATGTGATACAAAGTGACATGATACACTCATTCATAAAGACAACATGCTGGCTTCTACAGTACTGTATGCTCCTTCACTTTATTCCAAGACAAATACAGGCATGCTGCACACACACACACATCCCCCCCCCCCACACACACACACACACACACACACACACACACACACACACAAACATCCCCCCCCCCACACACACACCCCCACATCCCCACACACACACACACACACATCCCCACACACACACATCCCCAAACACACACACACCCCACACACACACATCCACACACACACACAAACACACAGACACACACTCACACACACACAATCACTGACCTGGCATCAGGCTACTGAAGGCCACAGTCCTCTGGCCCACAAAGTCTCGTCCGATGGGGTCATGGTCCCAGACGAGGAAACGCACCAGAGCCACCTCCGCCATGTGGAGGGTAAAGGACAGGTTCTCCTCCCACACGGGGTTAAAACCTGGACAACACACACTGTGTCAGAGCACACACACACCCTAAACACACACTCACACACACACACACGCACTCACAAACACACAGACACACACTCACACACACACAATCACTGACACTGGCACTCACACACACTGACTCACCACAGTCACTCTCACACACAAAGTCACACACACGACGGGGTCACACACCCACACACACACACGCACTCACACACCACTCTCCGCACATGTGGACACACACACACACTCACTCCTCCCACTCACACACACACTAAAACCTGGACAACACACACGTGTCACACACACACACACGCACGCATGCACACGCACGCACTCACACACACACTCACACACACACACACTCACACACACACTCACACACACACACACACACACACACACACACTCACACTCACACACACACACACGCACGCACACACACGCACGCACTCACACACACACTCACTCACACACACACACTCACACACACACTCACACACACACACTCACACACACACACACACACACGCACACATGCACACGCATGCATGCATGCACTCACACACTCACACACACACCCGAGCATGCCTCAACTATGTTTGGGGCATATGCAAAGGGTACTGTCTCTGTGGGAACACACACTCACAACAGGATCTAACAAACTGAGTGATTCAAGTTGATTCAAGTCCAATGATTCAACATTGATTCAAGTCCAATGGTCATGTTTCTATGGTGTGTTTGGCCCAGTACTGCCATGTTGCCTGTCATCTATGTTTAGAATAGATGACTGGGTCTGGGTGGCACACACACACTGACTCCCACACACACAGAGAGAGAGGAGGGCTCAGCAGGGAAAGAGAGGAGGGTTCAGCAGGAGGAGAGAGAGGAGGGTTCGGCAGGGAGAGGAGAGGAGGGTTCAGCAGGAGGACACGCACACAAGAGAGGAGGGTTAAGCAGGAGGAGAGAGGAGGGTTCAGCAGGGAGAGAGAGAGAGGGAGGGTTCAGCAGAGAGAGAGCAGAGGAGGGTTCAGCAGGGAGGAGACAGAAGAGAGGGTTCAGCAGGGAGAGAGAAACAGAGTTTTCAGCAGGAAGAGACTCACAGCAGGGAGAGAGAGAAGGGTTCAGCAGGGAGAGAGAGAGGTTCAGCAGGGAGCAGGGAGAGGGGGGTTCAGCAGGGAGAGAGAAGAGGCATCAGCAGGAAGAGAGAGGAGGCTCAGCAGGGAGAGAGGAGGGTTCAGCAGGGAGAGAGAAGAGGGCTCAGCAGGAAGAGAGAGGAGGGTTCAGCAGGGAGAGAGGAGGGTTCAACAGGAAGAGAGAGGAGGGTTCAGCAGGAAGAGAGAGGAGGGTTCAGCAGGGAGAGAGAGAGGAGGGCTCAGCAGGAGAGAGAGAGGAGGGCTCAGCAGAGAGAGAGGAGGGCTCAGCCAGAGAGAGGGAGGGCTCAGCAGGGAGAGAGCTGTCAGCAGGGAGAGAATTTCAGAGGAAGAGATAGGAGGGTTCAGCGGGAAGAGAGGAGGGTTCAGCAGGGAGAGAGAGAGGAGGGCTCAGCAGGGAGAGAGAGGAGGGCTGCAGGGAGAGAGAGAGGGCTCAGCAGGAAGGGCTCAGCAGGAAGAGAGAGGAGGGTTCAGCAGGGAGAGAGAGAGGAGGGTTCAGCAGAGAGAGAGGAGGAGCTCAGCAGGAAGAGAGAGGAGGGTTCAGCAGGAAGAGAGAGGAGGGTTCAGCAGGGAGAGAGAGAGAGGAGGGCTCAGCAGGGAGAGAGAGAGGAGGGGCTCAGCAGGGAGAGAGAGAGGAGGGCTCAGCAGGGAGAGAGTTCAGCAGGGAGAGAATGGGGGGTTCAGCAGGAGAGTTCAGCGGGAAGAGAAAGGAGGGTTCAGCAGGGAGAGAGAGAGGAGGGCTCAGCAGGGAGAGAGAGAGGAGGGCTCAGCAGGGAGAGAGAGGAGGGCTCAGCAGGAAGAGAGAGGAGGGTTCAGCAGGGAGAGAGAGGAGGGTTCAGCAGGGAGAGAGAGAGGAGGGCTCAAGAGGGAGAGAGAGAGGAGGGTTCAGCAGGGAGAGAGAGGTGGGCTCAGCAGGTTCAGCAGGGAGAGAGAAGAGGGTTCAGCAGGAAGAGAGAGGAGGGTTCAGCAGGGAGAGAGAGAGGAGGGCTCAGCAGGGAGAGAGAGAGATGAGGGTTCAGCAGGGAGAGAGAGAGAGGAAGGTTCAGCAGGAAGAGAGAGGAGACTTCAGCAGGGAGAGAGGAGGGTTCAGCAGGGAGAGAGAAGAGGCATCAGCAGGAAGAGAGAGGAGACTTCAGCAGGGAGAGAGGAGGGTTCAGCAGGGAGAGAGAAGAGGGCTCAGCAGGATGAGAGGGGAGGGTTCAGCAGGAAGAGAGAGGAGGGTTCAACAGGAAGAGAGAGGAGGGTTCAGCAGGAAGAGAGAGGAGGGTTCAGCAGGGAGAGAGAGAGGAGGGCTCAGCAGGGAGAGAGAGAGGAGGGCTCAGCAGGGAGAGAGGAGGGTTCAACAGGAAGAGAGAGGAGGGCTCAGCAGGGAGAGAGAGAGGAGGGCTCAGCAGGGAGAGAGGAGGAGGGTTCAGCAGGGAGAGAGCAGGAAGCAGGGAGAGAATGGGGGGGGTTCAGCAGGAAGAGATAGAGAGAAGAGAAAGGGGTTCAGCAGGGAGAGAGAGAGGAGGGCTCAGCAGGGAGAGAGAGAGGAGGGCTCAGCAGGGAGAGAGAGAGGAGGGCTCAGCAGGAAGAGAGAGGAGGGTTCAGCAGGGAGAGAGAGGAGGGTTCAGCAGGGAGAGAGAGAGAGGAGGGCTCAAGAGGGAGAGAGAGGAGGGTTCAGCAGGGAGAGAGAGGTGGGCTCAGCAGGAAGAGAGAGGAGGATTCAGCAGGAAGAGAGAGGAGGGTTCAGCAGGAAGAGAGAGGAGGGTTCAGCAGGGAGAGAGAGAGGAGGAGGGGAGAGAGAGAGATGAGGGTTCAGCAGGGAGAGAGAGAGAGGAAGGTTCAGCAGGAAGAGAGAGGAGGGTTCAGCAGGGAGAGAGAAGAGGCATCAGCAGGAAGAGAGAGGAGACTTCAGCAGGGAGAGAGGAGGGTTCAGCAGGGAGAGAGAAGAGGGCTCAGCAGGATGAGAGGGGAGGGTTCAGCAGGAAGAGAGAGGAGGGTTCAGCAGGAAGAGAGAGGAGGGTTCAGCAGGAAGAGAGAGGAGGGTTCAGCAGGGAGAGAGAGAGGAGGGCTCAGCAGGGAGAGAGAGAGGAGGGCTCAGCAGGGAGAGAGGAGGGTTCAGGAAGAGAGAGGAGGGTTCAGCGGGAAGAGAGAGGAGGGTTCAGCAGGGAGAGAGAGGGAGGGCTTCAGCAGGGAGAGAGAGGGAGGGCTCAGCAGGGAGAGAGGGGGAGGGCTCAGCAGGAAGAGAGAGGAGGGCTCAGCAGGGAGAGAGCAGGGAGAGAGAGAGGAGGGCTCATGAGGGAGAGAGAGGAGGGTTCAGCAGGGAGAGAGGGGGCTCAGCAGGAAGAGAGAGGAGGATTCAGCAGGGAGAGAGAGAGGGAGGGCTCAGCAGGGAGAGAGGAGGAGGGCTCAGCAGGGAGAGAGCGAGGAGGGCTCAGCAGGGAGAGAGTGGGGGGTTCAGCAGGAAGAGAGAGGGTTCAGCAGGAAGAGAGAGAGGGTTCAGCAGGGAGAGAGGGTTCAGCAGGGGGAGGAGGAGGGCT